>NC_088838.1:22415872-22883372 GCF_904066995.2 Poecilia reticulata | reverse complement strand
CTGGAATTCAAACCCTGCCTGAAATGTAAATATCACCAATCTTTCCTTGATTCAGCAATACCGGCATGTCTGCTTTTTATTCCTGCACGCAATGACAGAGCAGATATTTGTTTATCGTGTCAGAAAACAAGTTGCAACTTCCCCATATTTCATTAAAATATCATAAAGTCTATTTGAAGACAGCAATTTGTGCTCATCTCTCCTCCTCCTTCTCCTTTTTCTCAAGCCTGGGGTTCTGTGGCCAGGCCTTCCGGACCGCTGCTCTACTTGGGGACTGCATGTTAAGAGGCAGAATTCCTGGCATGGCTCACAGAGTACATGTGCTTCTGGGAGGATAAGCTGAGCAATGTCAGTAATGTGTCAGCTCCATCGAGGTCACAGTCTGCTCCCCATATTTAGCAAACCACTTAGCATTGCGCCCACCTCAGCCAGACAGACGGAGAGAGTAAACCTGAAAACATGAGCAGAATTCAGAAACAGACGGGAGATAACGGGAGAACGCCTGGCTTAAAAATAGGACGCATTCTTACATTCTTCGAATGCCAGTTTCCTTGGTGGATGACAACAAACTTTGAGTTATTCATTTAAGATGATTGTCTATTATGCTGGTTTTCTCATCTGGTTCTTTTTTCCAGTCTTTTTTCTCTCATTTGCTACTTCTGATCAAACTGAATCACAAGGTTTTTACTTTGATAAATGCTTTATTCTGGTCCACACTAGTTATGTACAAAATAAAAACAAAAGGTCAGCTTTGGTTTGGTCAGTTAACAGGGAGGGTCATTTATTTTTCGTGTGGTTCCACGTACATTTGGACAGTTTTTCCTCCTTAATAAATTAAAGAAATATTTGGAAAAATACACGTTTTATTTACTCATGTTGTCTGATAATAAAATTTGTTTATCTCAACATTAAATCATGGAGAGAAAAAAAAGAAATGTTTGCTTATATACACTTTCATATTGCAGCAGCAAAAGTTTTTATAGCTTGAAAAATGTTTTATATAAAAATCTAATTAAGACACACTAAAAGGCTCATGCTGATTTTTAAATAGAAACTGTGCAAACAGTTTAACCAGTCAGTCGATTCAGATGATGCTGAACAAACACACTGATGCAATCCCACAGCAATTTCAGACATGCCAATCTAAAAACATCACTTTGCAGAGCAAAAATAATAGAAGAAATGCATTTTAAATTTAATTGATTTCTACCCCAGTGTTTTTTTTTTTCAGATACAGTATATGATCAAATCAAGCTTATCTGTTAGTACCAAGTACCTCTCTGTAGTTTCTAACTGCAGTTATCTTTGTGTCATGACCTCATATCTAATGACCTGCTGCTTGCATGTCACTCTATCCGCCCAAAAGGACACAGTGAATCTGCAGAGTGTGGGCAAGGTCTGTGTGTGCATGTGCTTCTGAACTAGTTGTCCTCTCATTGGCTTACAAACACCTGTTTGGCTCTTTTTGATTATGGGTTCTGCTCAAAGACAGCCATGATCGTCACTCGCGAGCTGAGAAGCCCAGATTATGCGACCTCATCATGCAGTGCAGTCATGCAGGAAGCCCAGGTGTGTGCACATGTGTTTGCTTCAATATTCACCTCAGTCCGGCCAAAACCATAAAACTCCAAAGCACCTCAGTGAAGTCACGCTGACACATTAACAGTGACTCCTGACAAATGAGGGTTATGCACACATTGTTGACATGGATTCACCTGGGTGGCCATAGCAATGAGAAATTCCCTGTATCATGACTCTAAGAACTTTTTAAAGTTGCATGCAGTGCAGGGTTACCGCAGCGTCTGAGGACTGAGCTCACCGTGAGCAAAAAGCAGCAGTAGAAAGGGTGTAGCTCATCTCTCTGAGGAGTGACACATACCCTGTACTTAGGGTAGACACCCAACACCCGCAGCCAGTCCATCTAGTTCCCTCTGCAGCCTGCCAAGACAGCTGAGCCATGATCTCATGGTACCAGCTCAGCCACGCGAGAACAAGTGCTGGGTGGGGTGAGAGCAAGGGGATGCTGGCTGCCAGCTCATGGTGTAATCTTATCTCTCGGCGGTTACAGTAAGTGAAGTAGAGCAGGAATGGGAAGAAGGGCCCATGAAAGTAATGACTCTGGGAAGTGCAGAGTTTCTCTCTACCAAGCATTAAACATTTACAATTAAACCACGCTTCTGGGAATATTTCAGTTTCTCAATGTGGAATCACACTATGACCTGGAATAAGTTTTAAAAAAAATAGTTGTATCCAGCTTTCTGATAGAAGCTCAATGTTTTTTCATAAAATGACTGTTCTCCCTATTACGCTTAATTAATAATGATTATGTTTAAGTGTATACTTAAGTGGATATTATGTTGTTTTAATTGTATGTCCAGCTAAACAAAGTTAGAATTCGCAGAATGTGGCATGCTCTAAGACAGAGGCTGTGCAGCTAAGCTGTCTGCTGAGCATGGCTCAGAGTGTTTGACAAGAGAACTGTACTGTGTGAAGTTTGGTGAAGTTAAGGTGTGGGGCAGCTTTTTTAGGAGTTTGGCAAAGCTAATTAGTTCCAATGACAGGAATTTTTAACACTTCAGCACTTTCAGCAATTTGTGAAAACATGATCCGTTCAACTTTGTTGGAACAGTTTGGGAATGACTCCTTAAAATTCCAAAATTTTAAGAAGTCATTAAAATTTTAATGACTCCTTAGAAAGGGGGGCTGAGGGGATTCATTTTTTTTTCCAAAAAAGGGAATTTTTTTGAAATGTTCCCTTTCCAAAAAAAGGAAAATTTGTGTCAAATAACCTGACTAGTCTCCTCAGTCTTGATTTTAACCCATAGAACAACTAGAGCGGAGATTCAGAACCAGGCCTAATCATCCAACTTCAGTGTCTGACCTCACAAACCTGTCAGAAAAGCTGTAGGTTTACTGACTGCAAAAGATGGGCCAACATTATAATAAGCCCTGTGGAATATGCATTTGCTTTAGGAATGAGAAGTCATTTAAGTTCATCTGTGTGCAAAGGCAAATGAGTAAACATGTATAGTGCTTGTACAATGACAAAATGACAGGAAAGGGATTTACAAATTTTGCAGGGATGATTCATGAATCCTTTCACACCAAAGCGTGTCTCTCAGTATTACTAAACAGCACTGACTGGTTTACAAGAAACAAGTTGACATCTTTCTGATGTCTGAATGTTATGGTAATACAGTGAAAACGTTTGAAACAGACACACACAGTTGAAGTGATCAACATACAGCTTTATAATCCTACGCTTTAAAATGAATACGATTTCGGTAAATATGCTTATTTAGCACTTTGCTGAATGTGTTCTTAAATCATTGTGTAATTGCACACCATTATCACACGCACAGTTCTAGCCAGGAAGCGAGGCACATTCCCAACCTGATCTTTTTACACCTTTTGAACAAAACCAAGCAGCTCCATTTCATTTGGTGCAGTGTGAGCGCATCGCTGATCCATCCTAATCATGCAAGAAAAATCTAAGTGGCTCCTTAAAATTGTCAATCTAAGTATAATGTATCTTATTTTTTTCCATTTAGGTCTGCTGTGGCGTTTTTGTTTTTTTTCATCTTTTAACATCTTTTAGCATAAATTGTGTTTTTGTTCCTATTAATAATGGTCAAAGAGTAAAAAAAAAATAAAAAAACTGACCAGCTGTGTGACGCATGATTTAAACAGATAGAAAAAGAAATAAAACTATCACCACTACATATTGTTTACCAATGTTCCATGCTAGAGCTGAAAACGGTAATGTTTCAGAGTCACGGCACACATCTGTCTGGTCTCGCTCCTTCGCTTTCAGTCTATCGTGGCTCTAAATCTCTGGCTCAGACTTTGTGTAGACAGTCAGCTGCCTCAGCAGTCTGGATTGTTGCTCCAGGCTTTGGCACCACAGCCAACATGGGGAGAAGATGTTTGTTAACTCTGTGCAAACAGCAGCCACAGCAGAGGCTGGGGCTCCTTTCCACCAGACACAGTAAAATTTGCTGTGTGTACACCAGCAGCCAAACTGATAAAAACAGGTATGCTATTGTTCTCCAGTCTTGCAGAAGGGAGGCTAAATTAAAGCTCCACTGGATACAAAGCAAATCTGAATCACCACAACAAACATCAGCGCGATATATCTGAAAACCGGGTCAAAATTGTGCTAAGCAATACAGCTCCTGCTCTGCTGTAAGCACAATATTATACAGATCTGTGTTAACTGTATAGACTGTCAACAGTGAAAAGTTAAACAGCATGGCTCTTATCTCAGACTATTATTACTGCTTTTTTTCCAAAACCAGGTCAAAATTAGAGACAACTCCTGCAAGACAGTTTAGTCTCATCTGAACAGGTTGAATTATCTTAAATCAGTTTTTTTTTTTTTTTTTGGTTTGCATCTAAAATATTTTTGTATGCCTCCTAATTTACAATAATGATTGGATGGGACTTTTACTAGTAAATATGTGTACTAGAAACTGTGTTTCAGCTTTCAGTCATGTTCAAGTTTCATGTTCAATCACCCCGGAGTTCAGAATGCCACAGAATACCGCAGAATAGTATTAGTGCCTCAACAGACCAGCGGTTCTGTTTATCAGACTGAAATCACCATCTGCATTTTTCACACTGCTATGAGAATGATGACTAGTTTTTTTTTTGTTTTTTTTCAGCAGTTATAGTAATTTAGAGAAATTTGAATGCAGGTAAGCATACAAGTGAAGAGAGTAAAACCCATGGAAATTCCCTCTAGTGATTGTCTGCAAGTTGCATTTTAACATAATTCTGTCTAAGAGAAGCTTCCTCTGTTCTTAGAATGCTGTGCAGTTACCTCCATTTGTCCCAGCTGTCTCGCTCTCTGTGTGTGTGTGTGTGTGTGTGTGTGTGTGTGTGTGTGTGTGTGTGTGTGTGTGTGTGTGTGTGTGTGTGTGTGTGTGTGTGCGTGCGTGCGTGCGTGCGTGCGTGCGTGCGTGCGTGTGTGTGTGTGTGTGTGTGCGTGTGCGTGTGTGTGTGTGTGTGTGTGTGTGCACGTGTGTGTGTGTGTGTGTGTGTGTGTGTGTGTGTACTGTTGAGGGTTGGCCAAGTGTGCACATACAGGTGTAAGCTCATGCTTGCTCATGCAAGTGCACGTACAGGTTAGAATGCCCAGCAGTTGGATGGAGGCTGAAGACCCTTGCCAAGAAAATTGCAATGATTTCCTCTAAGGGCTGCCATGGCTTTGATGTGGGCCATGAGCTACTGTCAGCCTCAGGTCTGAGGCGACCGCAACAGGCAGACAGACACCTTCCCCTTACTCTACCTACCACTAATGACCATCATTCTCTCACCACTCCGCTGCAACTTCTTTCCACTTTTTTGAAACGTGTGTATCTGCAGCTGCAGAAATGTTGACAATGTAAGCAAGTAGATGGTTGTATTTTCTTAATGAAACATTTAACAAAGTCTGATATGCAGTTGGGTTTAGTTCTTATTCTTCAACTTTTTGGCTATTTCTGTGCCATTACAAACACACATGTCAATACATTAGGACTTTATGTGTAGAAACTCCATTAGACCTACTAAAACATGGCCGTACCAAAGCTCAGGTGGAACAATCTTCAAGGTTGCAATGATTTGTTTACTCCACAATACAGACTTTTATGCAAAAGTGGCAAGAGGACAGCCATAAAGGGTTTGCTGTTTTGCTTCAAGCCATGTGAGGGACACAGCAAACATGTGGTAGAAGGTGCTCTGTTCAGATGAGATGAGTCAGATGCACCAATTTGAAAATGTAAGTCCAATAGCAGAACATGATGGTGGCTGCAAGATGGATGGAGCTATGCAGGGCAGCTTTTTAAAGAAAGCTGTTAAAGGCTGCAAAGGTATCCATTTTCAGATTTTCACATTCAATCAGGGGAACAGTCAAATAGGTGTGCTATTTAAAATTTCTCTTCGCAGACCCAGCAGTACATCAAACCTGATTAGGCCTGGATGGGCGAAAGTCATTTTCTACATGTGCAAAGCTTGTAGAACCGTGAGATGATCTGATGCTTGTCTTTAACGCTCACACAAATGTTGAAAACTATTATTTTATTCCCCTTTGGAACAATGTAGTTCTTTCTAAGTCTTTTGCAGAAAACTAAAAAAAACTTTTAGTTTTCATTTGTAGCTTAGTAAAGTATGAAAAAGATAAAGGGGTGTGAATACTTTTGCAAGGCACTGTAAGTCAGCACCTGCATGCACACATCACATTCTGGATGATTCTCATTTGTCTTCGCTCACTCACTTTCTAAGTTACCAAATCATTTGATCTTTACTTTTCTGCCACCCACATTTGACTCCTTCACTCAGACTGTGCAGTAATCAGTCACGCAGCACTTCCTGACTTTTGTGTCTCTGCAGTGTGCTGCAGGTTCCCACATTCTGCTGCAACTTATGTCAGCTCTAGATACCATGGAACAGACTGATTGTGAAGACATAATGCGTAAAGAACTGAAACTTCTGAGAGGAGAAGAAGTTTGATCTCAAACGTTTATTCAGAAAACATTGAAAATGCGTACAATTCAAATAGTTATTGCATCGTTTTTATGCATATTTGAAAGTAAATACAAATAGTCCATGAATGTCTTGCTGGACAAGATGCAGCTAAAAAATAATAATAATCAGGATTTGCAAGCTGAACAATTGCTTTTCCCAAGAACTTCCTGATTAATATATCGCTGCATTAAACAAGAAAAGTCCATGTAGACTCTTTTGGACACCATCTTCAGAACCAGGATCTGAGTAGCTCCGATGCGATCAGGTTCAGTCCAACTTCCACACTTTCCCAAGTCCACTGTATCTTTTCTCTGCAACCTGCAGCCCAACTCCTCATCCAGGTTCCTACCGGCAGCGCCAGGTCATCAATTAATGCAACATCCAGCACAGTCCAGCTCCTTCTCAGTGTCCACATGATCCAGTCAACACCTGACCTCTGGACTCCAGCCGTCGCCACTGGGCGATCCAGACCCAACATGCTGACCCAGAATGCTCTGGATTGGGGTGCAGTCACAGCCTCTTAATCCAGACAAGTGAAGCAGAAAGGCTTGACTCCATCAACTGAAGGTTGACTTTTTCGTTCCATCATCCTGGGAACTGTCTCTTCAGCGCTCTGGGAGTGTGATGGCTGGCACCCAGTCGCAGGCGCTGCGGCTCTCCTCGCAGAACAGGCTCAGCTTGTCCAGAGCAGGGTCTTTCCACGGGTTTGCACTGGGGCTCTGGAATAAAGCACAAACGAAGACATTTAGAATCGTGACGAAAATTAGACCATTTACTGAAAAGTGGTGCGTGCATGCGTGACTAAGTGGCTGCAGTGCACAGCAAGTCCGTGGTGAACGTACCGTGACGAGAATGCAGTGCGCGTCCTTGGGCTCGCCGCTGTCGTCTGCGCCCACCAGGTCGGCCAGACGGTCAATGTCGTTGACCCGCACCACGTTGATGTCGTTGTCAAAGCAAAAAGCCTGGATGAGGGTGAAGTGGATCTGGAGCGCGATGTCGCACTCGTACTCCTCATCCGTGGCGAGGACGCAGAACGCCACGCTGTCTGGGTCGCTGTGCGGGGAAAAGATGAGACAGGTGATTAGTTGCATATCCTCGCACGCTCTTCAGCTCAAGCCGTTCAAACCGCACTTTGCACTTTACAGAGAAAGAGACTGGATACTCACACATTCATGACTTTTGCAGACTCGTACACTCCAACTGTGAGGTAGTCTTGCTTCTTAGCGGCGATCAGCAGCTCCTCTAGGGCTGCGCCTGCACTTTGCACCCTTGAAAGAAGAAGGCGCATCGTCAGAACACTGTGTGCGGCTAATGAAGCAGGGCACTCAGATTAAGCAGCTTCAATCGTGTTCTGTAATATAGTCAGATATTTACCTATCAGCGGTATCCATTGTGTTTTCTTGTCCGTGGATTTCTTCCAGAGTCATAGTTATAATAAATCCAAGTGTGATCGAGTCGTTCGGTGATCCGGGTAATAGTGCTGTGTTCTTGCCCCTGCTGTCTCTTGTGTTATTCTGAGCTCGGAAAAAGCCTGTGGGTGCCTTTATAGCCACGCCAGCGTAGTTTCTCGGCAATGGGCGGTCCTTCAGATTCCCCCCCCTTCTCTCTGTGCTGTTCCAACCATTGGCTCGGAGCAGCCAGGGTAAAGCGAGGGTAAGGAAAGCAAAAGTCCCCGGCCAATTTTTTTTTTTTTTTTTTTTTTTGTGCTGGAGCTGTTAACCCCACGTGGGCTAGATTTCACCGTTTCAAGAAATTCCCCACTCCCCCTCCCACCGCCGATTCCCTACACCTTGGCTTGTCAACATCCAACATCACCGAATGGACAAAAACTAAAAGTCCTGTTTACAGAAGACTGATACAAAGAAGTCTGAATCATGTGAGTTCAGTTTGGACACAATGTCATTAAAGAGAATGCTAAAATATTTAAGACGCATGTCAACATGACCTTTCTACATTTTGCTATTCACTCATTTACCTACATGATCAACATTACGTTGTATCCTTGACGAAGAATCATTGTTTGCCGGTTTTGTAACTGTTACGCAGCAGCTGATGTTTTTCTATGACTATTACGACACCAGGGGGCGCTATGGGGCACGTTTCACATGATTAGCAACAGGCAGACAGTCCTGTGAAGAGACTGGTCATGCATCCTGTCTGGTTTTTGGTTTGGGCGGTAGCAGGGCTCACCGCCCAGGGTGTCGCAGTCTGGTGGGATTCCAACAGATCACAAAATCAGTTTCATTTCCCCCTCTGATGACATATAATAGTGTATTTAGCAGTGGTAAGCTATTCCCAGAAACGTAATAATAATTACATGTAATTAGAAGAAGTAAAAGAAGAAGAAGAAGTAAAAGAAGAAGATTGGATGAATGCACGATTAACTTGGTAAATAAATAAATAAATAAAAATAATTAAAAAATTCTAAGTCACAAACTTCATAATGTTTTATAAAAACTTTTATTTGCAAAATCCTCACATTTATTTTTGGCTCCGATCCTCGTTTATGCTAGTTGAGTCTCACAAAATTTGGCTAAAATAAAAATAAAAATTGTACTGAAAACTGAAGGATTTGCTGGGTTCAAAGATCAGAAGGAAAAAATGAAATGGAAAAAAGCATAGGGTGTGTGAGATGTCTGCCTTTAGAGGTTTCATTTCTTTAAAATATTAAGATTTTTTACAGACTGTTTGTTATTAATATGACAGCTAGTGTCAGCCTTTTTAAAAATTAAAACATATTATGTTGCTGCAGGTGGAATGCAGTGAGTGATCACAGTAGAGAAACAGGTACCTTCCATTGGAAACATTGGAAGTGTATTTTAGGATAAGAACTTTCCCAGCACGGGGAATCACTGCTAAAGTTTTATATAGCAAACTTTCCCCTCCCGCCCTCCATTTGCCCCTAATAAACAGCTTTCCACTCTGTTACTCAACCTGCTGCACTGTTTACAGTCAGGCAACAGATCCCTCCAGTAAGAGAAATCTCCAAGCCTGACCTGACCCTAATAATGAGGCGAGACTTCTTGAAGTCTCTTAAAGGAATACACTCTCTGAACTTCTGGGTTATTCATTTAACCCGCACACAGTCACAAGCTGGATTGGTTTAACCAAACATCAATTGAGTCCAAAACAGTCAACAAGTTTCTTGGGTCACATCTGAAATGAGAAGGAGAATCATTGTTCTTCACACACTGCCATCTGGAAAATTGGTGGAATTTGCTAATTGTACTGACACAAGCCATATAAGTAAGCTGTAGCATGTTTCTATGCAATTTATGTGACCAAACACAGAAGAAACATGCTCACAGTTGAAGGCTGCATTATGTGTCCCTGTGATTTAATAAGATAGAAACCAAAGGCTAATAAATACTTCATACCTGTAACTTTTGCTATATTTTCCTCCCATTATAACCAATTTTATTATTTATATGTTATATTTATATGTTATATCTGAATTTTGTTATCCAAATTCACTTGTCAATAACAATGCTTTTCTGTGGTCATTTTCAGTGCAGTCAAAAAAAAAAATAATTCATTTTGGGTTAGCACTGTTGCCTTGTAATAAGAAAGTTCTGGATTTTTCATGGCTAAAACACACATGTTGTCCTGACTGGTCACTCTAAATTGTCATGAGTGTGTAGATGCATAACTCTATACTGCTGCCTCTAGCCTGGTGCCTCTGCATGATTGGGATTTCTGCATAGAGGTTTATTAATTACACTACAAATTAGTTTGAGTGTGTGTGTGCACAGATGTGTGTCACTGTGTTTCCCTGTGTTTGATTGTGACCTTTTGAGGGTGCATTCCATTCTTACCTAATGACTGTTGGAGATTGACACCAACGCATTTTTGCTAATTGTTTTTCTCGTTCCTAGTTTGTGTGTTTCTTTAACCTAATTCACCAAAACAACCCAGATCGGTTCATGTTTAGCCTTGCAGTTTTCAGAGTTGAGCCCAAGCAGCCAATTGACAACACACGCCACTTTTTGTTCGAACTTTTTAAAGAGTGGTGGGGTTGGGGGTGGAGGGGCTTAATTACAGCTGCCTGGCTCGACGCGTGTCGTGTCCCCGCGGACAAAAGGGAGGCGACTTAAATCCCTCCTCCACTTCACCTGCCCCTTGTCTTTGCTTAGTGCAAAAGCATGGAAGCGTTGCATTTCTCCAGACGTGCATGCGCCCTTTGTGCGCCCTCCACGCACACGGCGACCAGCGACAGATGCCCGACAGATGTGCGCACGACCCCAAAAGGGCGCGTGCCGCGGTCAGAAGCCTTTTCAGGCCACTTTATCTTATCAGTGGTATAGCATAACATTTAACACCATTGTGTATTTTTGAACAAATGCTGCCGGCTGTGTTTACGCACCGGGGGGGCTACTCCTGTCGTGACTTGAAATGCTATGCCTAAAACGCAATGGACAATCATTTTTAAAATATGCGTGCGTGACTCAAACTTGGACAAAACATTTACGGGAAGATTGCGACCATTTTACCTTCTGTCAATCATCACAAAGTATAACTAATGCTCCCCGTTAAGTGTTTTCATTTCAGATTTCTTATTAAATGAGTGAGTCAAAAATGTCGTTTGACATTTATATCAATGCAAATAAGGTTGCCTACATGATAACTGGATGACTTACCACCTGAACCGCACAACCACCCAGAGATACACAACAACACTTGCCCCCTTATTGTCAGAAACACAAGGCAATATCGCCCTCTGGCGGTCACTAGGGGATTGAACTTTCACCCACTGCGACCACAAGCCTGAACATGTTGCTGGGGCTCATGACTCATGATTCCAGCCTCACACTTGTGACTCACTTTCTGTCCCGTGTTATCCCCGCACAGCTGAGCTTGCTAAGGTCAGACAAATAGCCCCAGCCTAAAGTGCATTGTGGAGAAATGTGAACAACCTAATGCCACCTGCTCCCACACATGGACACCTCAGAAAACAACAAACTGAAGCTTTGATTTATATAAAAGTAAATCATTAAAATGAAATGACACATAATTGCATAAAGTACAAAATGTAAGCATTTCCCAGATCTTGATCAATATGGAACATTTGAGCATTTCTGATTCAAATCCAGTAATGAATCCATCAGCCCCTCCTCTCACCTACTAGATTAATCAGTCCAACATCCAAGCCAAGACAACTTTAGCATTTCAATAACAGGAGACATTCATCTATTGGTTCATCTAAGTTCAGGCCGAACCCTGAAGACCTGCACAAAGCAGGCTACAAATCAGTTCATTTCCTGTAACCTGTGAACATACTGCAGTCACACCAACACAGATGACTGTACAGAATCAAAGGGAACCCTGGACTCTTTAACTGCAATGTTTTACATTGATCGGTGCAATATTGGCAATCTTATCTTAGCTTTATTGAATCACGGTGTGTGGGTGTATGTTTAAAGGTTTTTTTTCTTGCTTTTAAATGCAGTGATTTTCTATGTACAGTATTTATACATTGAATTCAAGCTGCAACCGGATCACTTCAAACAGTTTGATTGTACATTGTACAGTGTCGATATAGGTTATCATCTATCTATTGGTTTATCAGGCTGATCATCCACCCATCGTTAAGTCCAGTTATCCATTGGTTCATCAGCCGTCTAACCATATGTTAATTTACCCATAAATCCACCTTTTGATATAAGCTCATATGGAAACCTAATGAGTCAAAAATGTTAGTTGACATTTTTAACTAAAAAGCAGCTAATAATGGACATTCTCTTCTCAACAAGTGTGATGTGTTGGTTTTATAAATGAGTCAGCAGAGGGCAGTAGAAAGCAGACTCGGGGAAATCTCAGAATGATTTTAAAAATCTTAGTGGAGAACCACCTAATTTAGAAAGTATTCTCTGGAGTGATTGCAAAGAACCTTACTAACAGTAAAGCAAAAATGAAAATGGCCTCTCTTTCAGCCTATGCTGGTAAGTATAATGAGTCATTTGCCTGTTGTGTTGGAACAGACCCACCCAACTGGGTCACTTGTAGCTGGACAACAGCAATCATTAAAGCTAAAAAAAAAAGAAAAGTTTCTTGTAAAGGCAGTGCAGTCGCAAAGAAATAAACAACAAAAGTTTGTTCTTATTTATAAAAAAAAAAGTTTATTATAATAAGATATTCAGACATTTAGTTTGTATGTACAGAAAACAGTAACAATCATATATTGTATTTACATTTCATTCTCGGACTGTCAAACGTCAGTGCATTTGCTTTGACATGACTAATGTTGAAAATCTCATTTCACGTGAATTATACCAAAGCGGTTCCAGTACAATTTAGATTCCATTTGTCACTGACAGTAACAAAAAAATATATACACAAAAAATTTAAAATAAAATGTTTCACTGACAAAACAGATCATTACATTTTTGAGTATACTTTACTGCAAATAGTTCACTGAGCAAATATTTATTAATCCCCCCTTCTTAATACACATGAGTGAAAAGGTATTTTAGACTTTTACAAAGAAAGACAATTTGACAAGCTGGTAAAACATTTTACAGCAGACTGGGCATCACTAACAATTATAAACTAAGGAGCTTGTGGACATTTTTTCTATATTTCATTTTGCTTTACTGTACAAAAAAAAATATCAAGAGCATTTTAAAATTAGAAAGCACATGGTTACCCTTGGTACAAGGGAAATGCTAACACACTTTACTAGTCTTCTAAATGGCCAAATGTCCTGCAATGGCTTAAGCAATAGATACAGTGGTCAAACAACCACTTTGTTCAAGCTTTATGAGTCAAGCAGCTTTTCTTCTACAATACAATCTATGATGGAGGGCTGGACGTTTATTCATGGTTTTGAAGGAGCATGTCAATATTTGCTGAAGGCAAAATTAAAATGTAAAATCTTGTATATAAAAAAAAGTAGCATTGTTCCCCAGTTTGCAAATTTAGATCCATTACTTTTGGTCATCACATTGTAAAACAAGTTAAAAACCCCTTGGGGCTACTTCAGTAGCATGTGGCCTGCAGTAGATCAGAAATTTATATAATGGCAACACTGACCCTTTTTTAATATAGAAACATTCAGTAGCTCATACTGTGAAAGTTTCTTCAGTTCTTCAATGAAATCAGATAAAAAGTGCAAAAAAAACTGCAATAAATGAGAAAAGCAGTGAAAAACAGGGAATATCCTGTCTGGACAGATGGTAGTATTTTTTACCTTCATCCTTATTTTAAGCTTAATCTTCCCTCATTTAACAGTAAAAAAAAAAAACGTCTCCCTCTGTTGGTTCAATGATTTAAAAATGCACCTACATCTCATCAGAGCGATGCTGCTGTAAAATGACAGACGGGGGGCTTCGGTCGATCCAGTTCTCTTTAGATCCCGGCACGTCGTACGCCACAGCAGTCGCCACCACGGGATCAACAGAACCTTCCTTTAAAGGACCCACGCCGCCAGGCGACCCCGGCGTCATCTCTGCCGCCTGAGCGGGACTTGGGAAGTCTGCTGAGGAGTTGCTGTTGACGCCAGTCTCAGAGTCAGGCTGCTCCACCCTCTCGTAGTCGGGGGTGTGGTTCTTCTGACCGCCTGAGAAGATGGCCTTGGTGTTCTCCACTACTTCTGACACCAAGACAAGTGGATCATCCTCAGTCTCCAGGTAAAACGTAGGATCTGTGTTTTCTGATGGCACTGAGCGCAAGGTCCGGGAAATGACTGCGATAATGAGCAAACGATATTTTTTCAGAAACAAACCACAATAATGGAAAAATAGCTTTGTTTTGGCAATACGACAGAGGAAAAACATTTGCTTCGGGCTCAAAACAAAAGGAGCCATAGTGCAACTCACCGGATGAAGGTGTGTAGGACTCCTTCTGTTGAGTGCTTCCACCAAATGGATTAACGGACGGAAAGATGATGAGACAGAAAGAGAGCAGGAACACCTGAAGGAGGCAAAGACAAAGTGTGAAAAAAAAACCCAGCACAATGTTAAAGCATAATAACAAAGATGAACACAACGCCTTAGCAGACAAATTTACCATAACACAAGTGCTGGTTGTGCTGGCCTTCAAAGTAGACATCTTCACTATAGCCTGGAGTTTCCTCAGTTGCTCAATCAGAGAGCTATAAAAAAAGAGAAAGGACACATTTAGAGTAATGATGCTTGTTGTTAAAAAAGGAGCAAAGGGGGAATGTCCAAGACTTCTTACATGTTCTGTTTCTGAAGCAGCTGGACTTTCTTCTGAAGTTGCAGGTTGTGTGCAGTGCAGACAGCAACCCTGTGGAAGAAAGTCATTCAGTAATTAGTCCCATTATGTTTGTACCAACACTGTGCAGATGCAATTTGAGCTTTATAGCACTTATAGCACCTATAATCCCGATTTCCCTCCCAAATTTGATAAATTATCTTTGTAGCTCACCTGCTTTCCAGTCCATCAACATACACCTTCTTCTTCTTGCGGCTCTCCTGAGCAGACTGCTTGTTGCGGATCTTCCTCCTGATCCTCTTCAAAGTCCTCTCCTCTGCCTGTCAACCAAATTAAAGGAGGCTTTCAGCGCAATGCTGACATGACAGCAGCAATGTGCCTTAAACTGCTGCACCACAGAGAAAAACAAAAAGAAGATTTTAATGTTTTTGCAAAAAAAAAAAAAAAAACAAGGTGTCACTTCTGAGAAGGTAAGTAAAACAAACATCTAGAATTGAAAGAGATATGAAACGAAATCCACATGTGGTCAGAAATATTCAATGTTCTGTGAGGGGACAATTATACACAGATAGAAGCTCACAATTACCTTAGTGAGAGGCATGTGCTCGGGAATGGTGGCTCCTTCCTTTGCCAAAAGCCGCTTCTCCTCCTCAGTGAGAACAATCTCTTTGAACTGGAACTAGACGGAGAAAAATCAAAGTACTGAAACATTGTTCATTTAAACAAACATAAATACTTAAATATCACAAATCGGTGCCTTTCTAATAAACAAAGCGTTTTTAATCACAATTATTTTAACTGCATTATTGTTATGCTAAATATCTGTAAGCATGTAAAACTAACCTGGTCTACTTTGGTTAGCTGAGCCAAATCATGTGCAGAGTTCTCAATGGCCAAGGTACAAGGCAGCTCAGCGGTGAAGTCCTCCTCCATGGCATCACTCACCAAGTCGTCTGTTACAAGAGAGTCGTTTTAAATCAATTTAATCTGTATGTTTACGTAAGTTCTTGTAGTTAGGTTTTCTTTATTATTATTTCAAACCTCCACAACACCCACCCAGATCAATGAAGACATCTGTATCTGGCCTCTCTGCCCTGACACTCTCCAGCACGTCCATATCTCTGACTCCGCTCTGCAGCAGAGAGTAGCTGTGATCCGCTTGGACCGACAAGGCCTCAGGGCTCTCTGCTTGCAGCTCTTCTGAGGTAAGGGTGGGGTCAGAGTGCATGGGGCTGGGGTGAGAATAGCTGGGACTGGGTACTATGTCGCTTTCACTGCCGTGTGGACTTCCCAGAGTGTTGTTGTTTCCGGCGCCTGAGCTGCTGTCGTCAGAAATGCCGCTGTCACTCCCCAGCGGGGAATGAGACGGACAGAAGGCCTCCACGTTGTCATCTCCATCTAACAAGCTGGACAGGAAATCTTCAGTATCCATACCCGTCAACATCTGCAGACAAAAATAGATTCCACTGGTTATAATTGAAGATAAAAGTAATGCCCTGGATAGCTGGTTGTAGCGCTTGAAGCCTTACTTCTTGCTCAGACAGCCAGGATTCAATAAGTCCATCTTCATCCTGAAAGAGGGGCTCAGTGCATCCATTGTTGCCGTCTTGGAACAGCAGCCCGATGAGATCTGCCCCATCCATGTCTGGAAGGTCCTCGGTGGCTGACATCTGTGACAGAATATCAGCAAACATATTTTTTAATCATGTCCCAAAAGGTCAAATAATATGAGAGTTTGGCTGATGGCTGGTTGGTGTATTAATGAGGGCTGCATTCAACTTCAAGAAACATCTGCCTTCACAAATACTTTTTATTGCGTTATCAAGTCTTTATAGCATCTGAATGGTTTCACAATATTGCCACACACTTTATTTTTATTTGGATTTTATGCAGTAATAATCCAAAACAAAGACACATGGACTAAAACAAACAAAAAATGAAAAACATACTACTATATTGCTATACAACTAAACTAACAGGTTAGACCCTGATCAAAGAAGCAACTAATTCAACAAAGGCAACATTGCAAACCTTTTTTGGCCTACATCCAACGTACACATAACATATGTGAGGCAGATAACACAATGAAATATGGAGGTGGCAGCATCATGCTGTGTGGACATGACTGGACTGGGAATCAACAATGCCAACACACATCCAGAGCTACACAAAAATTTTATTCAGAATTTGAGGCACGACTTGACAACTGCTGCAGCAAATCTCATCAAATCAAAATGAGTTTAATTCATTTTGCTTAAAGAACTGAAAACTTTCAGCCTGACAACGTACAACGTACATCGTTTCTATCGGGATAGAAACGATGCTAGTGCGCAGAGCTGAATTTTTGTAACCTGTATTTTTCATATCATGGTCTACATGTGATAAAGGTATGGAAGAATTAACACTGGATTATAGGAAATCTGTTGTTTTCTTCTTTTGTATCTAAGGAAGAAAAATAATATGAACCAGAGCACCAGTTGGATTTGCAATAAGATGTGGGGAGAGGAGGGATAAATGCAAACACAACAGAGATATGTTCATAATTTCAAAACCTTATTTCATTGTTCTTCCATCTAGTTTTACAATTCTTTGCGTTGTTTCTCCCCCCCATACAATCTCCACAACTTCCATCAAAGTCTGTGGTGTTAGTAGGAAAAAAAAACATTAAGATACTCAAGGGGTATGAATACAGCTGAAAACCACTGTACATAACACAAACATCCAGCTGGTCCCACTACCTCGAGTCAAAGCGCCTGTGAAAATATTATTTTTGCCAATTTAATGTTTTTATAAAAAAAATAATTTGCACTTCCATGATAGGGCTTGATAATGAGTAGTTAAGTTCAGCAAAAAAAAAAAAACAAAAAAAAAAATCAAAGCATTTTACTATTGCTGCGCAGCGGCAGCCACGTGGCCATTCACGCTTTTCAAAAATAATTTGCATTATATGTTTTTGTGCTGCATAAACGTGCATGCATCTGTAGATTTAAAATTGAATGCGCTTTAGATGATAAGGTCTGGTGATGTTTTGTTATCGCAACAGCCTCGCGATTACAACAATGCGTCAGAACAAAGGGGACCGTTCTCTGAATCCTCTCAGCTTATGCTGCATTTGATTCCACGTGTGGCCTCCAGGCATAGGTTGAAGCCTATTGTCTCAGATCAATAGCAACAATTTTAATTAAGTTAGTTAGAAGTAAATGGGTTCTCTCTTCTGAAGAAGTTGACAACGTGGTACTACTGTACGACTGTAAACCGTCTAATGTTGCATCATCTTAAACATCTCAGCATGACCTCATCCGATAATGTGCCCCGCCCCCTTACCCTTCTCACAGGATCTGATAGAGTATCAAGTGTCAAAACAAATAACACCCAGAACAAATGGATTAATAAAAGGAAGTTGGTCAAAAGGTTAAAACAAAAAATGATTTTCGGCTTGATTAAGCGTGTTTTTGCTTTGCTTTTAAACCGCACCAATGCATTGCAATATATGTCATGTTATGTTAAACTAAGATTAAAACGGAAAACGAGGGAGGTGTTTCAAGGAGATAAAGCATAATGTTCTTTAAAAAACCCTGAAAATCCAGCTGCGTTATTAATTCCAGCAAAAAGTAAGGAATATTTTCGGAGTAACACTGACTTCTCTTAGCTGTTTTAAGCATTATGTTAAAGGCGTGGCTCCTTTTTAAACATAAAAAAAACACTCCGAAACATCCTAGTATTGGTGGCAAAAGAAGCACATTTTCTTACCGTTTGGTAGCAGAAGATGATATCAACTCAAACAAGCTCGTACGAATGCGTTTTGGTTTCTCAGCTTTTTTTCTTCCGCTACCGTGTACAGCCGGAGCGTCCTCCTGAAAACACCTTCCAACGAGGCAGAAAACGCGTCATCACGCAAAGGCGGAAACGAATTTGGTACGTAAGTTTTTTGGGTGTTTATGGGAAATGTAGTCAAATGCTTAATAAGCTAGTTTGTACTACTGACCTATTTTGATGTTTTGTGAATATGGAACCTTACTACACGAACAAAATCATAAAAAAAAATCACATAAAAGTAGTTCTACAAATAAATTATATGATACATTTAGTAAAGTGACAATTTATTATTAAATGAAAATATGTAGTAAAATGTTTTCTGTTTTGCAGGATCTAATATGGTAAATCTATAATCCACTGTGTAAAATTTCAAAAAAATATATAAATTAGTGAATGGACCTTTTATTGCTATAGTTATGGATTTACAGTCCATTTACCATTAAGAAGTAATACACTTCTCAAACTGCATTAAGTTTAGTCAAGTTCAAAGAGTAGATGTTTGTGTTTTTCCCCTATGAGCTATATTTATTGATAAACTATATTTAGCCACATAAAAAACTACCTGTACAGTTTATAAAGCAAAACATACACACATTTTAGCAATAAAGCTTACAATTATGTTTCTCTTTTTAATTTAAAGCAATATTATACTGAATAACATTTCTCAGAATTATAACAATGGTCTTGTGAAAAATATCTTTCTAGTAATGTTAATAGTCATAACAATAAGGTACTAGCAGCTGATACAAAGGCTGTGTACTGTACAATTATTTATTAAAATAATTATGAAAAGTTCTTGCGCTACATATGTTTTTTTGTTACACATACACTAGTATATGCGTAGAATATATTCTAACATTACATATTAGGATAATTATAAACCAAAGTTACCTATAAAACTAAACTGTCAATAAAAAAATCAACTAAATATACATAAATTACTCATAGGGTGATAATGCGCGCTAATCAAAGTTTTCTCCATGAAACTCAATCAGATGTAAAGAGAAAAGCTTTTTTGTTGTTAGTGTTTATTCTTCAATGAACAGAAGCAGTTAAGTTTTCATTTGACATTTATTTCAATCAGCACATTAGCATTGACATGGCATTGCATGATGTTTCTGATATCTGACATTCAGCCTCAGACCTTGAACCTGAAAGTAATGTTTTACCACATTATTTAATCTTCTGTTAGTTGGTTTATCTGTAATGCAATCTTATCTTAGTGTACTGGTACTCACCTTGTTTTTAGTCAAAAAGTTAGTCAACAAATTGAGGTTAATGAGGTAAATATTTGGAACATCTCATAGAGATACATCACATGTGACCCTTTCACCTGTATCATTACTGAAACCAATTTGATTTCAAAACAATGAAAAATAAGGCATTTCAGAAAATTGCACTTAAACATCAAATATACCACGTTTACTGCACTGAATGTGTATTTTTGTTTTCATATTACTGATATCGAGCTTTTTTTAGGGTGTTTCTGTTAAATTGGTGTCTTTGAACCTGGTAATAATTCCAACAATGAGCATAGAGCTGATAACTAACAGTGTTTTGTCTATACGACCCAAATGAAATTATTAGCAGTCTAACTATTATGTTGACTTTTAATTATTTACATTCCATACCTTGTTAAATCTGATATCAAATTATTTTCAAAACAAACAAAAAAAACTTAATAAACTTTCTGCAGCCTTCTCACAGAGACTAGATTCAGAAGAGAAAGAAAACATACTAAGTAAGAAATATCAAGTTTCAGCAGCTCAGTGAGGTCTTGGTACGATTACTTTGACATATACTACTGGACTGAAAAGCTTTGCTAATGCAGTCTGTGCAATTTAGCCCCAGGCTGCATAATCATTGAATTTCCATAGTAAAACTTAGCATTTTTGTCACAGAACCACACACAGTTTAGATGTGTGACGCAAACTGCGATACACTTTTAGTCGCTCCTTTTTATTTGTTGTAGTTGGCCCGACTTTCTGTGTGACCGCAGGCGTCCTCTCAACCACCCGTTTCTTCTGAGCCCGGTGTAGCAAGATCCGATAGACCCCAGTGATGGAGCTTCTGCAGTCTTTTCCCTGGTTGTTGAATATGTGCTCTGAAGTGATTCCTAGAGTCTCTAATGCAGCCTTTACCTCCAGCTCTTCCTCCAGCAGTTCAACTGGTTTGCTCTCAGCAAGGTGAGATGGATCTAGCTTACAAGGCTCCATGGCACATGGGAATTCCACAGGGAGCAGCCACTCACAGCCCATCATTTGCTCCACTGTATAGCGGTCCGATGGGACTGGCTGGAGAATCCCCCTGATGAGCCTCTGGCATGCCTCGGGTACCCATGGGGGAAGCACGTAGGCTCCCTCCATGATGCATCTCTTCAGTTTGGCCACAGTGTCTGCCCTGAATGGCATGGTGCCGGTCACCATAAAAAACAGCATGACTCCCACAGCCCAAATATCTACGTAAGCTCCTACATAATGCTCATCCCGGAAGAGTTCTGGAGCCGCATAAGGTGGAGAGCCGCAGAAAGTGTTGAGCGTTTCATCGCGCCGGCTCAGTGTGCTAAATCCAAAGTCCCCGACTTTGACACAAGAGCTGCTCGTGTAGAAGACATTTTCTGCCTTTAGGTCACGATGGATGATGTTATTTTCATGCTATGGGAGAAGAATAGAAATCACAGTCATAAACGTACCATCTAAACAAAATAAGAAACTAATAATGTCATGTGACGAAAACTCAAGTTAGATTAACCTGGATCTACAAAGGATCTTCTATTCTGAAATCAGTTTATAAATTTCATTAAAAAACTGACATGTAGATTTGATCTTTGAGTAGAGATTAAAAACAGGCGATGCCAGGTGATATCAGCGACATTCCAGGGTGTGAAAAAAAATTACTGAGATCAGAAAAATTAAACGTATTCATATTCCTGGGATATTTAGATATATATATTTATTTCTATCCAACCAAAACGTTTGTTACAGGAATCTCCCTCCCAAAGCATAATAGGAAAAAAAAGATGCACCATTTCTGAAAAAAAAAAAAAAAAAGTTAATCTGCCAGAGTTATGACCAATTTTAGGCAAACTTGAATCTATTTGAAATATTAAGGAGGAGTTTGAAAATAAATTCAAGTGGGACAAACTTCCAGAAAGGAAAGTTTATTTTATCTTTAAGTTTTATTTTATCTCATACTCAGCATACTGTTAATTCTGAGAGAGACACATATTTTCGTTGCACGGCTATTGGGACTAAGTTACAGAATGTATTCACAGTACAATTTATTGTAATTCTACTCAAATATATTCCATTAACATACGTAAGTACTCACCATGTGTTTAACAGCCGAGAGGATCTGAGCAAAGACAATCTTGCCGTCAGTGTCAGAAAGTTTTCCTTCAGTAGTAATCTTAGTGTAGAGCTCCCCTCCACCTGCATACTCCATCACCAAGTGTAGCCGTGACAACGTCTCCACCACCTAAAATGGATACAGATAGAGGCATAATGATCAGAATGAGGAAGGCTGGTTTTAAAAAGGAAAAGGAATCGAAAGACAAACCTCATATAGGCGTATGATATTAGGGTGGTGTAGTTTTTCCATGCTGGAGATCTCTCTTGAAAGCAACCTCTGAGTCTTCTGATCCAACTTAGTTTTGTCTAAGATCTTAATGGCCACTTTATCTGGTTATGCCAAAGAGAGAATTCCTAATCAACCAGAGCTCAATCACGTGACAAAAAAAAAATACAGGATTTCTTTCCATTTTAATTTAAATTAACAACATATATAAAGATGAAATTCCAGGTACATGCATGATATAAAAAACAACAGACACTGGCAATCTACTCATACTAAGAGTTTTAGCTGCTCTTTAATTTTTGTATTTTTTATTTTATACATTCCCATTTCATCTTAAAATGAAATTTAGTTTTATACATCGGAACTTATTTTTGAAACAGCAGCAACTTGAGGTGTACGCATTATACATTTACAATCCTAAAAAGTATGATTAAAGATCTAAAAACTTTACATATATTTCATTTAAATACCCCAGCTAATGGCTATGTGTCTTTAAATCATTAATAGAGATCCTTAAAACAGCTCTCAAGTAACCGAATACAGAAAAGTTCTCAAGCAGCAAAATGGTGTTGAGATATCTCTTTGTGCTCCAGCATGAATTATTAAGGCGCGTATTAGGCTCAGTTTCAGACGCAATATAGCTGTCAATAGAAGCATTCAAAATGCAATCCAGCTCATATTGTTTTAGAATCAGAAATAGAGTTTAAATGCAAAAAAGACACTCATAGCACAAAGAGGCATGAAGTAGCAAAATATACTATAGCACCCACGGTCTGACAGAACTACACACTCCTTCGTGGCCCCATCTGTAGCATTTGATGAGGCATGCAGCAATTTTAGCTGTCGCTAAGGAAACTGGAGATCTCTAATCAATCCCTTAGGTCAAGTGCAGCAGATAGTCACTCTGTTTGTGGATGAATCAGCCTCCTCACCAGGAAAAGAGCTGCTTTATAAATTATTATGAAACAAAAACCTCTTACTCATTGATCACAACGACTCAGTCCTGAAAGAACAGAAGGCTTACTTTCAAGTTTTCGATACATGGGGCTTCGTTTGTATCTGTCTTAGGTGTTGTCGTTTGGACATGACTTTATTTGCACTAATTACCTTTTGTAAGAGCATGAATTCCTAGTTTGACATGGGAGAAATTTCCACACCCTATTTCGCCACGGATCTTGTAGAAAGCAATTCTTCTGCCCACTGTCAGCTCACGGACCACCCTGTGATGAGATTATGCAACACGAAAGGTGATATTTTTTTTTCCAGAATTTAACAAACTCACACAAGAAATGATTGCAGTCTAAGGCAAGTCAATCAAAAATGGAAAAGGTAGTTCAAGTCCAAAGAAATGTCAGACTGTAAAAAATAAGACTTTTTCTCTGAAATCTTACCTTTCATCCTGACACATATCCAGGTTCAGCCTTTCCAGAGGAGTTAGGCGACGAACAGTGGCTCCCTCATCATCTGTGTTGATGTCAGAGCTATCCTGCCTGCTCCAGCGGCTGTACCTTTGTCCGCCAGAAACCACAGCTGTCCCTACAGTGGACCCTCCAGCAGAGTCTCCGTTAGACTCCCTGGAACCTGCTCCTGAGACCGAGCTGTTCCCAGTGGTGCCTGCTGTCCCAGTCCCAGCTTCAGCTCCATCTGGGCTGCTCTCGGACGGGCAGACAGCAGTCATCCTGCGAGGGACGCTCAGGGAGGAGTGGGCTTAGGCCATAGCTAGGAGTAATGCAGAACAGGATGCAGAACGGAAGAAGTCATTTTCTACTTTACTTCCTTTGTCATTTCTTACTTTCCTAAACTTTGAGCACCTGAAAATATTTGTTAAGTTGATGTGAAGACATCTGACTATTATCACTATGCAGGCAAATTTTAATGGATTAAAATAAAATGAAAAAGTCATTTTAACATTTCAGTGAATAAAGTGAAAACCATGCAGATTCAATGCACACAGAGTGAAAGAATAAAAAATAAAAGACTAGCAAAAATCATAAGACAGAAATGTTATGTTCGGGGCAAAACAATCACAGGAAAGATTAAAAACTAGACAGATGTAATTGGAATCCCCCCAAAGGAAGGTAAGCCACAAAAACACATTGCTCCTTAAGTTGACTTTTGCCAGAGAGAAGAATCCAAGCATATTATTTGAAAGTTAAATAGAAGGGAAATTTGTGGTTGAAAAAGTGTTTGCAGGTGAACAAGGTTTGGATTGTGATTGGAGTCGGCGCTTCCAATACCCACCTCAGGATATGGGATGCAACTGTCACATTCCTTCTGTTAAGTCACTCCTAAACCAGAGTGAATTGTTTTACTTATTCATATTTACTAAAGTAAAAAGAAAAAAAAATGAAAAGAAAAACCCAAAGTCCATTTTGTCAGAGAAAAGTAAATTTTGTGTTTCATTTGGAAATCAAGATCAGGGTTTAGGGGAAGAGCGGAGAGGAACATGATCCAATCTGAATAAGGTACAGTGTAAAGTTTCCACAACATTCTGTAATGATTTGGGGATTCATGTCTTCTAGTGTTTGTCGATCGATTGTGCTTTAGCAAGTCCAAAGTCAAAGCAGCCGGAAATCATAGGGCACTTCATGCTACCCGTGCTGACAAGCTTTATGGAAACATTGATTTAATTTTCTTGTATGATTTGGCATCTATCCACACTGCCAAAAGTACCAATAAAAGGTTATACCTAATTGACCAGCACACTGTTCTGACGAAAACTGCATGTATAATCCATTGAGTACTGTCATGAGGAAAATGATAGATGCCATAACCAACAATGAAGAGTCACAGACTGATCACCTTCATGCCAAGCTGCACTAATGTAGCAATTCATCAAATAGAACCCTGATCAAGAAGTAAGTGCATATGCTGCACTGCACCTCTGGGTCAGAATTTATTTTACTGTTATTCTGTATAATTTTTTTTTTCTGAAAAATTACATTTTGGATTGTAAGCCATAAAACATTATAAATAAATCATTGAGTAATGAATGTACATTATGCATAAGCGCAGACTAATAATAATAATACATGGTTTTAACTTATTATATTCATTATTTTGCTGTAAAATAATACAAATCTTCCTAGATTCAAAAAACAACATTTGAATGCAATGAGACATAAAAGAAGGAAAATATAAGAAGGGAACCCATTACATGGCTATTATCTGATCAAAATATATTTTTACTAACTTCAACTATGCAACAAACACAGAAAAAATCAACTTACCTTCTAGTGTGTGATTCATTTTCAAGATAAATCCTTTCAGTTTTGTCACTGCATCAGTGTTGTATAGGCACTTCTATTAAAGAAGCAATATTCACAGTTTCTTTCTCTTTATCAGCTCAACACCTCAACACATTTTTGGATCTAAGAGCCCATGTTTTATCCAAAATGTCCCAAATACGCTGCAGCTGAAGCTAGCCAGAAAAGAACAATATGACCAGATTGTCACTGGATGCTTGAAGCTGTTATGCTGTTGCTTTTGGGGGATTTCCTCTGTCAATCTTCCACTTTCCCTCGCTTATAGCTGTGTCCGAAGGTTCACCAAAGCACGTATTATCAGATTCATGCTCACTGCTGTCTCAGAGCGGGGGCGTTAATGGAGCCTTTTGTGTCTGAGTATTAATAGGCCATGAGGTGAGGAGGAGGGGAGAGGAGAAGGACGCGAGAGGTTGAAAGAGTGAGGATGAACAGGTGATTGTGTCAGGGTGCAGCCACAGGGTGACAGCCAGGACAACCTGTGAAAAGAACAAAGACAAACAGATTGCACAAATTTGAATTGGTTTTTAAGCCTATTCAGCTGCTTAGTTTCTTTAGGAGGTTTCAAATTTGAAACCTGTACTTTACAGCATTATTTAGAGGTTTATTTATAGGTTAGTACATATTTTATGAACTGCATATGACTTTTTCCCCCAAAATTGTCTCATCTTGATAATATAGCAGGAACATTACCATCAGTGGTTTTGCTTGAAACATTAATAAATCGCGAACACCACCTAACACTTTTTTGCACCACTTGCACGAGAAGGCCAATACGCATTTCTTATTGCACATTTTTTCACTCGAATGTACAATAATGCATATTGTAATTCATAATTAGGAGCTCACTGATAGATTGAGGTTGCTATGGCAGCTGGGTTGAGCAAATCAAGATTTGGTAATAGGAAGAAAACCTTCAAAACTACCGGTGTGACTAAGCAAAATAATTTCAATTGCAGAGTGCTCACTGTCAGCTTCTTTATTTGCGTCTGTGCATCAGTGTGGTGGTGTGGTTGAATAAGCGTGGAAGAAGGTGATAATTGTATGCTGTTCAGAAAACAAAGCTCTAACGATGCCCCAGGAGGAAGAACAGAAGAAAAAAAACACATTAGAGATGAAAATGAACTAGGCTTATGTAAAACACATATTTTGTATTAAATAATATGCAAAGTTTGCTCAGACAAGACACTGCACCCATCAGTTACCTAAATTAAACTTATGCTATTAACGTACAAAACCAACATAGAGCAAGTTAAATTTAGTTTCGATTAATCAATTGCTCAGTATAATTTCATGGCAGTTTTATATACCAATACAATGACATATTTCAATGACTTTACATCAACTACCATGTCCTGGTTGGTTTACAGTTGTGCCACTCTCCAACCATTGCCAGATGTTTAACTGAACAGTGCAGAAACAGAGCAAATATATCTATATGCAGACAATCTGTGCACTAAAGAAATCAAAACCATGCATCATTTTCACCCTGGAGCACTATTAGGAATTGGTCTCTCAAATAAAATCAAAACGGTACTCACCAACATTAGAAGTGTGTACCTCAAATGTGACAAAACGTATACATGTGTGCAATCTTTTGATGAACACAATGGCACTTAAAATTAATCCATTTGTCATTCTCTGCAATAATAAGTTTAATCAAAACTGCCAAACAAATTCCTCACAAACAAGTCTTAAAACTTTGTATGACAGAAACAGATCTAGTTACAATAACAATGTTTCTCTCATGACAGATTTAACTATCCTGAAGGTATAACTGAAGATTGTTCTCTTTTATTAAGCATTAAGTCTTACAGCCTTCAGACACCTTCCCACCACTGCAACATTCATATTTAAGAATTGACCTCCTAAGCACCTTAAAAAAACACTTTAAGAGTGGAAAAAAACCCTAATTTTACAGCATTATTTAAATAACGTAAAAGACGAACAGCATGTATTTTAAACCCCTTCACTGTTAATAATATAGGCATAAAACTATGAATTGCTCCAAAGATTGGTAGGAAGCGCATCTGATAATGGTTCTGCAGAATCTTCAATCTGTCCATCACTGCCATTTGTAAATATAATGGCCTAAAAATGCTGTGCATGAATATGATGTCAGAAACTAGTGCAGGAGTCTGCAAACGACTGTTAAACACAATCTGCTTTGCCAAGTATGAGGCCTTCCTTACCCACTGCACAATTATTGCTGCAAGAATCACTTAAGGCAAACATCAGGCTGTGCTGCTCACTCTCCTGCTGATTGTTCTGCTGCTATCAGCAGCCTCTTTATGGCTTCCAGCAAAGGAGAACTTAAGCAGCTCATCCACGGCAGTTGTGGATTAATTATTGCGCTATCCACCTGGTACGCTTCCCGTCACCGACAAAACTCATGTCGTGTGTTTAACAGTGCAAAGAGGAGGCAGAGAGGAGTGGTTCATCACTAGTCTTTTAAGCTAGTGATAAACATCAGTAGGTGAACATTTTAAGAACATTTGTCTGGTTGTGTTTGCATCCCAATTTCTATTTTTACCCAAAGTAAGACCTTCATCATACATCTGCACCAGTTAGTGCAGAAATGACTCTCCACACAAAGGTTTCTCCAGTGTGTTAGTTAAGATGCATAGTTGAAAATAATAGAAATTTCAATAGTGAAAAAGTGTAACTATAAAGACATTAAATATCCTGGGAACAGAGGGACTGGCCTCCCTGGAATGTCTTGGCAAAAATGTTATTTGTTCTAAAGAAACGAAAGAAGAAGAATGTGATCTCTAAATCCCTCCCTTTCCTATAAAGGCAAATAAAAGCAGTTTGAGGCAAAGATGCATCAGCATCAGTACTTTAAAGCCATCCATCCATTTTCGGGAGGGTTGCTGGTGCCCATCTCCAGCTAACGTTCCGGGCGAGAGGCGGGGTCACCCTGGACAGGTCGCCAGTCTGTCGCAGGGCAACACAGAGACACACAGGACACACAACCATGCACACACACTCTCACACCTAGGGGCAATTTGGAGAGGCCAATTAACCTGACAGTCATGTTTTTGGACTGTGGGAGGAAACCGGAGTACCCGGAGAAAACCCACGCATGCACAGGGAGAACATGCAAACTCCATGCAGAAAGACCCCAGGCCGGGAATCGAACCCAGAACCTTCTTGCTGCAAGGCAACAGCTCTACCAACTGCGCTACTGTGCAGCCAGCCTATACTTTAAAGCCACGGGCCTGAAACTGTTCTTTAAGTACCACAGATGGTATTTGGCTGCCTTTAGTGGCACCTCTACAACTATTGGCACCAATTCTTCCCAACTTATACTTGTTTAACTGTAATATAGAGCTAATATAATAACCAACAGCCAAATGCTTAAGCTGTTCAGTCACATTGAGTTTAGCTTAGTTAGAAACCTTTCAAAAACAGAAGTGGAGTGGAGACAATGTTGAGAAATCCCAACAGTTAACCAGGAGCAACGGCGGACTGCTCCATCGGCTGCAATCTGTTTTAACTCTAAAGATGAAACCTATATCAGAGAATGACATAAAACCAGGTTTCAATTCCAAATTCAAAAATGTGGGATTTGCTAATTACGCAGTTATCAAGTTTTCTACTGTTAAAAGTACAACCTAACAATAGAGATACCACACTTCCAACATTTCAGCAATTTAGCTGTTCCACAAAAGAAAACAAAACGTTGGGATTTGTTTTATGCAAATGTCGGGGACACAAAAATCTCCAGAGTAAGAGCTCCTTTTGGCAAATCAGATCATAATCTTGTTTTTCTTTGCTCTTTGTATAACATACCATGTTCAGAGGACACCTATAATCAAAAGAACTGTGAAAATTTGTTCACGGGAAGCTAAAGAAGCTCTGTAGGATATTTTGAAGCTACAGATTGAGATCAACTCCACTAGTCACATGGAAATGTCATTAGTGGCACGACCGACTGAAAAGCTCTGTGTGGAGAACAGCATCCCCACCAGCCCAGTGAAATGCTTCCCCAAAAACAAACCATGAATCAGCAGTAACCTAAAGGAACTGCTAAACAAAAAGCAAAACAAAATTGCCTGCAAGGAGGGATTCAAAATAGATGGCATTTCAAATGATTAGTTGAAAACATTCTACTGCCTATAAGTCTAAGACAGCTTACAAGATTTTTTAGATTGTCATAATTTAAACCCTTTCTGCTATTTCTTAAGAGGCCTGCATAAATGTGGTCAAATTACCCATAGCTTCTCACATCTCTCTACTTCCTTTGAATTATTTTTTAAACATCTTACCAACACTGAAAAGGGCTAATTTCCATAATAATACCGTTTACACCAAATGTCTGTAGCTACTGTGGTGCTATCACCAGTTTGTAAAAGATGTGATTTTTTTTTTTTGTTTCAGACTGGCCTGTAAAAATTAGAAAGCATATATTTTGAAACTTAAATCAAGAAGTGAACCTTGACCAACAGATTTGCACAACGTGGGGAAGTTTGAATCTCTGACTCTGGCCCTAATACTAATAATGTTTGGTTATACGAAACACGTACACATACAAGATGAATGAGCACGTCAAGGGACATATATGTCTCTGAGGCCTTAATGAAGTTACCATGACACTATAAACAGGAAGCACAAACACAAAATTATGCTGCAGAGCAGCCACTGCCAAGCTTACATCTGCTGGTTCACATCAAAATCAAATTAATTTCTTCCAGCTTTAAAGAGCTGTCTGAGTTTTGCATGTCATTCCCAATCAACACATCAAAGAGGTTTGCATCAAAGAAAAATCACATGAAGCAAAAATGTTTTATGTACTCTGATTAATTGATCATCAAAAGAATAAAATTAGGAAAAGATTTCCTGCAGGTGGACATAAAGAGAACCACTAAAAGGGGTCATTTTTGTTTTAACAATATGGAAAATTATTCAACAGCTTACAATGTAGATGAATGACTGAAATTTCCTTCTTAATTCGTCACATCTCCCGGCTATTTACTTCTGAAGAAAATACAACATTTTCTCCTTGTTTTGTTCCTCGAAAGATTTATCTTTGGCGCACCAAACAGCTCCGTCCAGTGAGGCGTAACTGAATAAATTCTTCTGACATGCAAATTTAACCTCATTTGTTTAAATCTAAAAATTGTCACAGGCGAACACAGCAAACAAAACGCTTTGCAACAGGTGCCTTTGCACCAGTTTAGTCATTCTGAGTTGTACTGCCCTTCAGTCTTTCAGTAACAGCAAGTTAAGGTACCTCAAGGTGTATTTTTTGTGAGCCCAAGCTAAACGATATAAGCTCTCATTAGAGAAAACAATAAAGCGGCACATCTCACCATGAATGGTTCGTGTGTTTACATTAAACGCGTATATTTCTCAGTGACAATAATATTCCCAAGGAAGGCATCTTTCGAATAAATACATCTTCAAGTGTGTCTATTAAATAATACACCCATCTCTGTTCAATCATAGTCAACAGTTAGCCAAAAAATCCCCCCACAGTAGGCCGTTTTCTGTGAGCCATAACGCTTTCTATCATAACCCCATAGTACAAAATATATATTTAGCTGAGCCTACACGTGGAAATTGATCTTACTTGGATGTGTACAGTATCTTCGTGAATCCGTGACAGCCATGTTTACCAACCTTGGTGCCAAATCCATCCTATCCCCACTGCCCGGTGACATTGGCGCTCAGGCTTTCTGCAGCAACTGCTGCCCAGCTCTGTCTGTTGTCAAGGAAATCCACTTAAAGGACGGGGGGATGGACCAATCAGCGACGGCAACAGCGCTACACCGTGTCCAATGAGAAGGAAGAATTAGAACCAATTTTATTCTAAGAGCAGGAGAGCCGTCTAACACAAATAGCAGGTGGCGGGACTCGGCAGGTAATTGAAGCTGCATGTGTCACGCAGCGTGATCCCATGATGACTGTAAGGGGACCACATCAGAGGTTCAGAGTGGGGTCAAGGGACCAGCAGCTTAGAGAGTTTTTTTTATTACTTTAAATTTGGCTGGCACAAGAATTGGAAGTGTCTTAAAACCCTTGTTAAATTTGTTGGCAACCCTGCATGTGTACATGACGTATAATATTTTTAGAGACAAATTTATTTTCTTTTCACTAAAACTCTTTAAGCAAATTTGATTCTGTTGGATATAACTGAGGGTTTTTATATCTCTAGTTGCTCTTTTATTAGTGCCCCAACCACTTAAAGTGGTTTTATTTTTTTTACTTTGCAGTATTCAGCTCAGTTTTAACCTGGTAAAAGGCGTTGTTGTTAATGAAATTGATTAAAATTAACCTATATCATTGGTTAATGAGCTGGTCCAGTCTGTTGCAGTGAAGTAAAAACAGTCAAAAAGGAAAAGCTCTTGATGTCTTTGTCCATGTTTTGACCCACATCTATTGTTGGGAGACACAAATCATGAGTAGAGAAATGAGATTCCAGATTCAATAAATGGAAGCAAGATTGATCAGAATATGTATGGACTTCCCATGCCTGCTAGTATATATATATATATATATATATATATATATATATATATATATATATATACATAAATACATGACACAGAGGTGCTGCCAAACACAGTGGGGATAATTAGTAAAAAAAAAAATTCAAAGCGAGTGGCTATTCTTCTGCTGTGGGAATAAGACTTTAATTGTGACCGTTCCTAAAGCTTATTCAGTTTTAATCATTCTTTTTTGTGAATTATTTCAAGCTGAAATCTTTTAATTTCACCCTCTGCATAAAAACAGAATACTTTGTAGTTTGTTAAAGTAAATAGTAAGACTTAAGTCCAAGTCCTAAAGTACAAAAATATCAGATTTTTTTTCACTATGGAGGCATTAAAAAGGAAAAAAAAAACACTGGCTGAAAGTGACATTTCTAATTTACAATTTTTTATCTCAAGTTTCAAGTCTCAAGTTTCCCAAAGCACACCGCAAGTGATCTGATTTGACATCAGCAATTTATTGAGAAAAAAATAAGCAGAGAAAAAATGGATTGCTGGAGTCCTGAAGACTCAAGTTATGAGGTGGAAAACACATTTAAAATAAATACAATATTTGTAAGAAATCTTGATATTGCAAATCTCTCAAAAGATTCAGAGAAGTTCAGACATGGATGTACAATGTGACAGGTGATTATACAGACATGTGGTATAATCCCACATGCAGGATTCCATTAAAAAAATAAGGTGTCTGCAGTAGAAAACTTTCTTCTGCTTGATATGGAAATACCTTTTTTTTAAGGTACATTAAGACAATCCTTGTTTTATTCTCATACAGCTACTGCTTGTTCAGCTTCCTCTAGGCTCACAATTTCATCCTCAATCTCTACTTCCACCTCAGTGTTGACCACCTGGTGCTCTTCAACTGCAGCTGTGTTCACATGGACCACTTGGATCTGCAAGCCAGCCTGCTTTAGTCTCTCCAGGTCCTCCTCACATATCCCCCCCACTCCTCCATCTTCAACTACAACTGTTGTAGTCTCCTCCATTTGCATTACGTCCATAGGCTCCACCGTAACATGTTCGACGTGAATGCCATCGTCCAGGAGGACGGTTTCAGTGCCTTCTATGCTTTGTGTCGCTATGGTGAGAGCGGCAGTCGCGGCTGAGTCGGTCAGGACCACCTGCTCCATAGACTTGTCCTCGATAGAATGTACGTCCTTGAGATGCGTTTTAAGTTCTTTGGCGTCGGTGAACCATAGATCACACAAGGTGCAATGGTTCGGCTTATCCCCCGTGTGGCACATAAGATGCTCCTTGAACTGGTCCCAGCTTATAAAGACGCTACTGCAGACCTGATGGGGAAAAAAAAAAAAAAAAACAGTTTGAAGAGTTAATGATGAATTAAAGATTTGAGCCAATTAATACTGGCATGTTCTGCATTTCTGCTGCAGAAGCAAAGTATAAAGAACAGTATTCAACTTGTTTACCTGTATTTAAAATCTACACATATTAAGGTTAGTGAACACTTGTAGCCTTACTTAATTATACAATAATACTGGTGCAAAAAAGATTAAGATGTTTTATTTTTTTAACGTTTATGGATATTTTGTATACACAACAGATTTAACTATATTCACAAATGCTCATTGGCAATGCTAAAACAATTTGTGCACTGACAAATTAATGAGTACTGAACTTGCAAATCTTGTGTTTGATAATGCCCCATGGTTACTGAAGTTGTACAGAGGGAAAAGAGATATTCTCAGTATTAGTGTTAATAATGAAGTCTAAGGGCACAAAGCAATTAAAAAGTTCTAAAACAAAATTCTATATTCTACAGGAGCGTGTTGACTGTTCCTTCTGGCCTCGATTTCTGTGAAACTTCAGGAGAAACCAGGGAGCTAAACTCACAACTGCAATGCTGGTGTATTTAAACTTTTTGAAGAGTTTTTTTTTTATTGAACATGCTGTATTAGGAAATGCTGTCAGTGTTTCCCAAAAAAAATTGACAGCAGCTAACTGCTAACTAATAATTAGCTAGTAACACTAACAGCACTAACAGTATTAGTCTTACTAAACGCCACTATGAAATGCAGAAGGCAGTTTGAAATATCAATACTGTAGTCATTTTGTATTTATTCAAATAATAATAAAATCCTGTTATTCCTGTGTAACACTGACTGCCCAGTGATGATCTCTAATACTAACAATTTAATTTGTTTGAAGCTTTCAAAGAATTGAAAATGTACAACAAAACTAAATTGTACCATTATTGTTCAATTTTCTGAATGAATCTTATTGAAAATACAAACAATAAAAAGACAAGTTATAGAAGTGTCTTTGAAAAGAGTTTTCACTTGTAATTGCAGATATCTCAGATCCTAAACATGAAGGGTTTTACTGTGTCTCTGGACGTTGCGTATTGAGACAGACTGCTGTGCAGCTTTCAGCCGTTTTAGAGAAAAATCACTGTTCTTTTTGTTCGTTGCCATTAAAACATTTTATTGAAAAAAATTAACATTTTTGATTTCTGCCAAAACTAGAAAAAAAAAGAAGAATTTTAAGATCTATAAATAATAATAAAGAAATATTTGAACCAGCTAAAGATCTGCAACAGCAGATCAAAGGTTTACAGATTCAGGGGTTTCTGTGGCAGATGTATGAGCATTATTTCTTTCTACATAAATATTAAAACGTTGTTTTAACAAAGAATAAAAAAAGACATTGGCAAGCTGTACCTGGCATTCGTAGAGCTTCTTTCGTCCTTTCTTGGCTCCTGCTCCGTTCTGACAGGCGGCCATATGGCACTTCAATGTGCTGTTCCTTGCAAATCGCTCATGACAATCTGGACACTCATAAGGCTTTTCACCTGAAAATATAAAAGCCCAAAAATGCTAATGCTGCACATATATAATTATAGAATGGCTGCATAAATAAGAAATTATGAATAGAGTCCAGGCAAAATTAGTAACTTAAATTGAGCTGTTTTAGTTTCACATTTCACATCTCACCAGTGTGCTTCCGTAAATGCTCCTTAAAGTGGCCAAAGTGGTCAAAGTGCTTCTTACAGTATTCACAGATGTGCACTTTCTTTTGAATTTTCTGCCCTCGAGACAGTTCCTCGGCGTCAAAATGAAACGTGCTGATGTGCTGCTTCAGGGCGCCCTCCCGTGTGTAAGCTTTCCCACAGTGGTTACACACATGAGGCTTCTCCATAGAGCCCAGGTGAGTTTTCAGGTGCTGCTTGAGATGGTAGTACAGCTTAAAACTACGGTCGCACTTGCTGCAGCGGAAGATGTCTCCTTGGGAGATCTGGACTTCTACGACTTCAACGCTCTCCAGTACTTTGGAGGCTGTCACGGTTTCCTCCTGATACAGGACCTCCTGGAAAGTAAACACAGATTTTTGTAGAGAACGCTTTTCCCAAGTATAAACATATTTAAGAAATTAATAATATACAAAATATATACCTCTTCATCCTTCTTGATCACATGAATTGTTGGCTCCCCCTGCTGGTATTTGCTAGTTATGTCAGCTAGAAGAGCCAAAGCAGAGTCATCTGATGCAGCTTGAGCAGTCTTTCCATCCACCACCTCCTCCAGGCCGGTCTCCACCACTTCAATCTCCACCTAGAGGACAGCAAAGCATTTAGTCCATACCTTTAAATAAGGTGATAATCAGCTTAAATGTCATGTGCTTATGGCTTTTATTAATGTATTTGCATTTCCAATGTGAACTCATGTCACAAGAAACAACTTTGGTGATTTTTGCAAACCAAAGCTCATTGTAAAAAGTTGAAAAAACTATAGATTTACTTTTAACTGCATAACAACTGTATGTAAAGAATCAAATATTCATAAACAGCATGCCCATTAATATTTGATTAAATGTTCTTTAGCAAGCTGCCACTTGACTAAATGCTTTTTGTCGTCAACAATAAGTTTTTGGTATATTTTTGGCTAGATCCTGGAACACTCTTCTTCGAAACTGTCAGAGTTCATTTAAACTGGTTGACTGATTTGCAGAGAGCAAACATTTCCATTAGAGTTTAGGTCAAGGCCATTCCATAAGCCTTATGTAAGCCTAAGTTATCCACTCCAAATCCCAATATTTGTGTGTTTGAGAATATCATCCTTTTGAAAAATTGTGTAAAAGGAAGTTATAGTGAGGGTGTTCAAAAGAAAATCTCAGGTGCCACTAATTGTCTCCAGTGTAACTGTCCAAAAAAACTCATTTTCAGTCAACACTGACTGAGAAGATGCCGACCAAGAAAATAATTCTTGCTCTAAATTCAACGTCTTCCAGCTCTGATGATCTATCATTATCTTTAATGCCTATATTACTGACAAAATGCTAAAGCACAAGGAGAATAACTGAGTTATCAAGATGATGTAAAAGAACAAAAAGTGTGAGAATTGGGTTCATCACAACTGATATTGCAACATTCAACAATAATATTGCGATTTGCCATTTTTCTAATATTGTGTCTTATGGCCAGAACAGACAGATATTGAGCTGTTTGGCACAAAAGCAAGAAAAATGTTTGGAAAATCAAAGGGGAAAAAATTAAAACCAACTCTAAAGCAGGGTAGCATCGTTTTCCTATTAGTGGTCTAGTAGTTTGGCACAAAGAGGATGAACTAACTACATTACAATCATGTTTAACAACATCACCAGTAAATTTGAACTTGTGCACACACTGATGAATGTATCCACACCTCTAACCAGAACTGCACGTAAACACCAACCTGCTCTCCCTCCACTGTCGGTAAGGTTTCTGTGATCACATTAGACGTCTCTGCAATCGTCCTCTTCTTAGCAATGCTCTTTGTTGTCATTGAGGAATTTATTCTTCAAAAAGAAAAAAAAAATCACACTGTTATTTAATGACCATCACTCAGGCAAGAGAGTTTATCAGTACAAGATAACTGGTTAATCTGCTTATGTCTTACTTCTTGAGTGCTTTGATGGCTTCTTGCATTTGAAGGTATTCGGCAGCTTTCCACACATCGAGCGCCTCTTCCTCCCCAGATATCACTAGTGTGGCTGTGTACGTGAACTCCATCAGCTGGCGAAAAGCTGTGTTGCTAACTCCTGTAAAAAGTCAGAGGACCAGTGAGTATATAATACGAAACACGTGGAATACAAACCATCTATCTGCATTTTTGCATCTTATGAAAAAAAGTTACATTTTTGTCCACCTAAAAGTTGATAATAGGAGCAAAAATACTAGCTATTGTTTTCATAGTTAACATGCTTTTTTTTTTTTTTACCTCATTTACAAAATGCTATGACATCATTTATCTACCAGAGCAAAACTTGAAACCATAACAACAACATCCACCCACAAAGGTTTCACTTTCAAAGTTGACTTTGCTTCTATGTGAAAGCATGGCTGCTCATTCTTTAACTGGGATTTAACAGAAACACTGAATACCTTCGATCTCCACCAGAGGCTCCTGGGTGAAATCCTGAAAGAACTTGTGGAAAAACTGACTGCATGCTGCCAACACAGCTTTATGAGCTCTGAAGTGGTGTCCTGCAACAAGCAACCGATACGCAAATTAACTTTGCAGCTTAATAGTGTTTTACCATACAAATAATTTCCAGGAAAAAAGACATATAAATCTATAACTGTACATACCATCCACTATGAGAGTGATATCTGTAAACTGATCCAGTTGTCGCTGTTCGTTTAGTTTGTCCATCATGACTTTGTAGAGCCCGGGGTACTCGCTGCCTCCATTCACCTCCACCTCTGCCCCCGCCGCCATCTTTCACCCGACCCTGCCCTGCAAAAATGGAGGCACATGGACAGGCAGTTTTGAATGTGGATGTCAAGTAGCTATTACAGAGTTACTTGACATCTAGTACAGACAAATAGTACAGCTAAAATTTGTTTTAGGAAAGCAGACGCTAAAAGCGAGAGCTGTTTCAGGAAATTGGGTAGCGGCAATCTCACAGATAACATATGGGTCTACTAACTCCACAGGGAAAACACACTAGGACTGGCTACCAGTAATGATAATTGTCTAGTAAGGTTAGAGTTGAAATATGAACTAATCATCTCTCCTAAATGAAGCCACTCCTGTGTCATCAAAGGACAGCAAAATAAAACAGCTTAAATGTACCTTATTAAAATTTGTAATTAATAACTTGGATCATCTTATATTTGCCATTAGTGATACCAGTGCCTATCTATGTCTGCTCTCTCCTTAATGTGAAGTACTGACTTTGTCCTTAAACTGTACATCTCATGCACATTACATAAAAAGCACTGTGAATTATTTCCATAGAAACCACACAATGGTTATAACAGTTAGTTCTGGCTTATTACCATAAAAAAGTGTATTGGTCTAAAAGCTAAGCTTTGCTTTCCTTCCTTGGATATTACACGAAATATGCCATAGAATGTTTAAACTAGATTTTGAGCCTGGCCTTACATGTTTTGTAATGTTCTGTTTATCAAGTGTATGTCTGTTGTAGAATAATTGTGTTGTTTGCATCCGACTAATGACATGCTATTTGTTAGTAGTATGTCTACTAAAACATCTACTACCCTGCCAGGTTTAATTTCGGGAAAAAAACTTGAGTTCTAGAAAAAAAATAGCTTTCCTTGCTGTTCACACATGGAGCTTATTTAACTAGCTAACCCTCTTTGCTAGCTTAGTTTCGTACCCTGCTCCACAGAGATGAATAAAATCTACATTTATATACACACATCCACCGCATACAACTACCGCTGAACTTACCCAGCGTTGATAAAATGCAAAAACTGTCTCCATATTCTAAGTTAAAAAGAGTTTTAAAAATCCTGTTCTCTGCTGCTAACGGGCCTCCTAGCACGCTCGCCATTTCGCGTTTGACAATCAACATTACGTCATCAATCCGCGCATTAAAATACACTTTTACCAGACAGATATCCTGATTTTAACTACTGTGGCTCGAAGAATGAGTTGAAAAGCATCGCTTGACATACCTTAAGTAGTTGTACACAGTTTTAAAAAGTAGATTTGCGATTATATTTCCCACAGCGCCGTTCTACTCTCGTTGCTCGAAAAAGGGCGGTCGTTCTGGCCAACAGGCCTCAGTTTCCCAGAAGCCTTTGCAAACAAAAGCAGGACGCCATGTAGCGTTGCTTAGTGACAAAGGTAAATGCCAAGAAATCACAAATGGGAATCAACATTTTCTACTGTAACTACAAGTTTTAGTAGGTGTATTTTATATGTAGGCCTATGTAAAAATTTAGTTTTTAAATGTGTGTTGGTTGTGAATTAGTTTTTTTTAATTATGTTTTTATTTCAGCTCCTTATGGTTATTCTTTGACATATTAGAATTAATTTGCAAATGTATTTGTCTTTTGAAAAGCAAATATATTTACTAACTGAGAATAAAAATTTGCAACAGCAACATGTAAATATTTAATGCGAATCATCCTTTCAAACTATATTTTTAGATTCTAAAACAATCAAAAACTGAGTATATCAGCTCACTTATGTGCACAAAAAAAACTTACAGTCTAGCGGAAAGCTTATTAGGCTGTTATGCTTGAATCATGTTTAAGATTACACACTTTACATTTTATTTAAGTTTAGCATTACTTACTACATCACAGTGCTTATTTAAAAAAATGTTTAGCTTGAGATCTGATCATAAAAACATTCTTTTCAGAGTGTAAGGATTTTATGAATCTAGATCAAAGGTTTTACATCTTTATGATGAACATGTAATCAGTTTACAGCTCATTACCACACAACAGTGACGTCTTAACAGTATATTGAGGCCAGCTGAGTACTGGATTACCTGTATCTGACCCTACAGAACCAAAGGTCCTGATATGGAAGGTGCATGCAGAGTTCTTTTAACATCATGAACTTTTTTGACCAGCAATAGTACTTGAATCACATGAGTGATAATACTGATTCATTTATATAATACTATTCATTTAGTTAAATGAATAGTATTATATAAATAAGTATTTCTATAATAAATAAAACACATTGACAGAATCTGTTTTGTGCATTCCGTCAAATGCACAAAACACAAATTTAAACATAAACAGACCTCAAATAAACCTTTTATTGGATTATTATTCCCAGTGCAGGTTCTAAGATACTGCACATTTACCGATAAGGACCGTAATGAATAATGTAATGACCGTATATATTTTAAGTCAATGAGTCCATTGGAAATATGTAAACTGACAAAAACATTGACATGTTAAATACATATGTTAAATACGTGTCAAATATATATGTATTTAACATGTCAATGTTTTTGTCAGTTTACATATTTCCAATGGACTCATTGACTTAAAATATACACCAGGAAGGAGGCAAGTAATAAATACATACAAAGAAATCAAAGTAAATCAAGTTATGGGAACAGGCCTAAAATGACACAGATAATAAGTATACTTTTACCAACCCAAGCACTTTGCAAAACCTTGATAATGAGAAATCTTTTTATAGGCCTTCAGTTAATATTAAACCAGCATTACTTAATCCTACATATTGCACTGTGTAACCCCAATTTGCCTTTGCATTGTGGGTGGATGTTGTAGTCGTTCAGTTTTAATATAAAATCACTATAAATATAAACCACACTGTAGCAGCAGACATAGTTCTGTTTTCAAACAACACTGTTTACTTTGTATCTTATGCAATTCTTAGCAAACGCCACTGGGTCTATAAAAACATTACTTACACTAATGTTTAACATTATATGTTAAACATTACATATTTCTTTATGTAATGTTCAGCAAATGTTATAATTATTTCATTCCTTAATCATTGAATTACAGTGAATGTATTTGAAAGAAACAGTGTGCAGCCACATGGGAATGTGACTCACAACTAACATACACAAGCAACAGAAGAGACTGCTGTTTTGTGCAAATGGTGTTGGCCTGTCATCAAAGCTGTTCAAGTCTTCAATGGCTTCTCAATGCATAACATGTTGCAGCAATCACTGACATCCTTAACACTAATGTGAGTCTAAAGCTCAAATTTCTAAAGAAGTGTTTTTCAAAGAAGTTATATGAATGATCCTGAAATGCTTGAATGCTGAGCATTTATAATAGTGTTTTACATGAATCTGATGATTGAATAACCTAAATGACAGGGTTTTTGGATTGAAAATGTTGGTTTTCTTGTCGACAAAAATGGACTGTGATCAATTAATTTCAGACCCTGCAATTAACTTGATTAAAAATATTGGTGTAGTCCTAGACTCTCCAATTAACTTGATTAAAAATATTGGTGTAGTCCTAGACTCTCCAATTAACTTGATTAAAAATATTGGTGTAGTCCTAGACCCTCCAATTATCTTGATTAAAAATTATCTGCGAGGGGATCCATTTGGAGCTAAGGTTTCACTAACTGTGCTAAGTGAAACTTTGGCACAGTTTGGTGTTAGACCAGTTTAGTGATCCTCAAAACATGTAAGCACATGTAATGTAAATACTGGCTTTGAAAAGTTCCTATGTATAATTCTCAGTCATCCGAGTCATGATTACTGGATTTTAAGCCTGTTGCAGTGTCTTTGGCTTGGTTAATGTTTCAGACCACACAGTCATTTAAGTTTCCAGCAAAAAGTTAAATCTAAACTATTGTAAGCTTTCAGTTAAGATTACTCTGTTAAATTGTTCTTGTCTTCATTTATCTCCAAGCAGTGTTCTCACAGTTGGCCGTCCTTTGTTGGTGGGGGTGTGGGGGGATGAAATTGCCTGACTGCATAGTGATAGTCTTTACAGCTACTTTATATAACATTATCTTTCAGTGTCAATGAGATTACTGCTTTGTGTCAGTTTATTGCCTTAGTATTCTCTTATTAGCCTCCATATTAAGCCTTAGGTAACAAATCTTTCCAATAACTAAAATGTGCTGTTGAGTTCTTCACAGACATCTAGCAGTCTGTGCAATTCTATAAATGTATACTTTGTTTACAGGCTACATATGTGCATTAAAGTGAAGCATTTGTTCCAGTGATAGCTGAAGCAAAGCAACTTGTGCGTATTGCGAAACCCCCTTCCACTGGTGTTTATCTGGAAACATTCTGGCCAGCTTCCAGAGTCCCGCCCCCGGTTCTTTCCACGTCTTCCACTGCTGCAAGACATTAATATATGATTCCTCAGGTCTTAATCACAGTTTTATTTTACATTCATAACAACAATAAATAAAAATACAATTTTATCCCTTTTCTTTTCTTTACAGCTGATATAGAGTACATCAACAAGTCAAGCAAAAACTTATTTTTTTCTGCACACACATTTGTTTCCTCAAAATGTTCAGTTGCTGCAAAACATTTTTCATGCTCTGTTTCCTCTTAACTGGAGGATTTCATGCACTGTGACTTTTTTAACCAGACAAAAGTGTTGCCATCAGCAGACGGAGGGAACTGAACTTTGTCCTCCATCTACAGAGGAAAAACAACAGGCTGAGTATAAAAGGGGGGAGCAAAGGAGGAGGAGGCATGTTTTTGTTCGAGGGCTTGCAGAGGAAGCAGAGCACAGCAGAGGCAAAGAACTATTTTAAACAAGGGGTAAGTGGCCGATCCCCCCCCCAAAAAAACCTTCTGGCTTGAGTTAACGTTGATCTTTATGCTGCATGAATAGAACAATCTTAACATAAGGAATGTATTTGACATTGTAAACGTTTTGCCAAGTGCACATAATTTAGTTTTTTAGCTCTTGTAATTTTGCTCTTATATAACTTTCAGACGATCGTATACGTAGAAAAGAAGTGAAAACTTGACATTAACATTACAACACTTGACATTAGATAGATTTTTTTTTCTCTTTGCTTCAGTATAAACATCTAGATAAACATACAGATAAAGTGGAACTTTGAGGAAATCTTTCAGTGCTTTTAAAAGTTTTAATGCAATTGAAGTGGGATCAATTCAAGGGGGAAAAATTGTTATCCACATTATTTTTGACTTCATATGCATTCATCTAGCTTTTGTTTCTGCTGAGTTTGACAAAATTGTTTCTTCCCGTTTTGCTTTTCACGTCTTCCTTATTTTTACCCCTCCTACCTGCTGTACTTCCAGACTGGGGCAGGAAGGAGGCGCCAGAGGGATGTGGGTGCGCCTTAGCCTGCTCCTCACTCTCTGCCTGCTCCATGGGGGCGGTGCAGAGAGTGAGGGCGGCGGGCCTCGCTGTCAGCCCCCATCAACCTGGATGATCGGGGAGGTGGAACCGATGAAGGGCACAGCAGGCCAAGTAACAGTGGTGGCCCTGTTAAAAGCCAGCTGACTGTTCTGCTTGGTGCAGGCCTCCAGGTATGGATCAGCCCCAGTTTGTTATTTTCTTTCACTTGTAATTAAAAAAAAATACCAAGTAAGCATCAAAGTACAACTCAGAAAAAAAACAAACACTCAAACTGAAATCCTGACTGCTGCCACATTTAATTTATGTGGAAGGTCAGCAATAATGAAGAAGTGACTTAAGTAGAAGGTTCTACTTATCTTATATTAAGTAGGTTGAAAGATCTCAAAAAGCAACATGTGCAAAGATCTAAAGTAACTCAAGACCAGATAAACAAAGTCAATGAGATCGGTCAGTCTGGAAAGGCTTACAAATCCACTTTTAAGTTGGAAATACTAGGAGAACACCCCTGAGCAAGCAGCCAGATCAGTAGGTTATCATGGCTGCTGCAAAAATAAGTAGCAGGTGTAACTTATTTAAAACACTTATAACAGTAAGACTACAAATCCTATCAAACCAGAGGTAGATGATTCCATACAATTTTTTGAAGACATGTTCATTTAGTGTTCAAACGCACAGTTCTGGATCAAAGAGGTTCAATAAAGTTCTGAAATAAAATTTAAAAAAAAATCAAAAGAAATAAATTACACCCCTCTGAAATTTTTTTTATAAATAAGTCCTTTGTCCAAGTGAATGAATATTTAAACACAACTTCCTTTCATTCTTAATAAACATAGTACTTTCTAATATAAATCAACTCTATGTTCCGTTGTGCGTTTTCCACACAGAATTGATGGTCTGCGCCAGAAATTGGAGACTCAGGGCCTGAATGATGTGGTTTACATGGTCATCAACCACCAGGGGGAGCAAGCGCAGCGGCTCCACCCCATGCTGGCTGAGAGGCTGTCAGATAAGATCTCACTGTACAAACAGGGTGAACAACAACCTGATGTTTGGCAGGCCCTGAATGGAAAGAAAGATGACTTCATCATCTATGACAGGTTTGTTATGTGCTTCAAATGTATTTTACAGAGTGGAGGAGTTTGGAGTTAAACACTATCCCTTGTCTCACAATGCTTTTTTTTTTTTAAATCTCTGTAAACGTAGGTGTGGTCGTCTTACCCACCATATTTCCCTTCCTTATTCTGTTATTGGACATGGCCATATTGAGAGTGCGATCAAAGAAGCCTACTGCAATCGCATGTGTGGCGCCTGCTCACACGAGGTAAAAGAGGTGAAATGACTTCACAGGAACATGTTGTGAGTACTGGAAATTAAAAATAAAACCCTTTTTGCATTCTCTGATTTTTTTCGCAGACTGCTGAGACTCCAGAGGGATGCAGAGCAACACCAAATGCACAGCCTGAAGCAGATGCACCCGCAGCTGTAGGAGACAACACAGAACATGACCACAGACGCCATCATGGTCATGGCCATCATGGTCATGGCCATCATGGTCATGGTCATCATGGTCATGGCCATCATGGTCAGCATGGTCATCACCACCATAGGCACCACGGTGATCATCATGGTCATTATGGTGACTTGGAGCAAAGTCAGCAGGGGGCTGGGCAGGATCATGGTCAGCATGTCTTTGACTTACCACAGTTACAGCAAGCAGTGGACACAGAGCAGTTATTACAGGAGGCCGTAGCCGCCCCTGTTAGACCATGAGTGGCAGAAAAGGGAAGATGAAAGTCAAAATTCACCTGACAGGGAACGGCAGGCTCCGAAAACGAAACCGTTCCCAAAGCCAGCTGATGCTGACACTGACGCAGGGTGTTTGGCGAGGCAGGAAGCGAACAGTCGCTCGGGCTCTGACACTGTGAAGAGGGGCTGCCGGCCTCCTGACAGTGACAGGGCCTCACGAGCGAGGCAGCCACCAATGTCAGGGAGACCTGACAGTGACGCATGCCTCCTGCTGAATGACAGCAGCCTCAGCCAGACCAGTGAGCCTGACCCTCCGGCGTTGGGAGCTGAGCATGAGAGCAGCTGTAAGCTGGAACTGATGTCAGCTATCAATGCCAGGGCCAAGTGCTCTTATTGCCAACAAGTATTTCCCTGGGAGAGGGGGAAGGTCAATCCTTGATATAAATGCTGGAAAAGATCAGAACAAGAAATGCGTCCAGCTGTAATATTCAAACTTTTGGCTTTCACATTCGATCAAAGTATGATGTTCCAACTAACTTGCCTTGTTTTACCATGGATTGCCTCCCCCTCTCTCTCAGGTGGTCAGTGGGATATTATGTCCATAAACTGACTCCTTCATGATGTTCTCGCCTTCCGTTATGAAACCAGACGCATAAACTATGCTCTAGTGGCGTCTGTCTGATGTTTGGCAGGTGAGACAGAAGGAGGTAGTTTAAGAACATTACAAACCCTTTTACATTTCAGAGAAGTAAAACATCTGCAAGTAGAAAAAATGCACAAGATCAGAATTTAGAGATTACAAGAAAACAAAACGACATTGTGGAGTTGTTTTAGCAGAAAGCACAAGTTAATATCTGGAAAAACAAATGCTACAGAGCACTCTTATTGTTTAGATTTTTGTAATTGCTCACTCCTGAAAAGATAACAGTTACTGTCATGAATTTCCTTCTGTTTTATTCTCACTAATAACATCCATGAGCTTTAACATATTTTAAATGTTTAAGACTAACATTTATTCAAGATATCTTTAAAAAAAACTATATTGTTTGGATGGGGAGAAAGGGATAACAAGAGTGAGTTGATGTGATGAGCTCTGTGCATAATGATGGTTTCTGTGGGAAGATTACAGTCACCAGGAAATCCTGATGCTAGCGCAGAGAGTTGCATTGTGTTGGGGTTTCTGGACATGAGATTATGGAAAGTTTAATAAAGATGGGCAATTTACTTTTGTAATTTGTGCTTATGTTATTGATAAAGAATATTGTGAAGAGCCTGTTCTTGACAATATTCAAGAATATGTAAAAAAAAAAAAATGCATTGCATTTATTTAGGGGTTTCAAGGAAAAGGGGGACAAATTTCGAACACATACCACACTTTTCAGATTCTAATTTGTAAAAAAAAAAAACAAAAAAAACAATAAAAATCATTTGAAAAACATAAAACATGAAATTGCGTGGCTTTGATGTGGCAAATACATAGAAGTTGAAGGGGCGTGAAAACTTCAATAAAGCACTGAATGCATTTTTTAAAAGTTTTTAGGTTTGAGATTTTGTCTGTAACGTGAGCTGTTCTGCTCTGCAATAACAACAGATTGACTGCAGCACTGTAATCTCCACCATTTTACCTCCTTTTCTATTCACTGATGTAATGATTTTTTGTTTCATCAAGAATATATTTGAGATATGTGTGTGTAAAAGAAATGATGCCATTCCCCAAATGTATCAGCAGATGGCGTTGAGCATCTGCTCAGCATAAAACCACCGTGTTCGTTCTGTTTACTGACCTGATCTTACCACTGTTATTAAGAGCCACACGCACAATGACTGTTTAAGCAGAGCCTCATCGTTTCAGGTCATTACCCAAAGTGACTCATTTCATTTTATTTCATTTCAAGGGTCGCCTCTGTCTTGCGCAAACATGTCACATCGAAATTCATGTTGGAAAAAATAAGAATATTCACAGTCGTTGCTCGTAGGGGTGTCGGATGCAACACCTTATCATTTCAGAAAACTGCTACATGTTAATGGAAACAAGTCTGTATCAAATATGACCAGTTGCAGCTTTACACGTTTGTTTTTGATTAACATAGCGGCTGAATATTAATAAAACCTCTTCATGAATTTGAGAACTCAGTCAGAAAACCATCTTCCTGGAATAGCAATTTAGATTAAAATATATTGTCAGTATATATAGACATATATTTTTAATATGGAGTAAAAACCATCATGATGCCATAGAGGATGAGCATCTTAAGCATATTTGTTCCATGCAATCGCTAAAGCATTGATATATGTCTGTGAGTGCAATACCCTATGTTCAGTGTTATGTAGCTGGACTGCCTGTTGGGCTGTATGTCTAAAAAGGTCAACAAGCAACCGGAGGTAATAAATGAGGCAGAGGTGGACAGCTTGTGTGGGCGTAATTGGACTGAAGATCCAGTACAGAGGAACGGTGACTTATGGGCAATTACCTGCAATGTTCTGAGACAAAGAGCTGTGAGTGGCCACCTCTCTGATTCAATCAACCCCACACAGAGAAGCGCAGTACACAGCTTCTGTCTTAATTGTCCAATATGCTTTCCCCTCGGTGCACAACTGCTTCTGCAACCGGCTTTTCCTCCCTTAGTTACCCCATCAGAAGCAGCAGACAGAGAACCACATACTTGCGAGCTAATTCACATAGAAGGTCCTTTTGTGTGGCATATGAACGAGCAAACATCCACCCTTCAGTCATCGTACGCATGAATGCAATACATTCTTCAGGCACAATCTACATCAACTGGACTGGATTTGAACTCCAAAAGAGTATATTTGCATGAAGAAGCCTTTTCTGAAACTGTATGTGAATCTTAGTGCATGGTGCTTGTGTGCTTTTATGAAAGAAACAGTACATAATTTGAAGAGTCCTAAATTCATTCAACTGTCAATAAAGGACCAAAAATAATGATCAAATATTTTTTTTATGGCTAACTTAGCTAACATTTCATCACCCTTCTAAAATAATGGCCTAAGTAATGTAAATATATATGTATATATTGGCCTAATTGATCTTTTAGAAAAAAAAAGTTTTTTTTATACTTGGGTCATTATTTAGGAAGGTCCAATTTACAACAATTTGCTATCAGATTAACTGAGACTTAAATGGCCTTAAATGGCCCTTGTACCTTGGCAGTGTTTAAGCCTGCGTCACGACTGAGGTCTTTGACACACCGGGACTTGTCAATCATGGAAGTAAAAAAGAGAGACAAGTTTAAAAATGAGATTCGGTTATATTCAGTCAAGGCTTGTTATTATGAAGCAGCAATTTTTGTATACATTTGTCTATATTTCTTACATTGTTTGCACTGATTTTGGAGTTGGCTTTAACCTCCCTCTAAAATTCAAGATCATGTGAAATTTGATCTTGCATTATGGAGATAAATTAACTTCCCCTTTGGCAGAAAAGGATGGGTGAGGAGTGCAACCTAGAATGGACCGCTCTAAAACAAATCTGCAAGTTGCCTTGGATCCAGTTTATGCAGCACCCACTGAAAATTTAGTGAATATATGTTTGGAGGAAGTTTTTTTTTCTCCACTGTTAGAGATTGGTACAAAATCAACAAGAAAACTTTTAATCAACATCGCCTTCAAATATATAAATTACCTTTTCAAGAGGCCGAGCTTATATTTGTAGAGGCCCAAGTGAGTTCACAAAATGTCAGCTTTGATCCAAACTCAGGCTACCCTAAGATGTTTCTGTATGTTGTTCAAGCTTTGATTACTTTGAATCAGCTGTAACCTTTAGAATATACCATGAAGGGTAACACTTTATTTGAAGGGGGGTGAATAAGACTGACATAACACCTGTCACAAACATGAATAAGCCTTCATGAATATTTATGACTGTTGTCCTAAAGCGTCATTCGGTAAATTAAGACACTTTTAATACAAAGTTGACATTATTCAAAATGTCTTTATGACAACTTGACATTAACCAAGAAATCATTACTGATATAAATTTGTTAGAAACATATTACTGATTGCGCTTTAAAAATTAGGTAACTTTAAACTTTACCTTTAATAACATAATCAGTAATGATTTCTTGGTTAATGTCAAGTTGTCATAAAGACATTTTGAATAATGTCAACTTTGTATTAAAAGTGTCATAATTTACCGAATGACGCTTTATGACAACAGTCATAAATATTCATGAAGGCTTATTCACCCCCCTTCAAATAGTGTTACCCAATGAAAACTTTAAGTCAGCCACACACACACATATATATATATATATATATATATTTGATATATATATCAAAAAGAACATGTGCAAAGATCACAAAGTAGCTGCTTTGATCCAAAGTGGTTGATTCACTGTTAAATTTACAATTACTATCTATATGCGTGCCAATTTTCAAATTTCCACATAAAACTAGTCGGTAGAGTGGAAGTTTAAGGGACACTGTGGAGCCATTTCAATGTAGCACTGCCCTGCAGACCTTTATTTATAGAAATATTAAAAGTCTCCAACTGCTGTGTGACGTGTAGAGTTTTGGGGACTAGTGTAAAAGGAAATTTACTTAGAACAATAAGTAGAAGAGTCAATAAAAAAAAAAACAATTGCATTTTCAATGGCAGTAGCTCCCACATAATAAAATTAGAATTCAAAGTTTGTTTATTTAAGCTAAACCCCCAGATTCATCTTTAAAGATTACAAAAAATGGACAAGATGCTGTTATATTTATTTTATTGAGAACTTATTGATCACACATTAAACACCAAAAAGAGAACAAAACAGACAAATCCTCAAGGATCAATACGTTTCTTGGCCCTAGAGAAAGCAGCAGTTTTTACACAAGAACATTGGCTCTCGGATGCAAAAAGAAAAAAAAACAAAAAACTTGGATGTAAAAAAAAAAAAAGACAAAACGGAGTCATAGCAATTAATGAAGCCAGTATCGACTGGTTTATCAACTTAGACTACATTATTATTTTTTATTTGTTGTTTGTTTGTTTCCAGTTTGGTGGGGGGGGGGCGAATGACACATGGCAGAGGGCATACAGGAAGTAAGACAGACTGGAGCCATGGAACATTGTAAAAACTAAAAACACAGGATTTACTCAAATCAGTACTTGACTTGAAGTAAATCCTCAAGTCAAGTGGCAAATTAAGCACTTTCCTTAACAAACTGAACGGCACATGGTATGATGCTGATAGCTTCAAAAACATTAACCGACCACCAAAGATTCCAGCAAAATTACTTCCAGGCTCGAGAGAGTGACAAGAGTCAGCCTTCAACTCAAAGCTGCTGGCCAACGCGCATCATTGCAAAATAATTCACCACTGTCATAAAGTTCTTCGTGGTCATGAAAAACTGAAATCACACAGCGACACAAACAACAACATGAAGTTAAAAAGATGAATATATCACACAACATATACTTAATATGACTTTATAAATGTTCTATCTGGTTTAATCACCTATAAACTCTATGTGAAACATTAAATACTCCATTACAGTACAACAATCTAGCAATCTGTTAGTGTGAAATACGTTTTTTTAATATATAAACATAAACTCTGTATAACAAAATCAAAGCTTATTCATATTGAAGGTTCCTCAAAGTTTGATTTTTGTGCTGACCAGAAAACGTAATGCTATTCTGTAGTAACATAGAAATCACACACTTGATTTAGCAAAAGATACAAAATCTGAATACCATTTCTAAATATCACATATATGCTCTATGTGTACAAAGTGCTTCCTCTAAAGTGTCCTTGACATTTATAACCTTCAAATAACAAACTACCAATTCTGCCACTGTGAAATGAGCGATATGGCAAAAAAAAAAGAAAAAAATATACTTAAGGTAGTAAACATCTGCACAGTTGGCTTGAAGAATAAAAAGCACCTCCTAATTTCTTCATCTCGCCACCACTATTACAAACACTGCTTAAAACGTTTCCTCAGTTTTATGATTGCATTGTGTATTCCAGTTACACATTCACAGCTTTACCTAAAAAAAGAAGAAGTCCTTCATTCTCTGTTCTTGCTACGTGAACATAATGAGAGCCTTCTGTGATCACTGGACACTGTGACAGACAAGATACCCAAACAAAACCCACACTTTACTATCACAAAACATTTGACACTGATTACTGCTCTTTCTTGACTTGAACTCAGCCGTAAAAAAACAGAGCAAGAGAAATGCATGCACCAAGCAGCGTCGCCGTGTAAAAGTATCATCCTTGACATAAACTTTTATATTTGCACAGCACTAGCAAACATATTAAGACATTTTGCGACAGCACTAATTTTTGCTGGTATCATCCACATAATGGCAGGAGCAGCAGAGAACTGAGTATTTCTTAAAGAGAAATGGCATATAGTCATCAAATTCACATTTTAAACCTCTCTTTGTAGATCCGATTGATACAAAAAAAAAAAAAAAAAAACTACATGGATCCATATACTCAGAATATTTATGTCCAGAAAGGCAAGAAAGCAGCATAAATCACAGACTGGTTGTGTTTTTTTGGGGGGGGGGTTTGCACTGTTTGGAAAGTTTTGTTCACGGTGAAGTTCCAGGTGCAGGTTAATAAATTTGGATATTATTAGTATGATTTAGCTCAAATGTATCTGTCATTTTGAGGCTGACAGTCCTGATATTTTTTTGTTTTTTTGTCTTGGCACAAAACAATGTTGATCGGACAACCACTAAAATAAATCACAGATGTTACTTAAGTACTCATATTATGATGCAATGAGCATGTTGTTGAATCGTTAAGTCGGGACTTGGGATGAAACATAAGAGGCACCTGATTTCTTTTCAAGAATCCCATTAGGAGTAGAACAGAAACTGATATAACCTTTATTGTCTCAAAGTGGGGGAATTACTACTTAAACCATTATTTGTGAAAACAAATAGAAAATGCTGTATTAGGCAGAATATTCCTTATAAACACAGCCTTAAATGTTTTATCTACAAAAAGCCTGAAGCTAAGCAAACAAGATTCCAATTTGTTGAGTGTCTACAACTTGTTTTTTTATGAACGCTAAGCTCAAAATATGCTGGTAACTATTTTGAATTTAAAAATTGTACAAAATTGTCAAATAATTAAAAAAAAATAATCTTTTTTTTTTATGAAAACATTAAGCACAATATGTTATTATAAAAGGGAATGTTCTTTTATGTACTGCGCTAATATACACATGCATGCATGCATGCTTTGTGTCAATTTTTAACTGTTTCTTGGCACAGAGACAATATAAACCAATTCATCTACACATAGCAAACAGAGGTACCTTTTGTTAAACTGATATGAAGAAATTTAAATCACATTAGCATAGTACCACAGCAATTAAACAAACCATAATACTACAATAGGCACAGGCTGTTACATAGTGAACGTGGCAGATAAGTACTGTGTAAGTTAGTAACATCTATAGTACACTTTCACAGTCAACTTATTCCAGTTGCTGTCCCTGCAGTGACAATGTAGAACACAATTCCTCTTCAGAAACCTTAAAATGCAACAATTTCATAACACGTATGTCCCCTTACTTTTGTTTAATGAACCAAAACAATGTACCGTCAAGCAACTTGGGGCTGCTGCTGCTGGTTCTGTGACACATGTTGAACCACCTTTTGCCTTCCATTAGCAGAAGACTGCCCTCTGAAACCCAGGATATCAAATAATGTTTGAATATTGTCAGGTTGCCACAAAACAATATTTCAGGTTGAAGTCAAGCAGGACCCTACTGCCATACCTCACTCCTATTCAGCCACTTTGCTGCTGCTGTAGGGATCAAATCTGAACGACATTTGATAGCAAACATCCTAATTTAGGAATACGGGAGAGGTTTCTGCACCACCATCATCAGATTCAGACTTGCTGTGGATGAGGAAAATACTTTGTATTAAAGCAGAGTACTTTCATCAGCTTCTCTTCTCTGATCGTATTTGTCAGAGTTTTGCAAATAGTTATCTCATGAATAAGTTTGCCTCTCTACTCTAAGCTGGAAACAAGGTGAGGTGGACCATGCTGTTCTCGGAGAAACCGGTTTCAGCTAGTTCAGAGAGACCCCTCTACTCCTTATCTTTAAGTTTCTGTTTTATGACCGACACCCCGCCCTGCTTTCAATAAAACCAGGCTGCTGCATGGGGAGAAGTTGGATTTGTCCTGAGGCACCACTGAGACTCTCCCCCTTCGCAAAGGCTGAAGTGATACTACTCTCTGTGTGGTTCTTTATATGATCAGGTTAAAATACCCAACAGTATTATCTACAAAAAACGTCCCATAAAATAGCAGAGTGTGCCATTTTGTCCCACATTCCAACTTGGTGTGCACTACTCTATAGCTGGGAGACCTATTGTAAAACAACAACAAAAAAATATATAATAATTCTATTGTTATATGGTACAAACCTGTGCACTTTTTTCTTAACATCTTAGCAACAGTTACATGGGACATTTGGTGCATGGAGAAAACAGCTGAGGTACTCTCAAGCTCTATCTGCTAATGTGATGTTAGTCTCATGCTATTGGCCTGGTGCAGTGGGAAGAGGGACTCTACATGGGCAAAAGGTTGGTTCCCAAATGTAAAGGAAATCTGAGTAAATAAACCCTTAATGACTACAGTCAGTGATCAAAGTTCTGTGTTGATGTGAACATATTGTTTCATTAAATTTTTTTTTTAGTTAAAAGTAACAAGTCCAACAAAATCTATTCAAATTAATCTTGGAATTATTAAGTCAAGTATTTTAGTTTCCCTTTCACATAAATTATCTGCATTTGTTTTTGCAAGTACTTCCCTGCATTCCTGATTGGAACCTAGTGACCCTTAAGAAACCCTTAGTGGTCAACCTAACTTTGGTTTTATTGTTGACATTTGGTGCAGCTAAAACCAATGACTACAAAAGATAAAACTTTTTTCCTTTTTTTTTTTTAAGAAACAAAGATAGAGATTCAAATCTACATTGCTTTGCTCAAACGTTTTGTGTTTTGTATAAAAATATATCTCTTGTGAAGTACTATCAGTATGACATGGTGAAATAGGAAACTTTGGAATACAGTAAGTGTGATGGGCATTAAACCTCAAAAAGACAAGTACTGTCAAAGCCGAATTACTGTGTAGTTAAAAACATGGCTACTGTCTCTTTCTCTTCTCATTGATATACTGACTTCACATTCAATATTAAGACTGTAAGGCAATCTAAGGCAATTTTTCACACATACTGTATACATATAGGTATTTTTTCACTTACTACAATCATGCATTGATGCAAACTTTGCATTCTGCTTGTGATGTTTTTGTGATGTTATTACCCTCAGTGTGTTTCGGCCAAAAATTAAGAGTCTGATTCAGTGGGGACTAATGTAAGAGTACAATTTTTAGCGCATCTCAATAAATTACTATATTGTTAAGAAGTTATTTTTTTTCAGCAATCCAATTTAAGTGTAATTCATCTATTATGTACATTTATTACACACAAAGAGACATATTGCATTTGTTTCCCAAATTTTATGATTAAAGGCAATGACAATCCAAAGTTTAGGTTGTATAAAATTTATTACATCAGGCCAATAAATAATGAAATTATAGAATGCTAACATTTTCAGGGAAACCAAATTTTTGACTTTCAGTAGCTGTAAGACATAATCATCAAAATTGACAAACAAATGCTTGATCATTATCATTCTGTGTCAAATCAGACTATTCCATTTTTTTACATTTACTTCTTAAATAGAATTGCTGAAAAAATAGTTTTCAATTAGATTTTAATTTGTTGAGATGCACCTGTATATCTCCCTTTTGTATCATCTGGTTAATTCACACACTTATTCATCCAGTGTCCTGCAGTTTTGTAAGTTGTTTTTGGTTGTCATCAGGAATCAGGTAGGGTGACTTCATATTGACGTCCTGTCCAATAGGCCTGTACCTGTAGTTAAGGCCTGATGATCCTGTCCGCTCATGGTGAGAGATTCCCCAGCAGGTCGGGGGTGACGTACCCCACAGGCATTGGGACTTTGAGGGGATGCTGTGACTGGCACAAAGAGGGAGATTGGCTGGGAGGCGGGTTAAGGAGCAGACTGCGATGCGTGTCCAACTCCTGCACCACTGTGTAGTCTGCGACAGGGGTAAAGAGCTGAGGCTGGGAAGGCTCGGGGAGAATATACGGGGACTCGTTGGTGTCTCCCGTGGCTGCAGGTTTGGTCTCCATTGGCTGAGGCTGTATGGTTTGGTACCCTGCGCCAGGCACCGAAGTGCTGGGAGGAGTGCTGGTCTGCTGGGTGTTGTTCTCGACGGTGTAGCCGCCTCCCTCTGGAACCACTACAAACAGCTGAAACTGGGGCTCATTTCTCTTCTGCTCCTTGATGCCCTCAACATCTTCATTTTGCTTTCCTCCTTTCTGTGTTTCCCGCTCTGAACCTGAGGTGTTCTCCTGGATTTTAGGTTGTTGGCCAGGGGACAGCACAACCCCCCCAGTTGGCATAACATTGCTGACCTGGGCATATAAGTCTGTGTTGATCCAAGTCTGTGGTCCCCCGATTTGAGTTTGGATGAGGGGCTTTTCACCTGTCTCTGAAGCTGGGGCATTCAGGCAGGTTTCGTTGTCCTCAGGTTGGCCCGGCAGCAGGGACGCCATGAGTCTCTGAGTGTCATGTTCCGGCAGATCTGTGTCGTAACAGCTGGCCCGGCCTGAGTCATCGTCAGGGTGGCTTGATGAGAAACCCAAGGTGAAAACAATGAGGGAATAACTTGAAATCTGTGATACCAGTTAGCATGAAAACAATCCATTCATATGAAAGTTTTTAAATTACCTAATGGCGCTGAAACCCTCTATATTCCTGTGTGGGAGACCAAGGAGCCTCTGAGTGTCTGAATTATAGTTGTCTTCCTTGTCTCCACCTTCTGCATCGTCCTCATCCACCTCAATGAACTCCACCCATGGCTCTTCCTGGTAGAAATCTGTTGCATAGGCTGGCAGGCCATCCACACCTCCACCATTCAGGATAAAATTCAACTCCTCCAGTTTCCCCTTCTACAAAAGATATAAAATGTTGACAAGAGCTGCTCAAGCTGTAGTATGTAACTTTTACTTGATTTTTATCCTGCCACAACATAATGATAATTTTACCAAATATGCAGAAAAGATGTTTTAGAAAATGTACATGCTGCAGCTTTGAGAGAAACCTTTTTCACTTTAGAATATTACAGCCGACATATAGGCTCAGTGTTGGATATCATTCATGATATTCCCATATATTTTTTCTTTTGTTAAAAGGTGGATTTGCTCTGTAGCATCTCATGATATATCACACCATGGTATATCATTTATTTCAAAGCTTATCCTATTTTCCTACTTTGACTTTCTTTGTATTTATGGATAAGTCCATTTTTATCAAAGTAACAACAAAGAGAAAATTATGCAGCACCTTTTAACAGACTTAAATTAAACAGAAAGAGTAAAAAAAAAGGAAAACACAAGAATGCATTTAATACCTTCAACAGTTCTGAATCAATGCCTTTGATTTTGGGTGCAGGAACAGGCGGCAAGAGAATCATCATTATTCTGAAATGACAGAAGGACATGATAAAGTTAATAATGTTAACAGGAGCATCTTAAAACAAAGGGTGACTTTTTTTTATTGGGATTGGTGAGTGCAGTTCATGATTTATACCTACAAAAAAAACTTGTTTTAGTCTTTTCTTAACTGAACATCACCAGCCTTCAAATTTCATAGCAGATTAAATTTTCTAGAGCAAGTTTTTGATTGGAGGATTTGCTTGTAAATTTCTATGGCTACTGTGTTTGGGGGCAATATTTATAGACTGTTTTGTAAACGTATTTCTTTGCTATATTTTAAATGGGATAAAACCCTTTGAATCAAAACCAATACATTGTTTTTGAGATTAACACAAACCGTTTACAAAGTGTTTTTCACTCTTCTGTTTTTGGTGAGTTTTATTTAAAAAAATCCATTTGATTAATTTTATAATTTTTTAAATGAATAATGACAGGTTCTTACCTTTGCTGCTGAGAAATCACTATCAGCATGATGACAGTCAGGACCCCCACAACCCCAAAAATGAGAACCAAAGTGAGTGGGACAGTGGAATCTGAAAACAAAATGTAGCATCATTTCTGATTAAATTCCTTGTATTTTATTTTTGTGAATTTAATAACTTAAGTAATAAGGCAGGTATGCGTTAATTAAAGAAGAAAGGCTCCCACACCTTTACTGGGAATTTCTGTAACTTCAATGAAGATGGAGTCGCTGAACTCTCCGAACTTCACAAAGGCCTGCATCCTGGAGCGGATGTGCACTTCGTACTCTTTTCCTATTTGCAGGCCGTAGATCGTCTGCTGGGTGTGCGGCTGCTTCTCCAGCTGAAAATAGAAATTTTACAGAACTCTTTAGTGCATTTTAGCAGAGCAGACAAATGTCCTGACACATGCAGGGAGAAAATAAACACAGTGGCTAACTTGAATCAGCACAATGTGCCAAGAGGCCCTTACTTATTTTTGGTACCCGTAACTATGACCTTTTCAAAGGTGGCAGGGCTGCCCAGGCCTTTCACATAAATATGATCGAAGACATGTTGGCATAACAGAACCATCTGTTGCTATTTTGAAGTTTGCATTTGTCAAACCGGGTGGCCAGGCAATGATAAACAAGCCTATACAAGGTCCCATGCCCTCTGACCCACAGATCCCTCCCTTCTCTTCCTTCAGAGAGTTTGTTTTCGCAGAGGGTCCTGCTCCTGCTTCAGCGGGCTTGCCAACAAAGCTACGGTGCATTTCAGCCACAAGAGTTCAGGAGGGAGTCCAGACGGTGGAAAGGAAACAAAACACGGTGTCCCTACAACCTACCAAGGGTTTACTTTCAAACTTATGTGTAAGTGCTTTCATTTGTGCAATCTCTCGGGTGTTTTGTGCAGTCAGAAGGAAAGTTTGACGAAAAAAAAACGTACTGCTTCCCAGTTGGTGGCGTTCCTCTCTCTGTACTGGATTTCATACTCAATGCGCATCCAGCCCACGCCAACGTCTGCAGAGGGCGGGGGCTTCCAGCTCACTAAGACATCGTAATTGAGGCCAGAGGGGCTTATGTTCAGCAGGGTCCAGTTTAAAGACACGGGCGGGTCAGGACGCACTGTAAGGGGGGGGAAGGAGCAAAAGTTTAGACGTGAACACGAAAGAAAACATGCAGCTGTTTACATCTTTCGATTTCACTGCACTCTCGTTTGCGCTCTAAAATACTGCGGTGCAGGAATGTTTACGGCATTAGAACATGACTTTTGCACTGTGCTGATATTTTGAGATCTTCCAAATTAGCAAAACTAATAAAATTCAGCATTTTTACAATGTGGTATTTTAGTGGCATTAACAGAAACGCTGACAATGGTAAAAAATGTAACTCTCAAAATATGTACATTTATAAGAAAGTGTGTAGAGGAGGATATTCTTCATGTATCCACGTTTGTTTGGCATGCTGTACTGAAAAGAAATATTTTAGGTTTAGTTTTTATTTTTTGGCCTTTTGGGTGGATAAAATATTTGACCACTGCTTTTAATTTGTCTGTCAAGTTCCCATGAATCACAGGGTGCTGGTCTCGGTCTTTATCTTCGCTGTCTGGCAGACAGTCAGTTTATCTAATGTTTGTTTCAGCCAGCAGCAAAGGCTTTTTTTTTTTTTTCTTGGCACGTGGACTTTCAGACTAACTAAGGTTCCAGTAAATTCTGTGGTGATGAATAAAGCCTTTTATGAAGACCAGTTCCAAAATTCCTGCTTAAAAGCTGAATTACAGAACATTTTGCACAATTTGAAATATAAATCAACAATATTTAAAAAAAAAAAAAGCATTTCTTAGAGAAATCTGAGATCACTGTAAAATGCTTGTCAAAAATAAAGTCTTTTTGAAAAGAAAATGTACACAAGTCCTTACAGAGATGTTTAAATCTTGCTATGTTGGTATATGTTAAAGATTAAATGTTTACACGCTTTCTTTACCTATGTGGTCAGTTTTTCTTGCCAAAAAAATGTAAGGTGAGAGATAAAATGTTTTGAGAATATATTTTCCCAGAAAGTTCAAATTTCAACAATTCAGATATAAAGTTTGACATCAACATGTAAAAGAAAATAAAGCCAGAAAGTCAGAGTCAACATAGAAATAAGTGATGTTTTCAATGTGACACGTTTAAATAAAACGTTGAACCCCTAAAAAATAATGTCACCACAGTCAACAGTACTTGTAGTTCATACATTTGTTACAATTTTCCATAGTGCTACATTACCAAAAGTCTTATTTATATATAAAAAAAAAAGGTCTGGCATGGGCTTGAGTTTTATTAGTATATGCTGTGCATTAAAAAAAAGCTTGTAAGGAAGCTAAATGCCCACATACATATCTGTAACGTATAAGTTCTCCTTCTAGGATAGAAATACTGATTTTAAATGATATGACAAAGGCAATTTGAAGTCCCTCAATAGCTTGCCTCAAAAAAACAAAAAAACATCATCAACAAAAATGTCCATTTCAGCTCTGAAGATGATTTTTCTAATGGTTTGTTTGTAATAAAGACAAGTAAACAAAAAAAATACTTGTGCAGACAGATTGACTACAAACCTATATTTTCCACTGTGAAGCAGTCGTCTTCATTGAAATAGGTGACGTTTTGTCCACGAAGCTGAACGCAGTAGGGGATCCAAACGGATGTGTGGTTGGCATCAAAGAAGCACTCTCTGTTTTCATGGATGTACTCGGGACATTCCTTCCATTCACTGGTGGGGGAACTGAACAAGAGAAAATGAAGATAAAAGAAGAAAGGGTAGCTGTAAAGTAAAGTTTTACGACATGCGCACATAAATCAGTGTTAAAGCTGCACTCACTCTTTCTTTAGGTAAAATACTCTCAGTGCTCCAGGAGAGGACAGGTTTCGGAGGCTGCCTGGACTCCACCAGCAGCGAAAAGTCTCCTGGTCCCTTGAGATGCAGTCTGTGAAGTGAGGTCCAAGGGTAGCTGCAAAATCAGTGACAAAAAACACAGTGTCAGGAAGGTTGGTGGTTTATTCATTTTCAAAAATTGGTTCAGAAATCCCACAATGAAATTAAATGTTGCTGGAACCTAAATTATGCAAGACTTTCCAAAGAGTCACTATACATGGTGCTGGTTGTAGCCAGTATGGAAGCAATTGCCTACGCAATCCTTTTATTTGCATGGGCATTGGAGGCTATACAACTAAATAAAGCCTAAGGAAAAAGGCAAATATTAACAAAGGTAAATAGTGGAGCTAGACTGAAGTTGACAACTGGAGCAGAAAAATGTAGGCACTCATATCAACTACCCTGCTACAGTAGAGATTTAGCCACAAATAAAAATATACATTTTATGAAAAACTACCAGAAGTAAAGACATTTACACCTTGATATACCCTTGTTCACACAGTAAAGAAATGTTTTGGAAGCGCCAGATCCATATTTGATTTGAAGCCCAATTTATTTTAATATAGAATGATGCTTTATTTGTCATCTTAGAAGTGAAGCTTAACAAAATCAAATTGACAGGCAAATGTAAGTACACAACTAATGGTACAAGATTTCCTGAAGTAAATTGTTACATATTTCTAAAACAGGGAAGCGACATATTTAAAATAATTTAGTCTTCAAAAGAAGGACGATTTTTCCCCCCATCATTTATTGTTTTTTCCCTAAGTGTATTAAATATTGTGATATTGTAGCAAATCATATTAGCTCTTAAGTAGAAAAAGCCCTGTACCTCCAAAAATGTTGCCACAATGTAGAAAATGGCATTGAGTATTGAATATTTTTTCTAGTATCAATATTGAGTTCGACATTTATCTAAAGTTCCCAATACTCAAAGCTATATTATCCAATACCAGACAGCGGATGTTCAAAACATGAGGAAAAAAAATACCATGTTCAATCCTACATAAGAAGCATCAATTCAGAATGCGTCTTTGCATGTAGTATTTGATGTAAAAGTGACATATCAGAATCTTTCTTTTGACGTGCTGGCATTTGGACATCAGCATATAGTTTTCAGTAGTTTTCGGTGACTGAGGAAAGTCAACCAGCACCTGATGAAAGGTGTGATGAGGCAAACAGTAGGTGGAACGAGCAGAACACAGAGGGTAAGTCTACACTCCAAACGTGGATGTGCAGGAATACAAACTGCTGAGTAGGATCAAATTTCAGTCACCAGCCCTTGATCCGTCCACACAGACCTTGAGGTCCTTACTCAGCCTCTTTCATCTCTCCCTTGGCACCTCATCACTCACCATCAACAATCTTCTACCCACTCCTGCCAGAGAACCGGTTTCTCATCCAGCTGGGAGTTTCGGGGCTTGGTGCAGCCATAAATAATCCGCTGAGTGTATCATCGATTTCTGCTGTACTCATTCTATCCTCCTTCTGCTAACTCTGCGCAGAATTATAAATCAAAACTAAAATTGGAACATTAACAAGAAATTAAAGACAGACAGACTTCTGCAGAACTTTCTCCACGTTTTCAAAATTTTTCAACATAAAACACAAGAAGATGCTAAATTGGGTGCCAGCCGTGTGTTTGCACAGCAAATATAAACACACAGACACTTTAATCCCCGGGCTTTACAACAAAGACACTCCTCACTAATAAAAATCAGCGCTTTACTACTTTTACCACTTGCAGTCCAATGTCAGAGTAACTTGAAAATTCATATTCATTCCCCGTTTTCCTTCCCGTCATATTTTTTCACGCGGTTCCAAATGATTTTCCGAATCATACTTTCTTCCCTCGTCCCTGCAAATTCCAGCTGCAATCAAGAAAACACCTTCTACAGAGAATGTGTGCAAATGAGATCTTTTCAACAGAAATGGTTCAGATAGAATAATAAGCATGTTAACACATACAGAATATAATATTAGGTATAAATACTTCAAGAAAGGCCTACATTATTTTGTGTTACACCACTCTTAACTGATAACTGTCATCCAAACTCAACTGTTAATAAGTGAAGGCTCAAAGGTAAACAACATTTTTTAGAAGTTAGCTTGAGTGCAAACGGTACAGTTATGTTTTGAGAATCTGTTTTCATTTTTTAAGTCAGCAGTGTGTCCTTATAGTGTGCAGTTTGCCAGAGATAAAACGTTATGCAACAACACCTGGAAAAACATACAAAATAAAGCCTCAATCTAATTTCCAATGCCTCTCTTTTGAACCCCTTTAATAAATTAGCTTCCAAAGATTTATTGTACTGCATCCGTCATCCTGTTTTGGAGTCAGAAAACTAACAAATCTTAAAAGTATCAAACACAAAAATGTTACTGCACACCTCTCAGAAACAAAAATAACTTTTTGAGTCACACCTTCTATAACAGGAAGTATGTCAATTAGTGGGTGTATCAACAATGTCTACTGGGAGTATGTTAAAGGGATTTTTTGTGATTGGGGGCATGGAGAAAGGAAAAAAAGAAGCATTTTATTTATTTATTTATTTTTATCAAGTATGTAATTTCTGCACACTCCCTTCAGTGATATTAGGTCTGCAAGTACCATGCTGAATGACATCCGACCCCAATGAGTTCCCACTTACAAACCTCAATTTTGGCATGTGGAAGAATTCTTCCTCCAAATATATGAGCAATAACATCCAAAAAATTCAGCTATCATTGGCTTGTCCAAATCATCTGCATAAATGTTAAACAAGCTTCCAACATGTTTTTTCTTCAGCAGTGGAGCCTTGCACAGAGTGTACGTAGAGATCATTACAGTTAAATGCATTACTTACCGTTTTAATGTGAAAAAAATTATATCCGTTATGTCCAGATCTTTCTGAAGCTGCGTGTGAAGAATTGTTGTTTGCCTGTAGTTTTAGCAATGGCAGCAGAGGAAGTGAACGAAGCAATTCAGTTGCATCAAACTGCCACATTGCATACATCACAGTTAAATATTAGCGATTGGGTAAAATTTAAAATGTCAACAGAGTCCAAGTCTCGAGGAAGCAATCGTTTCTCAATAGCCAGGAGTCTAGACTCTTTGTACGAAGCAATGCGTAGAACAAGGGGCTGGTTTTTACCAGCCTTCATAACAGTCCTCTTTAAGATCTCGTGTGTGGATGACTTATGCCATTAGTGCCATTTGCTGTGAATTTTTGTCACCTGAAAAATGTTCGCACTATAATTTCTTTGTGCTCCCTTTTTTCTCTGTGTCTTTTTTTTCTTGATTTTGATCACAGGGAAATGATTTAAAATATTTTGAGGTACAAGAAAAGAAAAAGCTGTAAAAGAAGACACATATCCTTTAAAAACAACCAAGACTGTATGGGTGAACTAGTGCAGTGAGACTTTAGGAGCCTGTTTTCATTTTTTCATGTCAGCTGGATGTCAGTAAAGTCTGAAACATACCAGAGATAAAAGGTTATGTAACAACACATGGAATAGCTTTCAATAATATCTGAGTCTAATTTCCAAACCCTCTCCTCATTTTTCAGCCTGCTTATTACGCCGTTTCTTCTGGCTGTCAATTCATTTTCATGTAAATGTTGAAGATTTTATCTTTATTTTCATTCTTATATATTTTTTTATTTCTTTTAGCTTGGGTTAATTCACCTTTGACCAGCAAAATGTAGGACTATTTGTGAGTTTAGGTAATGAGAGCTAAATCCTGTCTGTTCTTGCTAGTTGCCATTAAAATGATCCACTGCTGAAAGCCCTCAACTGAGGGAAGACAGCTAATTTTGTGCAGAAGTGTGTGTATGCGTGTGTAAGTGTGTGCAGCCCCCCATCCTGTCTGTCCATATGTTTTTGCCTGTTATTGAAGGCTTCGCAGGCTGCACAGACTGATAAACAGCTCTCAGCCTCTCCTCCACCCATCACCAGGTCATGTAGAGGAGCCAGGAAACCATCCACTGAAAATGATGCAGGCCGCAGCCATTAAGGCTTAAAAATCCAGTAAGAAGCCAAAATTGGGCTTCCAGTCAAAGTACTATTTGGAAAACAGTACTAAAAAGATGGGGAAATGTGAATTGACTTATCCTTCTTCACCTTTACCCTACTTTATAATATTTACCTGTAATGAGGGACTGAATGGGCCTATTGGAATACTCACGTTTCCACCTCATTTGCAGAATTAAGCTGAAGTTGGAAGATATGGGAAGAGATGGAGAGCAAAGGTCAGATTGACAATGTGTGCACAATGATAGCCAAATGTAAGAAAGCATGAGATTGCAAAAGAGAATAAATTTGTCATTGTGCAACATACACTGTAACACTAAAACAGAATTAGTGATGGTCTGGGATCTAAAACTGCATTTCTATGTTGTTATGCAAGAAATGTTTTTACGTTGCACTGAATTTAAAACTGTACTTTTAGTTGGTATATTTTTAAGTTATTCAAAAAGGTTCACATGAATAACGAATGTGGCTAAGGCGATGTATTTGGCCAATAAAGAAATAAAGATTGATCATAGATGAAAACTGAAGCCATAAACAGTTCACCAAAAACCCATAAGATGAAACTGCAAAACAAAAGAAAGCAGAGAGCAGATTTGTTGTTCCTTGACATTTTTCACAAGCCTTAAAGCTAAGATATTTAGAAGACGCTTACATGATGGCAGACTACTTAATATTTACAAACCTTCACCGATAACTAATTTGGAGATAATTATTTATTACAATGGTTGCACTTTAATGTATAAGAGAAGAGCAGTTAGAGGTGGCAGATTCTCTCTAAGCTTTGCTCCTTACTTAATTCTTACTTCATCTGCTTTTAGTTACTCAGTTTGTCTTCTAAACTGAGACACAAACTCACTTTATCACTGGAGTATCTGCAGAGAGTACACTGGACTCGATAATATGGCAAAATCTTGGAACTTTTGTGGTTTAGACAATAGGTCCTAAACATTGTAGTAAGGTTTAGAGAGAAGGGATTGAGTGTGCACTACTCTTAACGGAGTCCTTCCATCAGTAGAATAATACGTACTGCCCAATATGTATCATCAGCTTTGTTCAAATAAAGGTTTGCAAAAAACTATTATCACTCAAACATCTTGATATGAAAATGTTTGTGCACAAATACTGAACATATATTTCCAACAACAACTAAACTAAGAAATGATAAATGAATCAAGACTTTGCAGAACCATGGTGTTTCTACTAGCTTTACACATCTGGAGACATTTTTGTCTAATCTTTAAAACATGGATCAAGCTCAGTGAAACTGTACAGAAAGCATCTTAGCGCTACTTCTCCATTAGAGTCAGATGTGGGTTTATAGTATTCCAGCAGAAACAAGCTTTGTTCTTAACCATTCTTTTGTGGTTCTGGATGTATGTTTATGTTTGTTTTGTGGCTGAAAGACTAACCTGGTCTGATCTGACCAGAGCCATTTATTTAATTTATTTTTACCTATTTATTTATTTTAACCCTAAGGCAATTAATGTGTTTCCTTTTTCCTCAACAGCTTGTACCACATTGAAAAACTAACTAAGCTTGGTTAATGGAGTGTTAGCCAAAATAAATTACAGAATAACAAGTTAAAAGCCAATGTCTAACAAATGCTAAGTATTTTTCACATTCTACTACTTGAAGTACTTACAGGTTTTATTGCTCCACACCCAGTGGTTATTTCCCCAAATGGTCTGGACGAGCCAGGGGCTGGTTCAGACGCGAGGTATTTGGAATCTGCACTGCCACCACATCATCCATGCCAGATGTTTTTATACTTCAGCCCTCTAAATCTGAGCATCAATATCAGAATTTAGCTAACCAGATGGAACAATTGCTAGCACAGAACGGTGCTGTGCTAAGAGTGCTTGTGAGCAAGGACAGGCCAAGTGCTGTGTTGTTGCACCACTGCACACATGCATGTTTTGCAGCAAAAGAACAAACAGGGAAAAATGCTACATTATGTGCACACATTTTTTTCATTCTTCTTCAGAAAGAAACATTCAATAAACCCAGAGGAAACCAAGCTATATGCCAGCTGGGAGAGAGAAGGTCAGCGAAAGAGGAATTTAATTTCTTCTTCAGAGGAAAGAAGAAAGTGCCGTCTGGAAACTACATTTGGAGCAGAAGCTGTGTTTGTAGCAAAAAAAAAATAAAATCTACCAGGACTTTGAAGAAGGCCAGAGTAAAGGGGTATAAAGGTGACAGAAGGGAACATGATATAATAAATGTATGTCAACAGGGGATATAAATAACTGCCAACATTTGCACACAGCCTCATGCTGAATATACACCTTCAAAACAAAAACAGGTAAAGAATTTCAAAGTGCCATTGTTTAATTCGGTGAATGCATCCTGCCTTTCTTACCAGCAATGAAACAGGACCACCGGATAAATGGTTGCCGCCATTGATCCTCGATGATTTCCAACAATGCTCAGAGCTTTGAAGTAAAGTACAAACTTTGCTCTGTTTGCCTTTACAGTGTCCTAGTAAGCTTTTGGAGGCTCAAGAAATATATTAGCTGGAAATAATTACGCTTCTTATCTCCTCTAAAGTCATTAAATACCACTAAACTAATATAGTTACTATCCCATTTCTCTTGTCATTATAAGTTTGGCTTCAGATATTTTAACATGGTGACAAGTGTGTAAAATTCAGCTTTTTAAGACTGTGGCTTCACACTCAGTACGAGATCCATGAGTCACAAATGAGTCAACATGACTTTGTGACACCTAACTAGTCATCCCAGTAAATTTAAAAAAGAATACACACCGAGTTGCCTCATAAATTAGGTTCTGTTTAACTCAGTATAATGTTTTCTTCTTTATGTCACTGATACCTATTTTTAGATTTCACTAAAATACAGTGCACTAATTAATTGCACTTAATTAGTGTAAGTGCAATTGTAAAAAATCTTAAAATTGAATAAAAATGTATGTTTGTCTTTTCTCTTCTTTTTGTAATCTGTGTATGAAGAAAAAGAAAAACTGAAAAACGACTTCCTCTGAAAATGCTGTAAGCTGAATTTATCAGAAAGATAAAATTAGCAGTTATTAAAAGAAAGTCTCAAAAGACTAGAAATTGCAAAGAAATTTCTTCAAAGGTCCAGGAACAGTATGCAAATAATTATAATATCTCTTTTTTTCTAAGATCTGGAACAGGTGTGGGTCACAAAGCAATGTTAGAGTCCATTCCACTGGCTTAATACTTTACTTATAAGCAGAGTGTGAATGCAAGGAAGGCAGATGCAGAAAAACTGCATCCAAACAGTCCTTTTGGACTGAGATACTGCACTCACTGATAAAGTGATAAAAACTGAGATTAGATATAGTGTGTAACTTTAGGAATGTTCATTCTAACATGTGTTAGAGCAGTGGTCCCCAAACCCTGGACCAATTGGTACCGGGCCGCGCAAGAAATAGTGAAATATTTCCGTTTTATGTTTTATTTGAGTCTGGAGGATATTTTATTTTGAAAATCCTTTAACCAGATTCTCTCGGTTACTTGCGCGCCAACACTGGGGCCACAAGCAGCAAAATGAGTAAGAAACAGATCAGATGTCTTTGGAAAGTTTCTTTGCAAAGGGGAAAAGGCCCAGAGAAGAGACAAGAGAATGGATTTATCCCGGACCGGTAGGTGAGTCCCACATTACAAGCCGCTCTGCGTCACATGCGGTGTATCTTATTTTGAAGGAATATATAAATGTTACCATAGCGACCAGAATCAGAGCGTTTGGGCAGTGGTCGAGAGGAGATAAGTAGAGCTTGTGAGTCTTAAGTCTGGTTTAGATGGCAAGATTTAAGGATTGTCGGCCGATTCTCCAAACCTTTGTGATCACAGAGCTGATAAAAGTACAACAGGTTCGATCGGTTCGTGTGTCCAAGGCAGGAGCAACACGAACCGATTCCAGTCACGAACACCCCGATTCCAGAGGATAATCCAGTAAAACCCCCCAACATAGCGGGAATTTAGAATAACCAAACACGGATAACAATGTAGAAGCAATAGTGATAGTTTGTGGAGTCATTTTAAGAGATAAAAGACGTAACAAAAAGAAAAGGCGGTGGGTAAAAGACAACAGGAGCAGCCGCTCTATTTGCTGCACTATGATTTGGAGGTGACTATGTTTTTTCATAGTTAACATTTTTAACTGAATAAACATAATAATGACCTTTAGATTTAATAATAAACATTTCCACATATCATCTCCGATATCCACCGGACTCTCAGTTGCTCATATATCAGCTGTTTGGGATTCCCCTCTGTTCTTACGTCACCGCGCTTTTTGATTGGCTACCTGTCACATTCAGCAGGTCGTATTCTCGTTCCCAGACAGGAAAAACCCCACAGGTTGCGATAAAAACTCCAACAAGACAACAGAAATTGGGTATATTCAGGATTTAGCGGGAACACCAACACCACCAACAACGCCCCCAGGCTCCCCTCCCCCCATGGGCCGCAGCAAAATTTTCCAAGTCTTGACCGGTCCGCGGTAAAAAGGTAAAAGGTTGGGGACCACTGTGTTAGAGTACTCTTTTGGTGTCTTTGTACTGGTCAGTTAAGGCTGTAAAGATCCAAAAATCTGCCTTCAGGTGGCATCAAGGAAATGTTTTCAAGGACAGACATTACAACAAAGTAATGACAATTTTGGACGTTTCGGGCGAGAGGCAGGGTACACCCTGGACAGGTCGCCACTCTGTCACAGAACCATATACTATATTTTTAACTTAACTTTAAAGGTGCACTCTTACATACTGCCACTCTCAAATAGTGTTGTAAATATAGTTGTACATAAATTTTGTCAAGTAGCAATTTATTAAATTGCTTACTTGTAATCCATAATGTCCCACACTGCTTAAGAAAACTTGTGTTTAGCTTATCAACAACATTTTATTACCTATTAATGACTTCTATTTAATTAGTTTGTTTTTTTCCCATAAGTATTATCTTCTAAACTGGATTGTTGATTTGAAACTTTCTCATATATTATGTGTTTTCCTGGCCATTTCGTTGTGTTTGTTCTTCACACTCATGGCTCGTTCTTGAAGCAGATGTAACGGAAGGTTTTTGTGAACGAACAAGAAACACCAAACCAAAACTTCTGCACAGCAACCACTGATTACCACCAATGTTGCCAAGACCACAGCCCCACTCAGTGGGACCAGTCTGTGAATCTTCCTGAGACACTCAGACAAGAAAAGATCAGGGAAGACACACTAAGGAAAAAAAAAAAAGTAGACTGTGAAGACGGAGACGAACACTGCCTATAATTACTCTGGTAAACCTTTAACTGCATAGAAGCATCTCCAAATATCTACTCTTTGCTTGTTTTGTGGCTGATACAACAAGAGGCACATTCCCAGGAAAACCACTTTGGTTGACAGGTGAGACAAAAAAAGGTTTTATGCAGACATACACATATGTGGAGGAAGCGATAGAGAGAGAGAGACAGACACAGAGAGAGAAAGAGAGAGTGAACCTGAAGGCCGTAAATGAATGTCAGGATAGGATGCTGCTCTGGTAGTTTGAAAAAGACGTAGGCTGTCTGTGTTTGTTCTTGCTATCGCCGGCTGCTTTGTGTTTACAAATGTTTTAACGGTTGTTGAGGAAGACCAGGACTGCATTACTGCAGTGCTCTCTGGAAACAATTTGGAAGGAGGTGGGCCGGTCAAGCCATCAGCAGTCTGTTTTAGAGAATGTTAAGCTACCTTTGATATACAGCAATTATTTTTATAACAACTGAAGATAACATAGTTGCTTGACTGTGCTGTGAAATAGTACTATGTGTGTGGAAAATACATAAGTTATTGACTAATTTTTAATATTTGGGCGGTTTTTTTGTGTTTCTTTTTATAGACCAGGTGGCAGAAGAAATAAACATCATCAACTGATGTAATTATTTGAATTTTTATACTTTCTAATCACTGTTGAAATATGTTACGCCTTACCTAACCCAAGCCATTTAATATAAATACTAATAGGGAAGCTGTAAAATTATATTCATTTCTACAGTGTTTCACTTGGTCCATCCTGAATTACTGTAACAACCTGCAATCAGGAACCCTTTGGAACGGAGAACAGCTTAGTTTCTTTGAGCAAAATCTGCAGGAAGACCAACACAGTGCAGTTTTTGTTGTTGTTTTTTTTTTACCCCTGCTGGGAACTATGAGAAAAGTGAACTGTATCTGTCAGCAAATTGTAATAATGATAAAAACACACTTATGAAAGGGTGTCCCACTCAGGAGCTGAATTATAGAGTGCATAAGAAGACTAAATGTGCTCTGGATATCTCCACTGGATTCCAGCGGCATGTCTGCAGCTGTTTTTCACTAAACCCACACAAAGAACAAAGAAGTGTACTGGTAAAGAGTTGTTTTCTTGTCAGACGCTGCCATGCAAAATATGACCAAATCACCAATAAAAAAAAAGACCTCTTTGTGTCCACCAACACAACTAGATTTAGATTTACAAACCAGAAAACACTACTACAAAACACAACATTGTAATAGCTCAACATAAAAAAACAAAATAACTAAATTGCACTGTGTTGCCAACAGCACTAACCTATTAATAACATTAACAACCCTTGTGGCATGCTATAGCTTTCTGTAACTTTTAATGACACATGCTTTCTCTTGACACTTGTGTGCTCTTTCCAAAAGGGAACACCAGACAGATGTTTCAGCAGCAAAATGAGAAATCATTTACACGTGATGAGCACAAATCAATAAAATCAATGATCAGATGTCGCCTAATGATATTCTCCCTGACTTCTCTGAATGCCCGTTCAAAGAACAACTTTTGTTTAGCTGCTAAATTCTGTCGATGCTATTTACTCAAAGGAAATGCTGATCCTTCAGTGTAAGATAAAGCTCTGTGTTTATCTTTGGCAGAATGAATCTAACATGTAAAATAACTAAAAAGCCTCACATTATTTCTGAGGGGGCTGCACAGTGGCACAGTTGGTAGAGCTGTTGCCTTGCAGCAAGAAGGTTCTGGGTTCGATTCCCAGCCCCGGTCTTTCTGCATGGAGTTTGCATGTTCTCCCTGTGCATGCGTGGGTTTTCTCCGGGTACTCCGGTTTCCTCCCACAGTCCAAAAACATGACTGTCAGGTTAATTGGTCTCTTTAAATTGTCCCTAGGTGTGAGTGTGTGCATGGTTGTTTGTCCTGTGTGTCTCTGTGTTGCCCTGCGACAGACTGGCAACCTTTCCAGGGTGAAGCCTGCCTCTCACCCAGAACATTAGCTGGAGATAGGCACCAGCACCCCTCCCGACCCCACTGAGGGACAAGGGTGTAAGAAAATGGATGGATGGATTATTTCTGAGGCAAACAGAGAAATCTATTCATTAAGAAAAAGATTAGATTTTACTTGTAAAAGGATTTTCCAGATTTTAGTTTAAAAGGAAGATTTAAAGGCTGTATTTTTTTAGCAATATGAGCAAATCAAGTAAATGGACCAGATTCTTGAATGAAACAGGTTAAAAGAGAAACTGGTTGGTAATCCTTCTTGAACAAGTAAGCTTCGTATCTAACGAGTCAGAAACAGCTGCCAACTCCATTTCCATACGAGAAAGTAATACAGACACCCTTGAACAGATTTATATTTTGCAGTTGCCGCTACTTGGCTGTGAGAACTGCAGTTCTGGCAAAGGTGGAGCTTAAATAAACAAGTGCTGCCAAAGTTCTAGTGTTTTACCCAATTTCAACTGAAGCTGCTTTAGCTGCCAGGGGCAGATAGCAGTTGGTAATGTCAACAAAATGAGATAATGGTAAATCCTTTCAATCACGATTTCCACATGTAATGTAATATTTATACAGTAAAACTTAACTGAAAAATTAAGCTGTTATTGCAACAGCCCCAGTTATATAGCAAAGTACTTTTGGATTCATTTTCACCATTCAGTCTCCTTTGGTGGAAATCTGTCATCGTCCCACATCTTGATGTGGCAATATTTGTGAAGTGAGCCTTGCAAAGGTTTTTCAAATTTATCAGTCATTGAGGACAACTCAAAGTCTGAGAACTTGCTTTCATATTCAGTCACATGCAGATGACAAAACATCCTTGTTGGAAGTTCCTCCAGTGCCGATCAGTTCCTGCTTTTTCAATGATTTTGGAAAAAAGGTCCACTGGACATTACGTGGCTTTTGTCCTTATTATTCCGAAAATATTGGTAACTGTCTTCACTGTCCCGTGGTATGCAGGTAATGATGTGGAATACTTTGAGTCCTTCTCTTGAGTGAGATCCTTGCAACATAAGATCTTTTGAAACCTTTATGAAAACATGGCCTTTAGCTAAATGTAGATAGTCTGGAAACAATAACTAAACATTATTCGAAGGTCATCAAATTCTATGTAAAGGTATTTCAACAAGAGTCTTGCCACTTCTGAGACCCACTGCTCCTTTTCTGTTCATGTTGCACTTTCAGTTTTAAAAATCCATAAAACTCAGTTCACCATTCATTTAAAATTTTTTATTGTAACAGTTTTGTGGCTTTAAAGATGGAAAGTGGAAAAATACATAAAATCTGGTCCGCATCTCCAGCCAGCCCAAGCATTCTTTAACCTAATTATTTTAAATGATCCAGTGACAACTAGATTAGTTGGCTGAACATCGTGCATTGCTCTGTCCCTGGACTTTGACAGCACACCTCCAACCATATGTTTACCCTAGCACTATTGATCACCAACAAGTCGGGAAAGTGCAACGTTTGCTCAACAGTGAACCTTTCCACATGCATCCGAGCAAACACACCATTCTGCAACTGATGTCTGACATAAGGTTTGATAGCAGGTGTCAACAGCACGTTGAGCACAAAATCGAATCTCATTAGTTAATATTTGATAGAGCACACATTGACAATCTGATGAACTGACTGAGGAACAATTCGTTCCGACATCGTACCATTTCCTCCCGAGTATCTAAGCTGAAACACCAGTAACTCACCTGATGATGTTGTGCGGTCCCAGTCAATGAGAAATGCAGATGCAGGAGTGGGCAGCCAATCCAAAGCAGAAACCAGGAGTATGAGACAAAGGTTGGAGGAGAGCAAGACAGCCATGATGCTGGAAAGAGAGAGAGGGGATTGAATAAGAGAGGGACAAACACAGTGATTGTAAATATCAGTTAAACATTACGATGACACGTCTATGTGAAACTAACCTTCCTTCTCCCACTTGCTCTCTTTCTGCTTCCCTGAGATTGCAAATTGTGGTTGCCTTTTTAATTTTATTTTTAGCTGGTGTAGCCCAACAGGAGTAAAAGTATTGGCTTTTGTTTCTTCAGAATTTAAAAGACTAATCTATGATGCTGTTTTTTGAAATTCCTAATTAAACGTGTGTGTGTGTGTGTTTTTTTTTTTTTACCTTAACAGGAAAGTTAATGATTCATATTTTGTCAAAAATAAACACAGACTTCAATGTTCAAAGCAGCCCATGGCTATGAAATTGAAGGAAAGTGATAAGAAGTTTTAAAAAATAAATAAAAGTTAAATCCCCAAATTCCTTGAAAAGTATGATGTCCATTTACATTGAGCCTTCAGGGGTCACACCTTGCAGAGCTGAGATCATGCAAGTTTTCAAATATGTATAAACTAAAACTTTTGCCCATTCCTCTTTGCAAAACATTTTGACCAGTTAGATTAGATGAGGCATTGGAATGAACAGCAATTTTCAAGTCTTGGCAAAAATTCTCCATGTGATTTATAAATGAATATTATCTTAGTAAAAGATAATACTTTTACTAAGTCTGTTGCCTTCCAGTGTTGTGTGAATGCTCAAAGTTTCTGGATGTTAACAATAACATTCAATGTGTCAGTAGTATCGCAATTACATATCAAGCAGACGTAGTTGTTCAGTAATCCTGATCAAGAATGGAGACAAAAAATATCAGTAGATCATACTCTGTTTGTTTTTCCTCGATAGGCTCTAATAAATGCTCTGCAGTTCAAAGAGGAAAGAAAAAAATAAAGAGTTAAAAATCCAAATCAGCAACTCAGATCTCAAGGTCTTGGTTAGGAAATGTCTGGTTGGTACATCTCCAAAAAATGTTCACATCTAATGTACAGTTCAGTTTAATATTATTTTTTTGGATATTTTTTTTATTATACCCAATATTGGTAGTGGAGCTAAAGATGAGTGTTATGTCAAGAAGACCATCCAACTTAAATAGTTGAAGCTCGTCATAAATCAATACCAGTTGAGAAAAGCAAGACAATGAATGTAATAGACAGATAATATTATTTTTAAAATACTGACACTCAAAGTTGGTCAAATGTAGGCACAAAACATCCCCACTGTGGATATTAATGGTAAAAAATAATAAAATAAATAAATAAAACATCCAATGTCCTTTTTGAAATGAGTAAAACTGCAAAGGTAAAAAATGGTCACAAGGCTGAAATGACCAAAACACATCGCCGTTAGCAATGTGTAATTGTTTGCAGTCTTAGTGGACCAAAGCTAAGAATAGGACAATTAAAAATTAGAAGACAGTTTTACTCTATTTGTTCTAGGATGACACATTGCAAGTACAACCAAACCTATATTTTTAGACTAATTTTAATAAGTTTTCATAGCGTTAGTCTCTCTTTTAGTGTAAAAGGGGTTGTGTGTCTTTTGACTGCCATCATGCCGCAATAAAGAAACAAATCTACAGGGTAATACACACTTGTTGTAAACACTGTCAACTCCCCATGATATTCGTTTCAACAAAACTGATTTTTTTTTTTTTCCCAAAAAAAGTTGTTAGATATTGTAAAACACCAGACAACTCTCCCTGGTCATTCAGAATGTTCTGGTGGACAACTTCTAGAAGTTAAGTCCAACCTCTAAATATAGGCCAAGCCTTCAGTCCACACCCTTAGCTATTTACAGCTGTGCTGCACGTTTGCTGGGCAGCCAGCTACCCTGAATGTGGAGTTTATGCCTCTACATGTGTTTTTCCCAACTCGGAAGCTGGCTGACACTACAAGCTTTCGTCTTAATCTTATGTCCTCCTGCTCATTGGATATCTTTTACATGATTTAACCAGCAATGTAATTCTAAGTCATCCAAAAAATAAAAATAAAAAAAGGTTTTATCCAACCTGTGGGGGGAAAAAAATAGACATTAGGCACATTAAACAACAACTGAAAATAAATGTTGGCAGGAATGTTCAGACTTTCACAGTGAATCAAAGTTCTGGGTACTAGGCAACAACTTTATTCTTTACCTTAAACTTTCAGGCTGAAGCGTGTGTGTGCCTGTGTGTGTGTGTCTAAATTCCATGTGTCGAGAGACCACAGAAGGCCAAGTTATACAATGCAGGAATTCATGGCAGAAAGCTGTCAAGCAGCAGGCTCATCTGGACTGGGTAGAATATCCCACTTACTTCACATGTTGCTCAGTTTCTGCGTTGGTCTACTTCGTCTCTTTAGAATAATTTAGTCTCCCCCTCACTTATGCTTCAAGCAATTATTCTCTTAATCTTCTAGTTGAAGCACCGCCATTAGGGCAATTAGGATGATCAAACCATTTTTCTCTGTGTCTGCATTGTCTCTTCTTTCTAAGTCTGTTGTGAGTGGAAGAACCAAACTAAATTAACCCCAAAGAGCTACTTCACTCTGACGTTTCACCTCATGTTAATCCTGTGAAAGTGTCTGCGAAAGCCCTGCCAGGGCGGTACATTTATCCCTCATTTCCCTAACTCTTTAGGCCAATGACAAGTTCCCAGACTTCTAAGAGCAGCAGGGTCCAATAAGAAAAGAGGGAGGCTCAGCACAAGTCTCCTGGGTTCCCTTGGTAAACTTATGAGGTCAACCCTTTTCCCAAAACACACATGCACGCATGTATGCAACATGAGCACATCGCTATCACACACACACACATACATACATACACAGGCGTTGTGCACACTTTGACTTGTCACCTCGCTGCCAATAACATGCTTCTGCCATGTTTCCTCAAATTTCTATTAATCATCTCTGTTTGTTCCAAATCGGATGAGAGGTGTGGTGGTGAGGGAGTCAGGAATAAATAGGATGGTGGTACAAGGGTGAAAGCAAAGAAAATCAAAAGGTCAGGGGGAGAGAGGTCATTCAATCTCTGCTAGATTCTCTTAACTGAATAAAAACAGAATAAAAGCACACATAACCACAAACACACCCAAAGAGCAATGTTGCAAGCCTGAGTTCAATGTGAGGTTCCTCTAAAGAGAACAGAGGGCACATGTAAGCTGCAAGCTGTGCATAATGAACTCTTTTCAAATATCTGAGTACACAGAAATAAAATGACATGGGAATGGACTTTTAATTAGTTATACGCATGAGGAGCGTAGCTGTAAGTATTATATCTCGGTATGATACATTTTTTTTATTTTAAATCCATTTAGGCGTAGTCATTGACGAGACTACACCTTCATTTTTTTACATTGTAAAACTAGAAGTCGTTGGTGTATATTCTCATTCGTCCAGTGCAAGATGATGCCAAGTGCGTAAGACGAAGGTTCTGGACTTCTTTTCTTGTTTCTTGAAAAGAGAAGAACTCCCCCTGCATTCTACTTAAGCAGAAGGGGGAAACTTTGAATTGTTAATGCAGTAATGCTGTGCATCATAAGAGACATTGACATGTCACTGTCAAAGTTAGATATTCCAAACTCAGGCACAAAATGTCAGCAAAACGTGTGGTTAGGCAGTGTGCAATATAGCAAGTTGCAACTGTCAATGATTACACCTAAATTTATAAGATAGCAACTTGCTATCTTATAAATCATCATCGCTTTAATGTTTGGGGTAATGGAAGTAGAAAATTACAATATGCACACACGTACCAAAAAAAGGAAGATACTGAACAGAGAATTATTATGTACACGGTGACATGTGAAGCTCAAAGTTTGTCATCAGATCTTGCTGTATTGATAGAAAATATATGAACTAATTTTGAATGACCTTGTTAATTACTCTATTACCAGTCCAGTGAAGCCAACATTTCAAAACCTCAAGCTATTTGAGGTTTGAGTAAAGCCTGTTAGAACTGCATTTAAATGTAATTATGGGATGAAGGTCATTTAAATAGGATGAAATAAAGCCTCTTAAATGGGTGAAATCTTGGACGAGAAGTAGGACATTTTGGTTGTCAGGCTGAAAAAAAGTCAAACTCGTCAATCCCACAAAATTAGAAAAAAGCTGAGGTGTGAATTGTTTACATGGAAGAGAAAATATTCTGTGTTTTTCACCAAACACAGATAACGACAGCTTGATCAGCATCCTATTATAATAGCTTAATGCCGCTTTTCAGAAAAATACATTTAAAATATACTTGCTGATGTCATAGATCAAAACAAAATTATCCAAACAACACAAACTCATCAATACACTCTAATTAAATAAGTAAAACATTCCTTTGACCTCTTCACCTTCTCACCTGGCCTGTTTGTCTCTAACGAGACAAGCATTGAAATTAAAATGACAATCTTTACAGAATCTTCTGTTATTTATAGGCAGGGTAATTTTTCAGTTTGGCTGAGCAGGCAGCTTATTCTGCAGTGTAGCTACTTCACACTCTTGGCTTAAATTATATCAAGCACAAATAGGCATCAACTAATCCCTAACATTTTGCCAACATCTATACTTGTCTTTTAGCCTATTCGTTATCACCGATTTCTCACTCTCTTCATGCAGCTCTATGCTCAACCGTTCACTTCCCTACAATTCAAATCAAGAAATCCCATGTTCTGACCGTATTTGTTGTTTTTGGTCAAAATGTTGCCCTCGTTTATGTTGCCATAAGCGAGGGCAGCATAAACGATCATTTTGTAAAACGGTCCTTCAAAGTATATGCGATGAAGAACTGAGAGAATTAATCTAAAAGGTAGAAATTGAGTATAAAAATAAAATTGAGAGCAAATATTTCAGTGCATTTAAAACAGGCCCTCAAAATGTTTACTTGTAAATACTTGTAAACAGCTGACATTTCTGTAAAACCAGCACCAAAAAGGCAGGGGGCAAGTACGCCTGAAGATGGCAGAGGCTTTGCTGTTACATCAATGCTGCGTAAAACTGTAAAACCACAGAGTTTCAGTTGATCTGCTGACATCAACAATGACCAGTGTGTTAGATGTACCGGCATCTGTTTGTAAGATAGACACAGACACTGGTGATGCATTGCTGGTCTTGCTTGATTTTGTATCAAGTAGCTCACGCTTTCTAAAGGACATGCTAGGCCGACCTCAGTGCGTGTCATTTCACCTCTCATTTTTTCGTTATTTATAAAAAAGAGAGGTGGGGGAAGCTATTATTTTCAGAGAAATATATCTTATAGCGTCCGTCAGATTGTTCAAAAGCATCCGTGAAGGGCAAGTATCAGTTGTTGTCACAGAGTCTTAATTAAACTGATGACTGAACTTGGGGCCACTCTGACACAGCAAAATGCTTCGATCTAAACTGGTCCATAGTATCTCCAACTACAAGTTTAGGGTTGTGGTCCTGCGACAAGATGATTTAACTTCCCATCGACTGTGGCCTCCTTCCCTGTCCCTGCTGAAGCATCACCACAAGCAACACCGTGTGGAGGGGGTAAGCATTTAATAAATTAGAATATTTATTTCAGCGACTGAATTCACAAAGTGAAACACATTATGTAAATTAATTACGAACAGACTTGATGTTTTGAATCCTTTCTTCCACTTAATCATGATGATTTTCCACTTTCGGCTAATGAAAACAGGCCATTTAAGATTAAGACAATATTACATGAGGTCAATAAATATTTTAACACAGAAAAGTAGGCTTAATGAAGTTTCAAAAGGTACTTTTAATTTGACAAGACAAACTCATTGGAACATTTATTCTGATTTACTGAGATGGACCTTTATTTATACTGAGATCAAATCACATACGCACGGATACTCTGGTGATTTCTAAATGTTGCACAATTCATTTTAGGAGAATCAGACTAAGTGGGTTGAAAGCAAAAGCACTCCACACCTCAGATTTCTATCTAAAAAAAAAAACATGTACCCTTTTTCTTTCCTACCAGCTGCTTTTTTAAAATAAACATTAGGCTTTTTGTTTGACTCACACAAAAGACCTACAAGCTGCAGCTGCTCCTTTCAGCCTATGGACTGTTCGACGAATGTTTACGACCCTCTGTGTGCACCTATATTTGGATATATAGGTGGTCACTGTGAGACCATATGGCCGTATGCGTGCATTTTCAACTTGAACGCGCCTACGTGTGTGTGCTCCAAAGCCATTCAAGCCTGGCTACTGGATGGTTCTAATGTCTCCTACTCCTATTTCATAAGAGAGTGTGGAAAACTTAGAGTCAGCACACTGGCATGAGATGAGCCTTGGCTGGAAGCGGATTGGGTCACACATCTGCAAAACACCACGCATGTCTGTGTGTATGAAAAGCAAGCGAGGAAAAGAGGGGCCGGGGGCATATGCATATATGCTGGACAAAAGGAAGATGTGTGCATTAAACACATAAAACCCAGTAAGTCCAGTGATGAGGAAATATGTGCTGCACAAATTATAACACAGCAGGAGAATTGCACCATTGCAGGCCGTGTTCTTTGCACACAGCAAACAGCTGAGAAGCAAAAACAAAAATCAATGTTTCAATGGGTTTCGGGGTTTTGTACAAATTAAGAACAATCATTGGTTAAACCTTCAGAATTAAACCCTAGAGAACAAAGAAATCCCCTGTTTCCATAAGAAAACACAGGTATGCAGCCTCTTTAATTTGCTCTAGAGAAGCTGTTTCTCGCTACGTCCTGGCAACCATTCCCTAGCGGCGAGGCGCAAATGGACGTATGTAAAATGTAATGGTTTCAGAGAGTTGCTGAGCCGTCAGATGTAGAACGTTACAGATGTACTTTTGCAGAGACAGAGACGGATGGAGGAAATGTCTCATAAAATTCCTCGCCTCATCTATTTAAACGACTCGTTGGTGGCCTGGTGAGTGCTGCTGTGTAACTACAAGCCTTATTTTCTCGTGCACAAATGGCTCCAACAACAAGTGAATGCATGCACTTCAACCTGCAAGATAATATGACATTTGTCTGGATAAAGCCAGACATTAGACGCATAATAAAAATGGTCTTTTTCAAATATTTCAAACTGTAAAAAAAACAAACAAACAAAAAAACATCTCTAATTTACAGTAAAATACCGGCAGCTGTGGTTTGCCAGTATTTTACCGTATAATATAAAATAGACTTTACCGTGCTTATATGGTAAAGTTCTGGCAACCACAGAGGCGGTATTTTACCATAAATTTGAGACTTTACTTTTTTGTTTTAACAGTGTACCTATGCTATTTAGATAAACATAATATTCTATGCAAATCTGGATAACCAAATAATATAACAAAGCACATTCATTATACTAAACATTATATTTTTATTTTTTTTAAATTTTTTGTGGTTGAGATGCTATAACTTACAGAGGCTGGTCAAGATTCTTTTTTTTAAAAGGGAAAGAGACAAGAATACAATGTGATCAAAATCAAGATCATAATCACAAATTTCATGAACAGTATTGCAACAATTTCTCAATATTATCCAACTGCGGTTTTCAAAAATGTACTCAAATACAAAGGAAATGTGTCCATTTATGCTGGCCCCAACTAAAATCCAGACTTACAATTGAGGATATGTGGCAAGACCTTCAACTATTTTGCAAAAAGAAAAAAGGAGGGACAAACATTTTCGTGGTACATGATCAAAGATGGTTCTACAATTTATTGACTCAGCGGATTTTAACATATACCTGTATATATCTCAACCATGAAAACCTTGTGTTATTTTCTTTACATTCTCATTTTGCGTTGATCCATCACGTAAAACTACGTAGAAGTTTGCGATTCAAATGTGACAAAACGTGAAACTATATGAAAGGCTATGAATAATTGAGCAAGGCACTGTAAACACACTTCAGAAGGTAACAGTCTGCATCCATCAAACCAACACATGGCTGGTCACTTCTGGCAAGAGTCGAACCTTATTTAATAGGCTAATCTTCCAGTTCAGTGTCCTACACACATGCTTTCACTAATAGTGGATATTATCCTCTGCAAACCGCAGAGGGTTGTCCGCATTCATGTTTATACAAGTGCTTGAAAACATTTTTGTAACAAGCGAAGAAGAAAAGTGTGGCAATTAATACTTCCAAGACGTGCACGAGCATTTAAAGCACGACCGCGACTCGCTGTGCACTTTTTCCAAAACATGACCAAACTTACTTGTTGCGAAGTTTCGAGCTGAGAAACTGCAAGAACAGCCCAGAACGACTTTTCAGAAGTTGGTCATTTGATGGTCAGCGCGAAGCTCCAACGGGCACGAATCCTGCAGTTTTCCCCTCGGCCCGTGTCCTGTAAAGATCTCCTCCACTCGAGGTTTTCACATCACCGAAAAACGTGAGTCGGGAGCGAACTTTTTCCTGTGGACGGGTTTCGTCTTATTTGGCGCTCATCATCTAGTCCCGTTCAAATGGACGCGCAGAGAGAAAGTATGTGGGTGTCTAACGGCGGTGAGGCGCCCTCATCCGCCGACTATAAAAGTCTGCTGAGAGAGGAGGACCACCGAGGGGACAGACGGCTGGGCCAAACCTCCAAAATAAAATGCTCCCTTAGCTGCAGGCTCGTGGCAAGAGCCAAAGACTGGATTATGCTGTTTCATTATTATTATTATTAAGCCTATTATTAGAGTAACCGAATGTTAAAGATTATTAAGAGTTTTAGATTCTTCTTAAACTCCTAAAACTTGATTGTACAAAAAAAAAAAAAAAAGTTAAGAAATTTTCTTTTTAACCTTTGCCCAGTAGATAGACTCCATTTGGCGATTTAAAATGACTTTGTGTTTGGCACCAAATAAATCAATTAGAACAAACATAACACTACACTGATAAAGCAACTTTTGGGCTTAACCAATGAAACTGCATGCACTTTATTTGTGTAGGTTTCTAAAGCTGGGCTCTGTAGCATCTGAAACACTCTTAAATATATCAGTTACATTTCAAGTACATTTTAAAATGCAGTCATTTAGCAAAATGTTTTTATAAATACAATTTTTAAATTTCGTTTTGCATGTTTGGTTTGTCCTCAAATGTTGAAAAAAATAAGAAATAAGCAAATAAATGCACTAAAATGAAACATTATTGAAACTTTTTCAAATTAATTTCCCAACAACTGCAGCAAAGATGGGCCTTACCTTTGCAATGACTGGATAAAAAAACGTCCTTGCCAGCAGTTTTGACTTTAGCAATTAGCACTGTCACTAAACTATGTAAACATGGATACAAGCTGAAATACTGCCTCAGCAAAGAAACTTCCTCCCGTAAATTTCCACAGCACTTCCTAATTTTACCAAATTGATGTGCTAAATATTAATTTCTGAGACAACTCAACATATTAGTCTTAGTGTTCCCCGCAGGACCAAAAGTTGCATTTGACAAAACCAATGTTATCAGTTGAACTATAATCAAAATATTTAGGTAGAGAGTTACGGAAGTGCATATGGTTGTGGGGATATTGAGCAATAAAAACGAATAAGCTGCATTCCTTATTAATCGTTTTCATGGCTACTACTTACACCTTGCAAAATAAAATTTAGCAGTATAATGCAGTTCAGATTTGTAGCAATAGAGACAGCCTTTTCTTTTTAGAGAAACATAAAAATGTTCCTTGCAAAACACGGTAGCTTGTAAATGGAATTAGTTGGCATTTAGGCTGAGAGGATGCAGGACAAACTACTTGCTCCCATGGGCTCATGTGGAGGGTCAGTTTGAGATGCGATGTCTCCAGAGGCTCGCCCACAATTTCAGCTTTCAGCAGCTGTCCAGCCCCTGACCAAAAGCCATCGGTCACTATGGAGGTCCCGAACAACCACGTGAGCACATTAGAGAAAATAAATGTTTCCAGCTGTTGCTTGCTGTTGACACACAATTGTTGTTTTTGTTTGTCAAGAAACGGCACATTTTGTTTTGCATGGATCTCGTGAGTGTTTTTCTTACACAGTTCAGTAGGTTCAGTCAGTTCTTTGAGGGCAAACATCTATCAGTATTAAAAAAAATCAATGGCCTTAATGAAGCTAAAGCAAATGAAGTTTGCTTTACCTGAAGTCAGATAGTTGCGCGAGGTTGCACGCTACCAGACCATATCTGAAAAGCATTGGAAACTTAACAAAAATAATGCAAGACAAATTCAAATACAGGCAGGGAGGCAGGTATGCTTTGATCTCTTCATCGCCTCCATCCTACTTTCCAATGGACAGATTCTGTGTTGACATAATTTGTGATGTGATGGTGAGGAAATGCTATTGCCCTGTCTGCACTGAGAGTCATCTTTTTGGTTTTTTTTTATCCCTCCACCCCCTTCTCATTTACGAGGTCCACAAGTTATGGTTTGACATTTCCGAATCCTCCAACTGTAGTGCGCATAAAACACTCCCTATGAGACGCAAAACAACATAAATACTGCAAATCTCCCATTAAAACCTACAGTAACAAAACAAGCCCAAAGTTATTTTTTGTGATTTTTTTGTTATTGGCTAATTCTATGATTAAATGTTTATGTCACGATGTCAAGTTTTCTTCCTTATTATTCTCATTTGATTTCCAAAAGGTGTTTGACATTCATATTGCAACAAAGGAACACTTGCTATTAGTCTGCACTCATTAAATGGCCAAGAATCCCCTTTTTATTAGGGAGTTATGTGACAGATAGCTCCAGTTCCAGGAGAATGGGGGTGTGCAGTGAACCACTTTATCCGTTACTGAATCATGTGGACTTATGCTGTATTGAATGTGACAAGAGAACAATGCACCTGACCCACAGACCGATGCCACTGAATTCTCTGGAGTGGTGTTTCAGTAGAGCTGTACTTTCTGTGGGATGCTTGGTACTTTGTGTTGCTACTATAGTACCAATCAAAAGGAATCTACATGGTAAAATAATGTTCAGTGATTTATATGGAATATAATTTACCTCACTACAGATTTCTTCTCGATTGTATGTTTCAGTTTCAGGTTATCAAGCAATTTTTAATATCAGACAAACTAGTACATATAGCAGATTTTAATCAACACTTTTAGCCATTTTTAAGGCTACGGGGCTCCAGCGAACTATAGTGCGAGCTCTGGGGGAAAAAAAGCATGGAACAGTTGGGAATCGACAGAACGTGTTGTCTTACAAAAATTAATCTAAGCTCATCCAGGACTCATCCAGCAGGTTAGAAAAAAAACCAGGACAACCTCTGAAGCACTGCAGTCCTCACTCGTCTTCATTAAGGTGACCAAAAAAACAAAAAGACCTGTCTCGCATTTACCAAAATAAATCTTGACGACCCCCAAGGCTTTCTCTAAAAGCTTTGGGGGGGCTTCATAGTTTCCTCAAGATAGCATAATTTCTTTTAAGACTGAATCCCAGCCTGAATTTGCCTTAATTAAGTGCAGATTACATATGGAGTGTGTTTTGTTAAGCTGTACATGTTTGTTTCTTCTTACCTCCTTATGAGGACTGATAACCAAATTACATTTTTGGACCATGTTTTTGAATGTTGATTTGGTTTAGAGAGTCCAAGATGCTTCAGGCTGTACAAGTCACAACCATCTTTTTATTATTGGTTTTCTGCCAAAGCATGCTTTTTTGCAGCAATGTAATTTACGCTAGGCTGTCTGTTTCTTCTTTCCCCCATAACAAAAGAGTGTCCTCTGTCTCAACCCCATCAAGTCACCTGTAATGCATTTAGGGCAGTTTCACGTCGAAGTGTGGCAATTTACATCTGTGTCAAGCCCTCGCTGCCTATTTGATTAGAAAAGGGAGGTGGTAGTCTCTATTGCACACAGAGAAAGAAACGATTGAGAAAATCAGGAGGGAGCAACGTGTGCTTCATGTTACACACATGTTCTTTAGCTGCTGATGGACTTAAAATCATTCACAAATAAATTTTCTGAACCATAATTATACCATTACCTAACCTGTCATATGTATGCCAGGGGTAGGGCTGTAAACTAGACAAGGTGAAGTGGGCAGGAAATTGAAGCGAATTGGTAAGATTTCTTGGTATGAATGGGATCTACAGAGTATCACCATGAGAGCCTCACCATGTGCAAAACAACACAATTAAGAGGGACGCTTGGCTTAATCGGTGAAAGCATCATGCAAATGATGCTGTTTTTTTCTCTAAGCCTACTTTAATCTTGACCGTTATCTTAGAATACAAATCAGGGACTTAAGTCTAATGAAAAGAAGAGCTTAGCAGAGAAAAAGTGAAGAACAGAGAAGGCGGAGGTGTGAAAAACACAAGTTGTAGAAGACTGTGATCTGCTTACAGCCAAGTTCATCAGATTAATAACGATCACTTCTTTCTTAATTCTGGACTTGTATGTTCACTCATAGCACATGCTTTGTCCTTCTGTGATATGTTTGCACAATAAAAGCAACAATGGAGCTTCATTACCACTGACTGTAATGTTGTCATCATATTAAAACTAATCCAGCAGAAATATTGGATTTATATTTCTAAAATGTTCATGTGCATTATGCCAAATTTTTATTTGATAGATTTTCTAATTTATTTGTAAACAATTAAAACTTCCTATTTTAGTACTGTGGTGGGGAAATTTTACTACAGGCTTTTTGTGACTTTTGTCACAAATCTTGTGACTTTATTCATCTAAAGGTCCTGTCATGATTTATTTTAATGCTTATGAAATTTCACAGAATAACTTGTCTGACATAAGATATTGAAGGTTATGGGAGAAACAGTCCCACATCATAACCGAAGGCCATTTTCCACATATTTATCCATCTTGCACTTGGAGTGTTTTCTGTCAAATTTTACCAAAGCTATAGCATCTGAAGGTCACAATGGAGACTTGGTGACTTTGTACTTACATCACTTACTATCCTGTCTGGTGGGAAGACAGGATGCATGGGTTGTTGCCAAGCGGACAAGTTGGCTATTTTACAGCTGCAATTATATGCTTCATTTTAACATAACTAAATACAACTTAAAAAAAACAAACAAAAGGTCTTCGCCAGGCACAGCATCACAAAGAGCTGTGGAACAAACTTACAATTAAACTAGAAATAACCAAATAAGAAAAATACAAGAAATCATGATATGAAAGCCTGATGGAACTCTGTGAACCAGTTGGTTCACAAAGTCAACAACATTTGGTCTGAGAGGTTAATATTGCTCAGCTTTTCGACCTCAGTGGAAAACTTGTAGATCATGCCTAAAATGTAGCTCCATCCTGGTTAATGATGGAGCTGTCGTTTCTGATTGAAAAAAGGTTAAATGTTAAAATCTAAATATTATAGGATCATATGGATGGCTAGAAAAAGTTTGTAGTTTCTTTACAACTTGCTGAGGAACATTTATCCAAACACTAGTCAAAGAGTATGTACATAATTCAGCCTGTGTGTATAATTCTAACCCTGTGTAAATTCATCATAAATTCCAACCAAGGCACATGGCTCTCATTGTTAAAACTTACTGATTTTTTAAGTTGTGTGATCAATCCACCCTGGAAAAACAACAGCTCAAATGCACGAGTAAAAGTCCAAATTCGATTACATCCATGTAAATGTCTGACTGCACTGTGCATTTGGACTGCACATTTAGCACTTTGTCGTACTCTTTCAATGTCGGTACTTGCAAGACTTTACATTCTTACATTTCTTCCTCCCTACCATATTTCTATAAAGTGTCATCTCACTAATCTGTGGCCTGTTTTGAATCAGTCAGTCAGGGTTTCTTCTTCGCTTCCTCTAATTTCAGAGGGCCCCAGTGACTTAAGAAGACAAGACGCAGCTGAAGGTCTGGTACTCATTCAACAGTCCAAAACATGGGCCGAGCACCTCCCCCACCAAACCCAGGCACCATTACATCTCACTGGTTGAGAAATGCTCATGGTTCAGACTTTAGTAGGAAGACTTTGAAAATATCTAGATAAGAACCTGCAATGTGTTCAACTTAACCCTCCGTAACTCTGTTTAGTATTTATTCACGTGAAAGTAGCTCAAAATCAACCTCAGGTTCACCTAAGAATGTTTTTTATTTGTTCAGATGACTGAACAAACATCAACTATTAGTGTTAGTCCCTACTTGGCCTTAGAACAGGTTGACCGTTATTAATGACTATCTAAACGTCATCCAAGCTGATTGTCCAGCCCGTATAAACTATGAACTCTCTACACAAACAGATACACAGGCAGACAAAACCAGACAGAAGGTAAGGAACTGCAGAGTGAGGACCAAAGACAAGACATCCTGTTTACACAGAACAGAAAGTAGAAAGAGTATGCCTGTCTCTCCTAGAAGCACACTAATTGCATACAGATGTCCACGGTTAGCAGGCTGGATTCACCATTATTTACTGAAAATTAAAGATTGCATGAAAAACCTAAACAAACAAACAAAAAGAAAAAAACAATCTCCGCTTCAATACCGTTAAAGTTTGCCTAATGGACCCAAATGGAAGCAATCATGATCTTGTTCGAAACCTACATGTGTATAAAAATGACTACTGAGACGGAGGAACCTTTTGATGGAAGGGGTTGGTTAGAGGAAAGAACATTTGCTGACAATTTAAGGTTACCAAGGGGACCAGAATAAAAGAGCGTCAGCGAAGCATATTATCTTGTCATACCTAACATGCTGGTGAAACGATCCTATTGTTGCCATTAAAGTGTCTGAGCTGCGCCATTATGGATGTAGAAAATGGAGGTGAAACAGGTTAGGTTGCCATTTTCCATTCAAAAACACAACTTTAACCACATTAAGGGAGAGGCGGTGGCAATCTGAGTGACGCAAATGTGCCGAGTTTAGAATTTAAAGAAAAGCAGGGCACTAAAAGATTAAAATATGATTCATGACATTTTACGAGCAACGATAGACAAAACATTTTACAGATGTTGACTGATATAATCTGCAGTGGGGAGCAGTGTAACACGTAAAAATAGTCAAACAGAAGGTCTAGGGATGTGAATGGGGCAAAAAGTATTTTTAATAGTCACTGCATATTAAATAAATTGACAAGAGTATGAACTGAGTAAAAAGGATAATTTGTTCCTGCTCTTAAGAAATAAAAACATGTGTATTCAACAAAAGCATCTTACAAAATGTTTCAATTATCCAATGTTCATCAAAAGTTCTTTTTGCTTTTTAATAGATTACTTGCCTTAATTTTCCTATGTGCAAATGTTTTATTTGAAGACTTCATTTCCTCCTAACATTTTCATGAAGACACTTTCACAGGACAGTTTCTAGTAAACATTCATAATTATGAAATCCAAGGGTCAAGAAAATATATAACATTTGTGATCGTACGGAAATGTAAAATAAACAAACATGTAAAAAAAGTGTCACCAAATTTTCTTCAAGGTGAGACGTTGCGTTTTTACAGCAGGTCTACCTTCCTTGATTTGCAAAGAAGTGAAAAAGTCTCAGTGCAGCTTCAGCATTTTGTTTTCTTGCAGTTAGTGTTAAATAATTCAGTTTGTTCGGTTTCTATGCTCTAGTGCCCAACTGGAATTCCTTCACTTGCACCATTTAAAAAAAGATATTCCTACCAGCTCACCCACATGAGTCCCAGTTTTCCTCTTTGCTGCTCAACCTTTTAATTAAACTCCAATGGCAGTGCTCCTCAAGTAAGACTTTGGCAGATCAGACAGTTACGCTTACAAGATGAAAACAATAAAATGGTGGATACTGACATCAAAATTAAGTGGCCGGGTGGTCTGTAGTCGAATTCTCTCTGATGGTATTGGGGCACACCGATATATCATCCCTAAATTTTGACGCCAGAAGACTTCAGCAGCCAGGCAATCCCATCTAAAACCCCTGTTAATGATTCTGCCACTGTATCCTGCACCTAGAAGGAAAACAGAAATACTTTTTGAAAATTATCTACATGGTTAAGTAGAAAGTTTGGAATTAATTACGTATGATAGAGTTACCATCCAGCGATTAGATAGCTGAGGAAGGCCAAGTCTCTTTGCCACATAAACGCAGGGCGTCCGACATTTGGCTCCATCACTCACTTCCTCTGGTTCTCGTGAGACACAGGAGAGCACCAGTAGTGGCTTAGCTGTGGAATCCCCCACAAAATTCAGCACAGCTCTAATCTGGGCCGCCTCAGACGCCCCATCACCTGAGAAATAAATGTTTTCATGCACTTATTTAAAGGTCAAAGATCACCAATGACTGCAAAAAAAAAAAAAAAAAAAAAACATTAAATTTTCCCACACCTTCTCCAGGTTCTGCATTGGCAACATAAATGAAGCCATCCACCTCCTGGCACACCTCCTGCACCTGAGGAGCAGGCGTAAAGACTGGATGACCCGTGTCATTAGTTCCTTCAAAGATAAAGAGCTTATTGCTGACGCTCTCCTTCTGCAGTCGTGCTTTCTCTCTCTCAGCTCTGCAGACAGAAAGCAAAGTTACTGTAGCTGTAGTGTAAGCAAAAAAGACTTGTGAATAACTGCAACTCTGTGACATCTTGAATAAAGATCTTACCCGTATGTGGAATATAGAGTTAGGATGTTAAATTTGTGTTGGTTGTTGAACAAGTAGCTGATCCCAGAGCCAATACCTAGAATAAAAACGGTGTCTGGATTTAGTTTGGTTTACCATTTTAGTAAGCTGTTTGACAGTAACTAGTAAGGAATGTAAATACTGCCATCATGTGGTAGGCCAATAAAACTACAAATAAGATAGAAATATTATGCATTCAATGCATGCAATTCTTTCATACTGTCTCATATTTCAACCTCAAATTCTATATAACAAATATTATTGGTATTTTATATGATAGACTAACTCAAAGAGGAAAGAAAGGGACTCTAAGTCTTAAAAATGTCATCACAGTAAAAGCACAACTACTCTATCGAGGTCTCAGATGTTTGTTGGAGAACAGTAATAAACTAGTGGTGAATAGTGTGGCCCAACTGTAAACTTAGACTTAGTCCATCAACCCCTTAAGTCAAGCAGGGAGAGGATTAATCTAAGAAGTAACCAAGAGACCAAAGAGTAATTCTGGAGGAGGTGCAGACATCCACAGCTCCTGCTGACTGGCCAGCTATTACGTCCTATATGAATCTGATATTCAAGGAGGGATTAAAAGAAATAAAGCCCTTGCTGAAAAAAAATTCTTAACATGTATTTTTTAAAAGTAACTACATGCCATGGAGGGTCGAACTGTTGCAATCGATGTTCACAGATGCTCTTCATCCAATCTGACTGAGTAGAGCCATTTATAAAGAACTGATATAACAAAGCAGTCTCTCTACTACTGGCAAACCCAGTAAAATACATTAAAGTTGGGGTTGTAATGTGGTAAAATAGAACAAAAAATTAAGTGGTATACTGTATACTGTCTACGGTCATGACTGGATTTTGAAGGTTTTTAGACGGTATTGCATAAGTCTTGGATTCAGGACGCAATAATAAAATGACAATTGTTTTTTTATTTATATTTGCAGATATAGAACTATCAACAAAACTAGCAATAACAAAAAGTAAAACTTAGCATTGCCTTACCATTTATCTGCCTGTGTGGAGTACCTGACACAGGTAGCAGATCGTGGGCACGCATCAGTCTTGTGACGAAAGAGACGTCAATCTCCTCCATGCCAGGCCCAAACATTGCATAGCGAGGTTCAGATGAGGGCATGAGGTAGTGAAGGAATGAGGTCAGAAGTTCATATGCTGGTCGGGAGGGCAACCACTGCTGTCTGCAGGATGGACAACCTTTCAGGTATCTGGTAAAACAAAGCAGTAATTTTAAAAAAAAGCATATGGAGGAAACTTTTACAAACTGGCTTTAAATCAATGCATTAAGAATATACCTACTCTGACATGTAGTCACATTTCAGTTCCCTATTTTTCTCTTCCTCTTCTTTTCTGTCATCCAAACTTTCATGTTCACTGACTAGCGGGGCATCCAGCAACTCCAGATCTGGCATCGTCAGATGATCGATGGATGACCAGTGTGGCATGTCCCGCAACAGGAAGTATTTCCACAGTAATGGATCCCTCACCATGGCCCTCCAGTACCGACAAGTGGCTCCCAGGTTGCAGATATCCACGGGAGAAAGAAAGGTCATGATCAGGAATTGCACGTCGACCTTTTGAAAAGAGGGATATGTTTAATTTATACATTTAAATACCGAATACTGGCCTGCTATAGAATCAGCAACATGTAAATTTTTTAAGCCTTAGTATCTAAATGTTTTAATGCAAGTGGTGAAAATAGTCAGACCTTTTATCTTTAGTGAGGGCAATATTCCATGGTTAGAATGAAGATCATAATAAGATCAATGTTAAGTGTAAATGTCTTAATTTTTCAAATCTCAAAAACCTTCTGATTAACAGACCACAAGGATTTAAATGAAATATTAGTAAACTGTACAGTTAATTCTATTAGGAAAACAAGCATTACTAAAAAATAAAGTCTTTAAAAAAAAGCCCCAACCTAACAGATGAGGGGAAAAAAAGATTGAAATAAACTTTTTTTTTTCCTAAATGTCAACTGTACACCGTAGAAGCTGAGCATACCATAACTACAATTGTTAAAAAAAAAATCCTTACAGGGAAGCTGTCCAAATATCCAAAGTGCGACGCCTCTTCTTCTTGCTCCTTATCCAACATTGAGCTTCTGGTAGCTTTCTCTGGAAAATATCGCTCACTGAAGCGCCTGAGGCTGCGAATCACCACGGACTTCAGCTGCCCATTTCTCCCAGCCATGGCTCCAGGTGTTAAAACTCACTGACAAGTAAGAACTTTCATCCCAGTGAAACGCGGTCAGCCAAACGACAACAAATGTGACGTTTCCTTATCTTTTACTTCCTCCTTGGTGGCAGTCCTGGGGCATTGTGGGTGATGTAGTTTTGCATGAACTGAAACGGATTCATAGCAAAACAAGTATAACATAATGCAAAAACATTTTCTGAAAACAAATCATATCTTTATTGTCAACAAGGACATAAAAAAAACAGATTTTTTTTTTCCTTCTTCAAATAACAGGCTCTGTATTAATGGTTACACTGCCAACGTTATCCAAGTGGAGTGGAAGGAAATGAATTTTATGATACATGGGAGAACGGGCAACACATTAGAAAAATGGCATCTACACACCTAAACATACTTAAAATTGGTCAAAATTTCTGAAACATCTTGCTTTACTTACAATGTGTATATTTTATACACACGTTAGCCACAGCTCTATTACATCTGAAACACATTAAAAATGGCAACAAAACAATAAATAAGATGTTATGTGCAATGTCACACATCCAGCTGGATTATTTTCAAATCTGAAACAATTGTAAAAAGTAGAGACGGCCATTTTATTTAAATAACACCCTCTGAATATTAATAATAAAGTTATTATAACATCTTTAGAGCAAACAACTGCTCCAAGCACTATTCAAGATGAGATCTGCACAATCAGCAGAAAAAAACAAAAAAAAAAACAAAAAAAACAATTAAGCTTCCTGTCTTTTCGTCTTTGTTTTTCTCTGACGTTCTAAACTCTCACATGCTCTGCCCGAGTTCTTTTGGACTAAGATAACCCAAAGACACCTTTTCATCACATACACATACAGGGTGTCCAGCTTCTTTTTTTTTTAAACACTGCACCTCTTTTATGGAGTTCCATATTTATTTGGGTTTGACACATTTGAACACTGAACTCAGATCTGCGCCTGATGGTAAGTTTTACACATGAGCACTTTATTTCACTGTAAAATACTAAGGATTTCCTTGGCATTTTCTGTATTCCAGCCCTGGCCCTGCAGAGGTCCCTCGCAGGCATTCACATATTTGTTCAGAATCTGTGTGCCGATGTCCCGAAACTGGAGGCCGTCTTCTTTGTGGTCTGTGGGGTCGGCGCTGCAGTCCTCATACTTGACGGCCCAGAAACACATTTCCCCAATGTACATCATCGTCAGCAGGTGGGTGTCTGAAAAAATACCTGTCAAAATACACAAGCAGATAACAGGCATGACAAAAAGGAAGGCAGGAAGGCATAACAGTGCTTTACTATTCAGAGATGAGCATATTTACCCTCAGATAAAATGCTTGCTCCACTGTCATGAAGCACCACCCCGTCACTGAGCTTCACTGTGTTTCTAACTTGCAGCATCCGCATCAAATACCGAACACCTTCTTGAATACACTGGATCAAAATGTGCATGTATGCCAAGAAAAAATGTTAGAAACTTTAGACACTTCTTAAACCAAACAAGGTCAAAATTAATGAGACATGACGTTTCACAAACGCTTCAACTGTAGTTCCTTGAATTCATACTGCTTTAACATATTACAGCAAGAAACGTCAACATGCTGTATTTTATTGGGGGGGGAGGTTTGTGTTAGGTCAGCTCACAGTAACTGTTCTATTAAATATCAGCAATAAAGGGTGTGAATACAAACGCACACCAGACTTTTCAGCTTTTCGTTGCAAAAAAAAATATATATATATACATATATATATATATATATATATATATATATATATATATATATATATTTATTTATTTATTTTTTTCCCCCCAAAACCAATATGTCATTTTCTTCTAATTATGCATTAGTTTGAATACTTTAATCACATAAAATTACAAATAAAATCCATCATTGTCTGTGGTTATACTGTGGCACAATGTGAAAAAGTTCAAGAGGTATGAATACTTCTCCAAAGCAAAGTGTTACCTTAATGAATGTGTCCTTGTTCTTCTTGATCCATTGCTTTCGCTGATGAAGGGTGTGGCAGTACATGTACAGCAGAGCTCCACGTCTCCAGTAGAGACATTCCAACAGCTCTGTGCCCAACACGCACTGCACCTATTAAACACCAACATAAACCAACAATGCAGTTTCATGACGACAGACCACTATGTAAACAAATCACACACCTGACACACATCCATGTCAGGTCAAAAATATTGGAAAATAAAATCAACAAAATACACGTGGAAAGAATTTTTAGCAGTTAGCTGAAGAAAGATAACAGAAAACTCTGCTGGATATGCTGGCTGGGGTGGGCGTGGAGGGGGTGCATCTTTTTCTTTAGTGTGCCTATATTCAGAATTTTTCAAAGTGAAATCTCTTAGAGAATATTTGAATAACAGACTCTGAAATGAATCTGTTCATAGAAACATGCACACCTCCTGTCCCGGTGCCAGTCGTGCCACCAACATCTCTGGCTCAGTCAGGTCTTGCAGCAGCTGCTGGATCTTAAATGGTGAGGAGTCTTCGGGGAATTCCTGATCCACCAATTGATTCTCTTCATAAAAAGTGATGTCAAGAATCACCTACATAGGAAAAAAAAACAAAAAAAAAACAAATACAGATCAATACATAAAGCGAAGAAATAAAAGTTCAAATACTTCTACAAAAATGCAATATACCCTAAAGTAGCACATAGAAGCACAATTATTGAAGTCTTTAATTGAGAGTGCTTTTAATTTTGAGACTTGTCATTTGCTTTAACAAAGCCCCTCTTTGACTTCTTACTGTGTCTCATCTAAATGTGCATTTTGAGCTAAATTACCATCTCTGGTGATGCATCATCAGCAAAAAAGGAGAATTTGTTCAGACTGAAATTCAAGGGAATTTGCTTCCTGGTAAAATGTTTGACTCATGGTAAACAACCCTGGCTCTTTACTTTAAATCCCCTTTTTAATCACACACACGGGTTTTGCTTGGATTGCTTTCTTAACCCTCTGATGTGTAACTGGGTCCTTTTTGACCCGGTGAGGTCATCTTTTAGAGATATCTTTGTAATGAAAAGTTTTCATCACTTCATATTCCAGGTATTCCTCAAGAAACATGTTACTGATATCATGCAATTCAAATTTTTAATTGAGCTTTTATACATTTTAAGAAATAGCATGTTTTATGTCACTACCCCATTCTACCGTGAGTGGGTCCAAAATGACCCGCATTCATTTCCTGTGGAATTTAATGGGAATCTTTGTTTCTTACCAACTGTGACTCTCAGGAAAACATTTTTTGTGAACCAAACACACTGAGATCTAAGTGTCACCCCTGAGTAATATTATTTTACATAGCAAGAACTTTTATATATACGTATTATCTTTATTTTTTATCTCACAAATGTGTTTGTGTGTGTCAATCATGAGTACTGTGACAACATTATTGTCACAAATCAACATATTAGCCTTCTTCAAAGTTAGCCAACACTAGTTATCTAACCAACTAGCTAACATTACCATCTATACTTTATTGTGCATGTGTATTATTTGTGTGTGTGTCTCTGTGTGTGTCTGACACCCTGGATGAGAAAACCAAGAGAGTGTGTGTTGAATGACATGCAAAACCTGTTGATCAATGTGTTCAAGGTTCTTTCTTTTATCATCTCAATAAATAAAATAAAAATTCATAGCTATATAAATAAATGCATAAATAAATGAGCCAGAAAATATAGAGTGTCTTCTTTGGGTCGGGGAGGATGTCCTGCCCCAAGTGGAGGAGTTCAAGTATCTCAGGATCTTGTTCACCAATGAGGGAATAATGGAGCAGGAGATCGACAGGTGGATTGGCGCAGCGTCTGCAGTGATTTGTCGTGGTGAAGAGAGAGCTGAGCCAAAAAGCGAAGCTCTTGATTTACCGGTTGATCTAAGTTCCTACCCTCGCCTATGGTCATGAGCTTTGGGTCATGTCCGAAAGAACAAGATCACGGATACAAGCGGCCAAAATTAGTTTTCCCTGTAGTGTGTCTGGGCTCTCCCTTAGAGATAGGATGAGAAGGACAGATATCCAGGAGGGACTCAGAGTAGAGCCTCTGCTCCTTCATGTCAAGAGGAGCCAGTTGAGGTGACTAGGCATCTGGTCAGGATGCCTCCTGGACGCCTCTCTGGTGAGGTGGTCCGGGCACGTCCCACCGGGAGGAGGCTCCAGGGAAGACCCAGGACACGCTGACGATGTTTCTCAGCTGGTCTGGGAATGGGTTCCCCCAGAGGAGCTGGAACAAGTGGCTGGGTAGAGCGAACTCTGAGCCTCCTTACTTAGGCTGCTGACCCCGGATAAACGGATAGACGGATGAATCACACACATACACACACTCACATGCATGATACACATAGCATAATAGAATAGAGACAGTAATGTTAGCTAGCTAGTTTCAAGAAACATGCTCTTTTGCAGCCCCCCACATGCCCACATACACATAATGGATGTTAACGTTGTCCATTATTGACATTTCATCATTGTTGTTGTAAAATTGCTGCTGTTGTCATTTTGTTCTAAAAACGTTTAAAAAAGTGAAAAATGAAAATATTTCAAACATGAAATAATTCTTGTGTGAAATAAAACACAGTAGAAAGTATTATACAAAACATTATTTTGAATCAAAATGACAAAAGTAGCATAAAAACACACTGATTGGAACCCGGGTCAAAAAGGACCCACTCACGGAAGACTGTATAGTCAGTCACTCACGCATCAGAGGGTTAAAATAGCTGCAAAACTAAACTAGCTTTCTACCAGGTAAGCATAAACAAGTGTGTCTGCAGCTAAACCTTTTTAGCTGCAGACACACTTGTAGCTGGTTTTTATGGCTGAACGAGAATACGATCAACTTCACGCATTTATGCTGCTAAGTTTAACCCCACACACAGAGGGACATATCAAAAAGTATATGTAGTGGCTAAATGTAGGCAAACATGTGTTTACAGGAAGTTTTGACTCAGAAATTAGACTTAAGTCTGAACTCCTCCTACAACACAGATCAGTCTCTTTGATCTGATGCAATTTACCCACATGTTAATAAGGGATTATGCATTCATTCATTTGGGGGAAACTCCACACATATTTACATATACTAATAGAAACCAGAACAATTACGTATGCTGGGTTATGGGGAAGCTGATGCTCATTTCCATCAGTAAATGAGTGAGACCAGGATACACCCTGGACAATACAGATACAAGCGTGGGACAAACAACCACTCCGTCACACCTAATAGCAATTTAGAGAGTCCAGCTAACCTAACATTCATTTTTGTGGGTGACACAAGCAAATATGAGGAAAACCCACTTCCACCCAAGGGGTGCAACAAAGCTAGTAAGTGCGCCACCTTGTGAAATGGATCTCATAAACAAACACAAAAAACATGCTGGTTGAATGTGATAAGTACTGTCAGGATTCCCATTCTGAGGAATCAAGCAATCTGATACATATTTCTGTTTTACAATAAACTCTTTAGTGGCAGAATAATGGATTGCTGAGTGAAGAAAAACCTGTGTGTAATCCTGAAGCAGCTTGGAAAGGTTCAAGCTTTCTCCTCCATGTCTGTAAAAGCCTTTCAACTTCTCTAGTATTGCAGACGCATTCTGCAAATAGTCATCATCTATTAAAACAGAGAAAAAAAAACCACGTTAATACTCACACCTTAGGCGTAACATTAAAAATGCACGAAAATTAGAAACAACTTCTAAAAGGCTTTCTTAGCATCGAAAGCGCAGTGGTTAGCTTTTGGGGGGTCATGTTGTGACCAGACTAAACGAGCTCAGTGGTTTGCAGTGATATCGCAATGCTTACATTCTACGGCAAACAATTATTCCAACTGTTTATTTTTGTATCTGGTTTAGCGTCGGTTTCTTAAATAACATTCCTCAGCTGCTTTTAAGCTAATGTTTCACTGTTCGCCATTAACTATATATGTGTAAAAAAAGACAATAAGTACAAAACAAACCACAACTTAGACAATAAACGTCATTATGAAGCTGCTGAGCTACCGGTTGGTTAAAAGTTAAAGTAAATGAGTTGTCAAACCGCATAGTTTTAGACATCAGTTGTTGCTATGGCTGCAAGCTAACGTTCGTTAGTTAGCTTCTCAGCTAAACAACCCAGGAAAAAAAAAATTCTCTTCTGAAAAGAAAATATTCAAGACAGTCACAAAGCAACAAATAATAGAGCGCTATGGGTAATCGATACCTTGCTTTTCAGCCCGGAGACATGAACATTTGTTGTCTATCTCAAATATTCTCCTCTCCAACTCAAAATCGTGTCGCCTGTAGTCGTCTGCCATGACTACACAAAGTATACGTCACGTGAGCAGGTGGTTACTGAGGTAGACGTAGAACGAGTAGACGCTGCTTTGGCTGCGTTGGCCAGTGCGAACAAAACGTCAACAGGCATCTCGAGTCAGCGGATGCGCCATGTTGGGAGAGGAATATTCACATTTAATATGCCTCTCAAAAGAACTTAATGGCGCCTAGCCACTTTCTTCTCACTGTGAGATCCAGGGCAAAAATAGACAAAAGAAGATAGATCCGAAATTCTTGTAAGCTACTAATCAACAGATCATAGCAGAACTCTATCCATAATTAAAATAAAGGTATACATCTCAAAAGATCAGAAAATTGTATAAAAATTCAATTTAGTCACTCATTCGCATTATAACTCTCACATATTATATTGATTCACTCAAGGAGTGAAATACGTCAAGCCTTGTTTTCTTGGAATTTTTATGAATATAACTTAGCCTACATATAAACTCCAAATTCAGTGTCTGTCATTCTGAGAAGGTTACCCTTTGTCACCAATTCTGTTCATAACCTTTGTGGAAATAATTTCTAGGTGCAGCCAAGCTATTAAAGAGATCAATTTTAGTGATCTCACAGTTGAGTCTGCTTTTTGTGGATGATGGGGTTCTATTAGCTTCATCAGATAATGATCTCTGGTTTTCTCTGGAACCTTCTGAGTGTGAAGCAGCCAGTATGAAAATCAGCACCTCCAAATTTAAGACTATGGTCTTGAGGGTAAATAGTCCTCTCTAGGTTAGAGACAAGAATGAATCATCATGGTTCAAATAATATAATGAGAGAACACCACTACAAAAAATGCCACTCACAATATGGTGGCAACGCTGCGTAAGCTCATGCAAGTTCTATTCTTTCTAGGTCTAGGGTTTTCTCAACCTTTTTGACGTGCGTTTTTTCTCCTGGTCGTAAAGGCGCTTCTCAAAACAAAGTTTATAAAAACAAAATAATTTTTTTGGCTTGCGTCTTGTCACATGACCTTACGAAATTACGTCGAAGCCAAATTAATTTTATGTTATTTTTACCCTGCATAAAGCCATAGCAAAGCGGTGGCGAAAGGGTTAAAATTAAATGAGCAGGTCATGCCTTTGAAAACATCCCTTTTGTGAAGAGTGTTTAGGAACGCCGTCGAGCTATTAGGGGAGGGCACCAAGCTGCATTCAGCTGTCTTTCAGCCTGCTGCATAATTAATTTAACCCTCGCGTATACATCCAAAAAAGATGGCGACCCTTACAGCGTTTTGCAGAGCCGAGGGTTTACTCTTCAAAAACCTCTCAGGTCACCGAAGAGCCAGAGTAAACTTCGCCAGCCACCGCCTCCTAAAGGTCTGTTTTTGAACTATGGCTCAAATGTATCTTAGAAGGAACAAAAGGTGGAGTGGTTGACGTGTCTTAACTATCGCGAAGGAGTTTCTGTTTGTTGGCTGCAAAACTCGATATCACATTAGCCTCTCGATACCCAAGGACGTACCTTGGAAGTACAGCTAAAAGTCTGCTATTGCTGAGAACACAAGGACGCAGTACTTGAGAAATGTTGGCGCCCAGCTAAGATTTTAATAATAATGGTCCAGTTTTACTCGGGTATGGGCTTTTGTTCATATCTATAATGGACAGTAAATTGTTAATTTGACATATCAAATATGCATAAGCAATTTACTTTTTTTTATCATCATCAGGTAAACTCATACCTAAAATACACACCGAAAACAAAAACGGATGCAAAAGTTTTATTTTAGAAATAATGCATTTTTTTAAAATGCCCTCCAAAAAACAGCCGGTGTTCTGACTATCAGTGCATTACCAGGAGGTAGGACGGATTTACGGGTACCATTGATAAACAGAACACCTGCTGTTGGTGCAGGACATTGATTCCGTGACTGTCTAATCATAACTAGGAGTTTGAATGCAGGGAAACTGCAACCAGTGGTGTATCAAGCTTTTCAAATTGTGGGGGGATGTGAAGCAAATTCCAATCGGTGCATGGAGGGAGGGCGACGCTACCTTTTCTGAATCTACCTCTAAAAATGTAACGTGTTATTTTTCTGCAACTGCACAAACGGGACAACCTGCATTTGAGACCCTGAAAACACAGGGTTGCATGGGTCAGTTATTTATGTGTGGAAGAAAATTAAATGATGACACTGTATTTCAACCTGCAGGCTAGAGCTTCTAAATAATGTAACGTCTGAGATTATTGAGCCCCTGATTACCATCATCATTGTTGGTCAGGATTTGTTTGCCTGTGAATAATGAGACAATCCAACAACTATCAACCATTATGTGTGAGGGCAGAGGAGAAGGTCATATTCAACCTCATCAGTTAAAAGCCCTAATTTTCAAAAAATAAACAGCAATAAATAACTGAAGGATGTATATAATACCAGTACAAGTTATGAAAGAAATGTTCTTTTTGGATTTTAATTTTTGAACTATTTTAATATTTGTATTATATTGGTTCAACATAACGTGCAGCTCAATTACATGTCAGTCCATGTACCTAACTCACTCCCTCTTGTTCTTTCTGCAGACTTGTGGTTGCTACTTTTCCACGTCCAGCCCGAGAAGTTCGCAGTTCTACTCGGATCCAACAGAGGCAGTGAAGGATATTCCTAATGGTGCTACTATTCTGGTCGGAGGTAATATTTAGCATTTTCTAAAAAATAAAAGGAACATCTACGTCAACAGAATGGCTTCAGTAGCATAGAGCTAATTGCACGTTCAACACAGAAAGTAGCTGTGCAGTGGCAACTTTACTACGAAGAGGTGTTAGCCTGAGCATGCTGGCTGGTTACAATTTAAACATTGAGCATGCACAAATTCCTTGTCTCTTATTTATAGTCAAGCTCACAGTGACATTGTTGGACATTTTCCACTGCGTCACATTCCTGTTTGAGGGAAGTGTCATGTAAAGGCAATAATAAAACATTAACCTCTGAGTGTTCTGGTAAAAGATTTCACTTGTTAAACTCAATAGCCTAGATTTCTAAAGTTTATGATAGCACAACAATCATAAACACACGACTTTTAAGGACATGATCATCTGACCGGTGTGACATTCAAAGAAGTTGAATTTCCAATGGCGTCATCCTTGGACTTTGGGTTTTTGTGTGTGATTTGTAATTGTCATGTGCCTATTTGCTCTACAAATTTGACATGTCCCAAACATACAAGGTGAAAGTTCAACTTGATCTTGATGAGTCACCTTTCGCACAGTGATTCTGTTTATTATTGCTGTTTTATGTCATTATTATTTGTCTGATATTTTCCAACACAGGCTTTGGGTTGTGTGGGATTCCAGAGAATCTAATCAACAGTTTGCTGAAGACTGGCGTAAAGGGCCTCACTGCAGTCAGTAATAATGCAGGGTAAGAGTGTTCATTTGTTCATTTTTTTTTTATGTCAGTGTGGAAATTAGGAGGTATGCTGATTCTGTGTTTGTAAATGCATTAAATTGTTTATAATTTAGTACATTTGCAGAAGTAGAGGTATTTTGTTCAATTATACTAACAGAAATGTAATCCTTGTGGTTTTTTACCTTGTGACCCAAAACTGATCCAAATTAATTTAGGTGATGGGTACATAAGGATTAAAAAAAAATTATCCTTAAGATTCTTTAAAATTCTTTTGTGACAATTTTTTTTTCCTAGAGTGGATAACTTTGGCCTGGGCCTGTTGCTGCAGACCAAGCAGATCAAAAGGATGATTTCCTCCTACGTAGGAGAGAACGCTGAGTTTGAGAGACAGTATTTGTCAGGAGAGCTGGAAGTGGAGCTAACGCCACAGGTTGGTGTGGAAATGTTAGAATACAACACAGACATTACCAAGAAAACAATTCATGTTTTCAATAGGTTAAACTTTAACAACACCCTTTTTTATTTAAAAAAAAAAGTAAATTCTTCAGATAATGGCTCAGTTGCAATAAATGTGTCTCTTCCTCACCACAGGGGACTCTTGCAGAAAGGATCAGGGCAGGAGGTGCTGGGGTTCCAGCCTTCTTCACTCCCACTGGCTATGGCACTCTGATCCAAGAGGGAGGCTCTCCTATTAAGTACAACAAAGATGGCAGCGTTGCTATTGCTAGCGAGGAGCGAGAGGTTAGACTGCTCTTCCCTCGGCTTTTGGTTGCTTCATACTTTAAATGCAAGATTCCATTTTCTAAAAAGTCCTGGGGGCAAATAGTTTTTGCAAGGGAAGGTGAGTTTCTGGTGGGTGAGGAGAAACCACTCTTTCTTACTTCCTTGTTTTTTTTACGGAACTCAACCACTCACTTCGCAAGACAAGCGCTCACTACGTCCTGCTTTTTATTGTAGCCAATAAGTTTCCTCACACTCATTTAGCACTTTCTTGTTGGGATGAAAATCATGAATTACAGTTGTGTACTATATGCAACATCAACTTTACTGATGATGTCATGGCATAATTATATTTCACCTAACTACTGAAGTGTACAATTTTGCACAATTGTACACTTCAAAAATTGTGCTATAGTTGTCCCCATATGTAGCTTCTGCAAACCCTTGTCTCCACAGAAAATATATTTGGTTTTGAACATAAATCAATGGAGTCGGTAAAGCAAGCCGGCATAGCTGGCTGATTTAAGACTAATACTCTGTGTTAAACCTATTTATGATATTACAGTGATGAGATGTGGGCTTTATTTCCAGTTGCACTGTATGATAGAGTCCTGAATTTCTTTCTTTTGGATCTGCTGTGTTGTTTTATCTACAGGTGCGGGAGTTTAATGGCAGGCATTATGTTATGGAAAAAGCCATCACTGGGGATTTTGCCCTGATCAAGGCATGGAAAGCTGACAAAGCAGGAAACATTGTTTTTAGGTAAATATACAACATTTTGAAAGAAAGGAAAACCTACTTTATGTACAGACTTGCTAGAATGAACTTTTTTCCTTCTTTAGATTAAACTTGGTGTAAATGTGGGAAATTAAGTTTCAGGAGAAAATGCTAACCTTTTCACATCATTGTGTAAAACTTGTTGCAGGCATGTCTCGTATCTTGAATATGTTGTTGTTCCCACACAGCAGCCTGCTTTATGTTGATTTTTTTTTTTCATACTGGTAAGTGCAATAATATTTGTAAAGTATCTGGATCTACACTTGGTATTGCTGACATCATTTATTTTCTGACAGCCAGGTGGCAGGTTGTCAGCCATATTTCAGGCCCGTTTTGCTGTGTATGTTGGTCCTGTTTATAGACAGGTGCACATCAGCACATTGCTGATGTATAAAAAAGTATTTTTGTTATTCAGTAAAACTTTTGGCCCTTAAGACAAGTTTTTTTCTCTGCTTTTCTGTGTGTTGTTGTTGCAACAGTGTAATCCTTCATACTTTCTGCTTTTCTTGCATCCTTTTATTGTGGTTTGAAAATATTCCAGGGCTTCTAAACCAAGGAAAGCTAAAAGGAAGAAACACTTTAGAAAATTCTTGATAAAATGCTTTTTTTCATATGTAATAGTTTTGTTATTGTTAATCTTACTTGATCACAGATTAAATTAAACCTTGGGTTACTATTTTTCTACTGTATGCACTAGTTAAAAAAATGGTATTTTGAAGTGTTTTACAAGTTTTGTTTATATAACTTGCTCACAGTAATATTGATAATAATTTAAACTTAATTTCATTTAAACTTAATTTCATTCATCAAATGCACTGATCTTGACTTTTGTATAGTTTTTTTTTATCCTCAAGAGGGCAGTGTTCTCCAGTTCAGCACCAGCTGATTGAGAGGTTGGATAGCAGACACTCCTTTCAACCCTTTTTTAAAAGCCCATTTTGCCTCCAGTTTTGGAATAAAAATTTTCCCAGCATAATAACTTTCTAGAAATCATGTGCTTGTGTTTGTGTCTTACAGGAAAACGGCTAGAAACTTCAACCAACCCATGTGCAAGGCAGCCAAAACCACAATTGTTGAGGTATGCATAAATGTTCATTTAATATGTAGGGAGCATTTAGACTTGTGTTATTAATAAAAACAAAACAAAAATGATAATTGAACATTGTTAAAAATGTTATAAATACTCCCAAATATATTGTCCCCAAATATATTGGTCGCTCTTTTCTTTAAAAATAGTATTGATTTAAGGAACATTAGAATGCAATGTTGTGACATTTTGAGATGCATTAAGTATTCACTGCCGTCCTGAATGATTGGAGGAAAGTTTTTTTTTTTGGTTAAAATATTTCTTAATTGATTCCAGGATGTCTAACTTGGGCCTAAGTCTGCACTCTTTTCCTAAATCACTGTTGCACAATTTGAATCCAATGCCTCCAAACATTTTTCAAAACAAGAGTCCACAATTGTGAAGTAGAATGAAAGTGATTCATGATTTTCAATATCAAAAAGTGTGAAAACGTGTACAAGTGTACAAGCTCTATACACTTGTATAGAGCTTCCACTGAATCAACCCTTTGTAGAATCCTGTTTTTTTTTTTTTTTTTTACAACTGTGACCAGGTTGGAGAGTGGCTGTGGGCAGCAGTTTTTAAGATCCATCTCAAGATAGATTTTAGGTCTAGACTTTGACCGGGTCATTTGAGCTTATGAATGGGCTTTTATTTAAATTACATATATGAAATTCCAGGGTATGCTCAGATTCAGAATGCTTTTATTGTTATTGTACCAAAGTACAGCAAAATTCATTTCAATACAACCCATCCAAAGAAGACAAACAGACAAAAACAATGAAGACTGATGCCTGGGGCTGCAACTATCAAAGGTGCTGCCCTGCAACTTTCAAATGACAGAATCAGCTTTATTGGTCAGAATTGTGAGTACAAACAACAAACCTTGGTTTCACACACTCTCAGCACACAGACAATAACGATTAATGTATAATATTTAGAGGAAATATTTAAAGGATGACCAGTTTTTTTTATGAAGACAAGAGGAAATGCAGGTTGTGGTAGTTCAAATATCCTAATTTTATTTCATAGTAGAGTAGTAAGTAAGTTGGGCTGTAAGATGTTCATTGTGTTCATCAGAGAGACAACCTGGGGTAGAAACTATCTATGGCTTTTGCAAATAGGGCTTTGTAGTGCTGATCTGAAAGTAAAAATTTAAACGGTTTATGTCCAGGATATGGGGGGTCTGCAGAGATGTTAGCTGTCCTTTTCCTGACCCTGTTCCTGTAGAAGTCCTGAATGGAGGGAAGGTCAGCCCTACGATCTGTTATAAAATGAAAGGGTATGAATACTTTTGTAAAATACTGCATCAAAACATTCCCATATAAAATGTCTGTCTGGAACAGTGGTTCTTAACCTTTTTTGAGGTACCGAACCCCCCAGTTGCATATGCGCATTCACCGAACCCTTCTTATTCCGACCCCGCCCCCCGACACACAAAATACTTTGCGGTATTCTGATTTAGTAATGTAATTATATTAGGTGTGTAACCACCCCCACACCACTGGAGGCAGTAGCAACCCCGAAAAGATGCGACTAAGGAGCAGATTTAGACTATAGAATTTGGTAAAAACTGTGAGCTTTGCGGAAGTAATTAAAGACAAAAGTTCAAATCCATGCTGAGAGTGGAACTCCTTCAATCAGTGCTCATCTGCAGCACTGATTAGCTAAGCAATGTAACGTGATCCTCTGCAGCAAGTGATGGCAAAGCAGGGTGCGTCATCACAACTTTACACAAGTGTGTCTTTACCTCCGCGGCAGAGGCTCCGCCGAACCCTTGAGACCGACTCACCGAACCCCTAGGGTTCGATCAAACCCAGGTTAAGAACCACTGGTCTAGAGGCTAAACAACTCAAACTACCTGAAAGAGATTGCAAGATATTTGTAGGCTGGAAACTGAGAACTGGTTCTCAGACTTTTTACCTGATAAAATAAAGGTTCAATAATAAGATTCTGGTTCATGCAGAATAAACAACCAATATAAAACAAGGCTCTTTTAAGTGACAAACTAAGTCTTAATAGTTGCAGCTTAAAAATGTCTCAACAAACTCCCAAATTTATTTATATTTCACTGAATTGAACTCTGATATTAGGTATTATTTATAGATAAGGCGTAATACTCTGTGCAGAAGGCTGTCCATGACATGCCTTGTTTCAGTCTAGCTGTCTGGTCTCCTACTTGTCTAGCATTTGACAGTTTAGAATTGTCATCGCTTATCTTTTCCTTGTGTGTCTCCCTCTCGGCTCCACCAACACACAGCTTCACACCTCCGATGTAGACACTGCTCAGAGAAAGTGTGTGTGTGTGTTAAGATGAACCTATAAATGCAAGCACTTTCTCAAAATAAAAAGCTGTGGTCAGCTCTTGTATGATGCTGTAAATATCTAGAGAACCAAAAGCATATTTTTAATTATTTCACAGTTGCTGGACCTGAGATGTGGTTTACTGCTGATTTTAGAAGTATTGGAAAGGGAGAATAAATTGAGTCACCATGGAGCTGCTGTGGGCTTAATACGTTAACTAATTTGTTCCAGTCGCTGAGCCATAAAGTTTCCTGCTTAATTAAAAGAACTTCTTGATTTCAGCTGTATGTCGTCATGAAAATTTGTTGTGGTCGCAACCATGACAGTGATGGCTTATTAAATAATGAAGAATTGGTGCAAACAGGACATTTTTTCTTATCCGTTTCATAATTTCCCAAAGAAATTATGATACAAAGAAACACCTTCAATAGCTATTATCTAAAGTAGCACGCATAATAATAAAAGACTGTAATTTGTAGATGATTGAGTTTAATATTTAACTTTGACTATCATCTGCTTGAGTTTTTTTTTTTTTTTTTTTTTTTTTTTTTATGAATAAAAATGACCCAAAGGGTTTGTAGACCCAGTATGCATTGGGTTTCGCTTGGAGCTATTTTTTTCAGCTACATCCAGCTGCATTTCTAAGATTGTTTTGTAACAGTTCTTCTCACAAACTGTGGCGGATGGCAGGAATGTTGGTTGCAAAAATGGAAAGTGGATGGCATGAGTTGAAAAATATTTTAATCCCACAGTATTACAGGTTTTCAGGATTTACCTGACATATTCCAGTTAACAAGGTCTGAGGAAAAAATATGACGGCAAACAGCCTCTGCAAAGTTTTGTGGATGGAGAAATTATTTTTTTACTTTACATTAGGTGTTTGCCTTATTAGTGTGTAGAGGCACCATTGTGTTTAATGGATCTGTACTTGAACCAGTTACTGGTATCTGTTGCAAATGAACCATTATAATATATTCATTTGGAATCATTTGATTATTTTTATTTTATTTTTTTTATTATTCTGCATAATTTTAATTACCCTCTTAATTTCAAACACTGAGGTGTAACCCAGAGACACTGATTCTGATCACGTATGTACTCTGTGCTGCCCAAGTAAAATGTCACAGTTAAAGTGAATTTGACTTATTGCACCAAGCCTAATTTACTTTAACTGTATCACTTAAGAGTTCACTGAGACCTTTAAGTTATATGAATTGCAAATCGTACTTTATAGTGATTGAGTGGATTGAACTTTATTTAATTTTAGCCTCCTCTGCAGAGCGATTAGTGGGTTCCTGTCTTTGAAATGCATGCAGCAGATGTGCTACAAACGCATTAGTATATCTGTCTTTACATAATATAGTTCCTGCTCTTGTTATGCTTTGTAGATGGTTCGTGTATAAAGTTGAGTCTGGATGCTTTCTTTTTGAACACGCTAAATGTTTGTTTTATCTCAAAACGACACACACAAAAAGTTTGCTGTTCCTTTTTTTTTTTTTAAAGCATAAAAAACCTTAATGCAGGGAAATGATTTTCTTAATTTAACTCACCTTTGTGAAACCTGAGGGAATATAATGTTATTAGAAGACCTGGATTAACTTTTTGTTTTGTAAAATGAAAAGATGGCTTGTTCTAATGTCACTAAAGAGCAAAGTGAGCTGAAGGGCAGTGATGGACTGGACACAACTAAATTACAACCATGAACAAAATGGGTCCAATTTCATGTTATTACAACAGCCTCATGTTGGCTTTCAGCTCTACCGATTCTACATCTTATATATACTCCTTGGCATGAAATTTAGTTAAACTGTTATCTGAAATTATGGGCTAAACATAAATAATTACGGCTCTAACTGCTACCTAGAGAGATGGTTGCCTCTCGTTAAATTATAATTTTGTCAAAAAATTGGATTATTTAAGTAGTGCAGAAAGCTTAATGGGCATGTTGCATGGATTCATTACACAGTGATCATAAGTGTTGTATTTTTGTACTCTGCAACACAAATCAAACCTTTTTCCTTTTTTCTCCCCACTATCTAATACACATGCATATTCTTTGCTCTCCACATGAGAGAACAAGATGAAACCTGCTGTTTATATTAGTTTGTACAGGCATACAACCACGAAGCACTTGTTCAAGCTTACAGTACCTTTTTTATTGCGCCAGAGGTAACGTGAATGTTATCTGTGACAACTTCTTCATGATTAGAAAGTGATAGACACATGTTGCAATGCCATTAAAAAACCTTTTATCTCTGATAATGATGCAATTACTGTTGCTGAAAATAGATTTATCTCTAGGCTTTGAGCCAGGCTTAGTCATAAATTTAGTGATCCGTCGTCATTATTGACCTGCTGTCTGGGTGCACTTGTTAAATAACCACTAGACCTTGCTGATTTTTATGAAACTGACTTTTTTAACTTGCAACGCAGCTTCCAAGTACCTCATTAGTAAGGTCTTCTACAAACACGACGACCTTCTGTTTGGCCAAATCATAGGATGCTTTAGTTTGTTTGCAGCCAGGTAACCTCTTAATGTTTTAGGGACTAACCAGTTAACTGTTGCCAAGGGATAGTAAATTTCAGGCTATGGCAGATGGAGTCAGGACAAATAGGAAGTTGTAAAATAATAATTTTAACCCTAGGTTTGCTTCAGTGTTGGTAAATGGATTAATATATACATGCATATACACAGGAATTGGTCTTGACCAATAGAAGAGCCTTATGCTTCATCTAGTAAGATGATTGAAAACAAAACTGCAGAGTTTCTCCGAAGTAAATTAATGTCTTTTTCAATTAAACTATAAGAATTTGGAAAACTGTCGGGAAAATCAATTGTCACGGATGAAAATTTCTAGATCATCACCAGCTCCTGCCATGGTTGCTAGGCAACCAGATCTGCTGTTTGATTGTTCACAGTTCCATGGTATCCAGCTGCTCAGGTTTTCTCTTTTAATGCAGGTACAGCAAAGCACCCCAGTGCATTATGGGAGTCAGTGTAGTAAATCACAGTAGTTTTTGCCATAATTCAACAATTGGTAGTCAGGTAAATGTCACAGTTTAATAAATTTGTGTGCTCTGCAACCACTCATCCAAGAATTTATATCTTTGCGTATTTTGTTTGTGTAACTGGAGGAGAGCTCTGACTGGATATAAATGACCTGTATTCCGAGTGATTTATCAGCCTCCCACTGTACATTTGTGTGGAAACAAAAATAGCAGTTGTTCTTCGCACCTTAAGCCAGATTTTGTTTTTGTGCTTGAGGTTTGTTAAATGTTTTAAAATGGGCAAAATATTCATAAGAATAACTTCATGATTTGATTCATTTCTGCTGCCTCTAACTGGTAGCAAGTCACAGTTTTGTGTGATGCACAGGGCTGTTGTAAAAACCCATCACAACCACTATACCCAAAATTAAGTAAGACTTTGAGCTTCTTTTAGAAGCAAGCTAGCCCACACTTGTACTAATAAGAGCTATGATAAAAAGACTACAACTCTCAAAATCTGTTTGTCGGTCATAACTGTTGTGAAATATTTAAAAATTCCTCATTAAGGCTAGTAGTTGAAACCCAATATTAAAAAGAATGGGTTGAGGTTTCACACTGTACTTGTGTGAAAAATAAATAATTCAAGAGTTCTGTGCTTGACTGATAATGTTGCAGAAGATCTCCATAGTGTGGTATTGACTAAAATTCCTTTGTTGCTGTTGTACATTGGGAATGCACACCCTTTGAAGGTTTCAGGATTTCTTTTTGAAGTACTTTAACATGAAATGCTTTATGAGATCATTTATATATTGTCTATTTTGCAGAGGTAGGTTTAAAATGTTTACTAACACTTCCCAACTTAAAATACCTTTTCTAATGTATTGACTTATAAGATACAAAACTCACCACCCACTTTATAGGGCTACCTGGCTAGTGTCAGACTTTATTACCTACTACTATCAACATTCATCCTGCTGCCGATTTGTGGACAGAGAGAACCGTTTGAGAATTTGAGCTTTGTGACGTGGTTAAACATCCTGCAGGAAGTTGTCAATCAAATTGCCCTTCTTTTCCATTCTGATGTTCAGTTTGAATTGCAGACAGCTGTCGTCACCACAATTAGGTGCTTGGAGGCATTGAGTTGCTGCCATATGACTTACTTATTCACTTAATTTGTGGTTAATTTGCCAATTTGTATTACCAATTGGATGGGTATACTTAAAGTGGCTGCATGTGATGCACAGTTTTCATTGCAGATTAGTATTTAGTAATTTGAACTTTGTGTCTTTTGAATTTTGTTGGTTAGCTTCCTTCAGTTTTTGTTCCTGAAATATTAAGTCTTATCTTGAATCCCCACTGTAGTGTTTCAGTGGTACTGAATGTCTTGTTTGACCTATTGCTGGAATTTCAATTACAGTCAACAACCTGGGTGTTATTTACTACTGCCTATTTTGTCTCCTTGGATTTTCCTTGGAATTCCCTTCCCGTTGACTTTGTGGGCATAAAATGTGAAGTGCTCTCATTTTTACATAACCTTTAGTAAGGGCTCTTATGAGTGCTCTGTGTGATCACTGTGATCACTGTTTTAGTCACAGTAGCAACCCTTGTTGTATTATTGCCCAGAACACTGAACTGCCAGCTGGAACTTGGCCGATAGAACTGTAGTCACAATGAACTGTTGGAGTAGTGACCAATACATTCTCTTGTTTTTTTTGTTGTTTTTTTTCCCTGTTTTGACTTCATGCTGTTTAGTCAATCATTGTACAGTGCTGACATTAAGAATAGAGGGCATTTCCTCATATAGTTAGAACTGTCATTTGCTGCACAATATGTTACGAGCTTTATGGAGCTTGCTTTAAATGAGCATTTAAAACAAGCTCATATTATTCCATCAAAAACACTGTACTTAAAAAAGTGCCACTTTGTACTCAGAGATGCACCTCTCCAAAGAAAATTGTAGCAAATGCAGGACTTGATGATGTACAACAGCAGTTAAATCAAACGAGAGATGAGTATCAAAACACATTCATGCCCCATTCACTTGAAGTTTAAGTGCTTACTTGTCTTCATGTAAAAGTAGGAAGAAAGTGAATTGGTGTTCTGCTCAAGTATACTCATTTAGCTGTGAAATGATAATTTACTGAGGAAGCTCAATCATGGTAAATGTTTTGTTATTGTACCCCTGAAGGGAGGATTTATGGCTCTTTAAATACTTTTGTAATGCAGATTCAAGTTTGAGGAGAAGGGAGACACTAACACAAAGTCATGCCCATTCAAGTCTACAGAAAAGTTTTTATTCACATTTAATTTTTATTAAATGTAATTTTTTTTATTTAGGTAACATTCTTTGAATTCGAATTGCTTATAATTTGGCTTTGAATTCCAAGGAGAAAACAGCCAAACATCCAGAAGCCTTGAAGCCACAGAGTAACCTTCCTGGTCCAATATAATCATTCAATTTAAAACAGAAGTGGTAATTTTGAAATTCTGAGAAAATATCTGTTTTTAATAATATTCCTATCATTCCTTCTGCAATGTGGGTTCCTTGACATAAAGCATTTACCCTTCAGAGTGAGAGATTGGATTCAGACTGTAAAAAAAAAATCATGCAAGTCTCTTTTTTTTCCACAAATATAATTAAGTAAACAGTCTGTTGTTACAGTTTATGTTCTTTTTGAGGCATATCCTCTCTGCTTAAAGGATTCCTTAATAGGTTGTCATCTGAATTTGTCTTAGACAAAGTGGATATTATACTTTTTTTCCCCCCTATAGTTTCTTATAAGATATAAACTTATGTGATTGGTCTGTTCCCAGTGCGCAGGAATAAATATACGTCATTTGGAGAAATATATTTTTGCTTCTTGTGTTATCAGCGGTTGCCAATCGGCAGGCTAGCTTCTGTTTCCCAGGTGCTATTGAGGCAGTCGAGTTTCCACAGAGAGGAAACAGATTGCTCGCGATGCCTGTATTTTGGGTTAGAGGATGGAGTCTGCACTGATCCCAGAAAGTGACAACAGAGCATGGCCAAGTGCCCACACAATGGGGAGAGGATGGAAAGACTAAAAATACACACAGTAATGAGAGTGCGGTGTCGTATTCACTTTGTTTCCTGGAGCGATTTCTTCTCATCTTCTTGCTGTCCAGTTTTAGTATTTGTCCTTGTGAAACACTTTTAGACCAAATATGAATTCGAATAGCTTCACCATTGCTGCGTGAGGTACTTAATTTATAATTACCGGTGGTTTATACTGATATTTTAAAATTCTGAATTACTTAGTCTTATTTTATCCCGTTTTAAAAATATGTGAATATCTGAGCTCCAGTGTGCACCTTTGCAGCTTGTTAGCCATATTTGTGTGATTGTGTGTGCAGGCTGCAATGCATTTGTAGTTTTAGTGAACTGTGAAGTCTGACGTTCTTGTCATCTTGATGTTTTTAGGTTTGTCTGGGTGTTTTGTTAAAAGAACTCTGATAAATAAGACTCTAACAACAAAATAACCTTTTTCTATGTTCCATAGAACAATCTGCATATTGCTGAATCCACTAATGCTAAAGTGCTAAAGGCTTGGAGTTGTCAGATTTCCCAGACAAAAATATGAGTAATGCTGCCAAAGTTGTGGTCTACTTTGAAATCTCCAGAAATGCATCAAAAAGTGTACATTTAGCCCAGGTTTTTGAGTAATTTCAAAAGATTGCTGACTTTCAAATTAAAAGTTAATGACCTTAAATAGCATTCTACACAAGTATTGACATCTAAAACTAACAAATTCAACCTAATAGCTTGTTTCTTATAAATGCTACATTGACCATCATCTGTTGGATAAAAAGTAATTTCAGTCTGTCATCTTAAAACCAGATGTAAAATGTGTGCATTTGAGTACTCAAAAAGTCATGTTTCTAACACTACAACTAACATTGTTGAAATTGCTTGAATGAATAGAAATCAGTTTTCCAGATTGTGCATAATTCAGAACCCCCCCATCTGTTTGGCGTAATTGCAAAGACTGTTTCTTTTCATGGGCAATATTTATTTAATCAGTTAATGTCAGGCTGTTGTGGTAAGGTAATTTGGTTTAGTATAGAACGTGTCTGCTTCTCTTTTGTGACATTTGATAACGGAACAACATTGGTAATTTATTTGTAATTGTTTGTAAAACTGTAATTATGTTTATAACCAGGCAGAATCCTATTACAAAACACAATGTACCTCACTTTATTCTTTGACTAGGTGATTGGGAAATAATGTGACCTTTTATTCTGTTGCGCTCCTGTCAGCCAAATAAACAACATTCTTTTTGTACTTTCAGAAAAATTTAGGTTAATTTATAATTTTTTACGTCGTCTCTTTTGGATTGTATATATCGCGCTTATTATATGACCATAAGTATAAATGTTACACTCAAAATATTTGGGATGTTCATAACATGCATCATTCCTTAAAATTGCATTGGGAACACTTGTGTAGTAACACTTGGCTGCAGGATTTGGTAGGATTGTAAACAGATCCATGTGAGATTAACAAGATTTGACAAAGCTTGTGGGCTAAAAAAGCGCACCCTCTCAAAAGAAAGAGAAAAAAAACAAAAACCTTGCTGTGTCCCCAGAGGGCACTTTGATTCCCTGTGTCCCTCTGCCAGCTCACTTCATGCCTCGCTTTGCTCTCATTGATGTGAAAATCTGTCTACAAATACTGGAATATCAATCTCAATGCATGTGTCTATTTACTTACTTGACACACCTGCTCAATTGTATGCATGTGTGTGTGTTTTTTTTAATTTTATTTTAATGTTTTATCCTTCCTTGTCCGCTGAACCTCCTGTGCATTCGGGACACATCACATAGATGAAAGGAACTGAGGCTTTTTATCTGCGCGGCACATTTAAATTGTATGAGCTTCTTATTGTGCTGTGATTTAGCTTTGGAAGTCTAATTGAAAATGCTGCTAAATTTGAGGTCTGTTTGTTTGAGAGAGCGCAAAAAAAAGAAAAAAAAAACCTGTATGAAAAAATCCACTTCTGAAGTGTGGCTTTATTTGTTTGCTGCTTCTCATTGGACTCCCATGTGTTCACTGAAGAAATAAAGTGCCAGCTAAATGATTTTATCTTTGGCCTTGAAAGGTATGCAAACTGTTTGTTGTGATTCTAGTCTTAGTATTTTGCTACAGTTTCCGTCTTGATAAAAATGTTTCATGAATTCACTACTATCAAAAAAAACTCAGACTGAGCCCCCTGGGCAAAGATGAGTTAAATATGCTAGACTCCTGTTGCTGTGCTTCCGTCAGTCTCATTCTTTGTTATCCAGCATCAGAAGTTTACTACAAACCAACCTAAAGACCCATAAAAGGAGTCTAAAATCACTTTACAATCCTAAGTGGCCTTAGCTCCTCAGAGACCAAAGCCTTCGTATCCATGACGACACGAAGATGGGATCCACTCCTGGCCATTGACTCCTCTCAGTCAGCGCTGAGAACTGAGAGAGAGAAGCAGAGATAAGGAGAGATTCAATTCAATTTGCTCTGAACGGCTGCCCCTCATGTAGATGGAATAAGTAGGTTACACAGTGAGCTGCACAGGAAGCAAAGCACTGAAAAGTAGAAGTGAAGCAGAGAATTGTGTTGTTGTGGTTAAATTCTCTGTCAGTCACTAGAAACATGATTGCTTTTGTGCAGAGCTTTTTTTTCCCCTTTATATTACATTTTCAACATTTTTTTCCCCCTCATTAGAATCATTTCATAAGCCATGTGGGGAACACAGCAAATGTGGGAGAACGCTCTCAGGTCTGATGAGACAAAAAGGTAACTATTTGCGCTGCATGGGAAACGCTATTCCGGAAAAATAACAACATTGCACTTTATTGAACATGGTAGTGACAGCATCATGCTGTGGGGATGTGTTCTTGCAGGAGGGAAAGAAAGCTGGGGAAAATAGATGGAGCTAAATGCCGAACAATCCTGTGGAGAGAAGAAAACAGTTGGAGGCTGCAAAAGACTTGAGGCAACCTAAAACACACAGCCAGATTTAAAACATAATAGTTTAGATCAGACTGCATCATTTTACAATCTGCGTACCACATCTGGCCCTTTGAAGATGGCATTTTATTTATCAGTAGGAACCAGGCTCTAGCAGACTAGCATTGTAAACATGTCTAGTACCAAGGAAGATCAAGAGATGCATAACTGGTTGAGGCAGAGTCAGACTTTTTCTGAGGATGCACTGCTTAAATTTTGAAATATCAACCAAAACAGCCATTGAGATATGAAAGTTTGCTACTTTTAAGTTGTTTTTAATATCTCCATATCTATTTCTATCTCTGTGGATGTACATATGTGTGTGTATTTAAGTCTGTATATCAAGCATTTCTTTTGAACTAAATAGATCAATCTGTATATGCTTGCCATTTTTCTAGATCTTCAATTCAAAATCATCATGTTTATAACACTACCATTATAATTTTTGTATTTTTAGTCATTTCTTTGTGTTTACTTCTTTTTCTGTAGTTAAGATCCCCTTAGAATTGTTTATTTAATGCATTTAATGTTGTTTTTTTTCTCTTAGATTGCATTTCCAAAAGGTTTTAAAAACAATGTAACATTTTCTTTCCATTTCACAATTGTACAGCCGAACACTTAAAATCCGATTGAAATACAACTTTGGTTGTAACCTGACAAAATGTGAAAAATTCAAGGAGACGTTTGCAAGGCATTCGTTTCTTGAAAGAAACCCAGGAGTTTTTAAATGTTTTGAGCAGACGACTAATGGCAAACAAGATTAGTGGAGCCCACACATGCTGCACAGCTCCATTTTCACACCTGTTAGGGTGTAGGCTGCTGGGAGCCTGCTTTTTAGCACATCCTAATGTTACCTAAGGAGAGAAGAAGGCAGGTGTATTTCTTGTGGGATTTTTATACCAGTCATGTTGACCGAACGCTGTTTAAATCAATACCCATTTCCATCTCCGTCCTGTTAGTCAGACAGAAATAATCCCTTATGTACACTTCTCTGCTGGTGCTGCACACTTTCTTCAAAAAGGTGATGGATGCACTTGTCTGAGTCTAGAGTACAATGTGTTGTTCATTGTAGATTGTATAATTAATTTTTAATTCTGTGTTAAGTGAGAGTAATTGAAAGGTTTTATTTAAACTGTTTGTGTTTATTTTTTAACGGCTTATTTTTGCAGAAGGCGGTTGCGTTTAGTCTTGATACACCGATAGTTTTTCTCCTATGCACCTCCACTCTTCTCCTCCTCTGATCCCTGGATCAAGCTGTATATCCTGTGCTTGTTGCATCAGATGATCCTTTTCTTTGTTCATGTAGCCAAGCTGGATTTAGGTACACAGTCGGCTTTTACTGGCCTCTGTGGAGTTGCTAAACGAAAACCTAGAAAAGCCTAGACTCCTTGTTTAATGCTGGACATTTTTCAATGTGAAATTCACAATTTTAGCCAAAAATGGAGACTTGTAGGATGTCAGAAAACCAAATATATGATTTTGCACTAACTCTAAAAGTGTTGTGTTGACTTTTAGTTTGCCTTGCATAAGTATTCATACCCTTTGAACTTTTTTTTAGTTACTTTACAGTAACAAACCTCATTTTAACTGGTATTTTATGTGTTGAGCACAACTTTGTGTTGGTCTATTTGTAAAGTTGAAGTACAATGACGTGTGGTTTTCAGTTCTGAAAGTGTGGTTTATTTTTGTATTCTCCCACCTTTTTTTCTATGGTCTTGCCACAGATTTTCAATTTGGATTTGGGTTTGAACTTTGACGGATCCAAAAACCAAACCTTTTTGGCTTATCTACTTGTAGCTTCGACATAGTTGAACTTGGAAAGCAAAATCGCTGCTAGAAATGAAAATGGCGTATTGGTTAGCTAGAAGTCCATGACCTTTTTTAGCATTTGTGCAGTAAATATTGTGATGTTTGTGGGATTCCGCAATCGATAGCATTCGACAACTGCAACTGAAAATGCTGTTGATGGCTGACGCTCACTAACTGCGCTCATGTAAGTATACAGGGTCAATTACGCCACTTTTCATGCAGTGAAAAGTTCAAAATAGGAAGTAGAGTATACTGAATGGACTGAAAAATGTGACCTTTACAAGCCAAATTCCACAGAATTGTAATAAATTGCATTATATAAAACACATGCAATCAATTTTCAGTGTATTGTTTTATGTCAGTGTATTGACTTTTTTTTTTTTTTTTTTGAAAACCCATGTGTCAGATTTTTTCCACTTCACAATGGTGTGCAGCTTTGTTGAAAATGTAGGGGTGTCAATACTTTGGCGAGACACTGCAAGTAGCTCATTTAATTCCATGTTTGGTATTGGTAATGATCTATAAAACCTGAGAAATCAAAATGTCTGGAGATAACATTAACTTGATTGCTGCACACCAGCAAAAACTCAGCAGTTTTTTTTTTTCTTTTTCTTTTTATACCAGCCTAACTTTCTGAATTTCATAACCCGTTGGACAGGGGTTATTTTCTGGTACTGTAATTCCAACACTGCATGGTTTCTCTATCTGAACTTTCAATCTCAGGGATCGTGGGTCAATTTGGAGATGAAGCTGGTGCTCATTACTCTGTCTCTCTGCAGGTGGAGGAGGTGGTAGATGTTGGGACATTTGCTGCAGAGGACATACACATACCCAGTATCTTTGTCCACAGGATTGTTCAGGGAGCCAGCTATGAGAAAAGAATTGAGGTACAAAAATAAGACCCGTAGGAATTTACATAAATGGAAGGATCATTTGACAGTGGGATGTTGTTGCAGTGTCTATTATGGGCATTCTTTCACAGTAAGAGCATTATCGCAGGGTTTCATTGTGTAAAACCCACAGATTCCATGTTTTATTCTTGTGTCATTGCGCTTCCTCTGAAATAGACTCCCAAGATGCCGTCTTGCTGTTTCTCATCTATTTCTGTGTGCTTCTAGAAACGCACTGTGAGAAAAGGCCAAGAAGAAAAGCCCAAACCAAAGAAGGATTCAGACATTGTTCGGGAAAGGATCATTCGCAGGGCAGCACTGGAGTTTGAAGATGGCATGTATGGTATCCTTTGACGTCCTTTTGGTTGTAGGCTGTGTGCTTTCGTAATAGTAGACTGAAGCAGACAATGTATGTCTTGTATATGTAGTCACATTAATAAAAATATGATTGAAAAGTTTAAAACTCAGTTGACTAAAAGAATTATTAAAATTAACTACACACAAACTGTTTTCAAGCCTTTCCTTAAGTTAACTAGAATGATTTTTAATTTATATCTAATGACAACACAAGATTTCAGACTAGAATATTACATCAGACCAATGCAAAAACAATTTTAATATAGACATTTGGGCTTAATGAAAGTATACTTAATACATGTTTTAAAGGATATTTTCAAAAGATACTTTTAATCTGAGAAATGAGCCTTATCAGAATACATATTCTTTATTAAAAATAACTATCTTCACACTGGTTGTGATAAGTCAAGATTTTTTTTAAACTATTCTGGTATAATAATAGACATGCAGCCTGGGCGTTTGGTAGAGATGCTAGAAAGTGTTTTTATCATCACAAACCAGTAATGATGCTACCTATGGAGTTTTTTTTTTTTTTTAATAAACTTTACTTGGACCTGAACTGGAAGGGTGTGGCTAGGTAAGCAATCCAACTGGGTTTGGTGTAAAACTAAGGCTGGAAGAGAACCCTCCCCACACCATCACAGATCCTCTGCTGTGGGCATAAAGTACTTTTCCACATTTTCTTATGTGAAACGCCAACCAATCCTGATCGAATCTTGTTTGTTCCATCAAAAAATAAAAGTTGGTGCGTATTTAGTATTTTTAGCAGGGTTATGATGGGAAAACATCAAGTCAAATTGGCAGTAAATTAATTCCATTTTTTTATAGCCTTATGAGTCCAGACCTAAATCCTATTTAAAAATCTGTGAGGTGTGCTGCAGACAAGAGAGAATTGGAGAGGAACCAGAACTAGAACCTTGAATCTAGAGAGGTGGGGGAAAAGGGAACAATCATAGATCTTGCTCTCGCTGTATGCTGCAATTATGTAAAATTTCATATTAGAAGACTAAGTGCTACCCTGTTTGCAAAGACGGACCATATTGGTTTTGACAGCAGGGGTACCAATAATTGTCCCTTATGGTGCAATGAGTGACTGACCCAACCCTCCGATCCTGTTCATTAACATCCCTAACCCATGATTAGGACGGAAGAAGCCTTTTGAAAAAGAAGTGAAACATCTTCAGGAAACGGAAGCAATTTTTGATTATCTCCCTACTGAAAAAATTACAAAAATGTTTTTACATGTTCATGCCATTACAAAAAGAGGTATTTTGCAAATCATTGCCAGGAACTCTATCAAACACAAATAGCTTTGTAATAAATACTTGTATGGTATTTGATTTCATTATTTTCTAAGTTCTGTTAAGCACAGAAAAGATTTCTGACAAATATTTGTATTTCAACACTTTACTCTTTTGCCCGTCATTTAAAAATATTTCCTGCCGTTCTTTCTGGTATGCTTCCTTCCTTTGTCCCTTCACTTCTTCTTCTCCTTGTCCTTTGTTCCCTTATTTTCTTTTTCTTTTATTCCTTTCTACAGTCATCCTTCTTGCACCCCTCTAGTCTTTTGTCCAACCCCCTGTCCATCTCTTCCTTGCCACCTTTGATCATTCTTATTTCCAGCTGCTTGTTTTTGAACATTACATGTTTAAATCCTGCCTGTTGCAGAAATATTTCCCAAAAATAAACTTTCAAATTGGATATTTTAAGTGAGTTCAAGTGACTGAAAACTCTGAAAAGTTGAATCTGGAAACGTATTTTGACTTAAATGTGTAGGAGCCCAGCCCACTTTCTGTAAATGTATCATGTTTGACTTTTGTCTCATGAATATACATCATGCATTTTTCGTAACTTAAAGAAAAACAGCCAACCTTGGTATTGGTATCCCCATGCTGGCCAGCAACTTCATCAAACCAGACATCACTGTACACCTCCAGAGTGAAAACGGACTCTTGGGACTGGTAAGAGTTTTCCTCGCTGCATTCAAAGACATCGAGTTGAAAGAATGGTCAATTTCACAGAGGTGAGGGCTTTAAAGCAAAACTATGCTTGGAGTCTACGGGAAGATAAATGGTCAGACGTTAAACTTTATCTTTGCTAGTTCAGTCCCTAATTTGAGATGTGCAAGGTTCATTATACAATGGATTGTGGCAGTTTGACACTTTTTCCTTCCATTTTTTGGTAGTCATTATTTGCTGACTGAGTCTTTTAACAAAGGCTCCTGAAGCTGCTGTGGAATGACTTTTCAATTGGTTGTGTTTGCAGAAGTATGTGGGTGCCTACTGCCTATGCAGGTTTTTTATTTTTTTATTTTTTCAAAGCTTCCTTTAATTAAAAGCCCCGGTTTTTCAAGAGGTATCCTTCTCACCTTTCTTCTACACCTTTCACTTTTTTGGTGAAAGAATTGCTCCCTTTGTTGTACACAGTGGGAAAAAAATCAATATCTTATCTAATTTAGAGATGTGATTGTATCTGTCTCTGTCTTGAAAGATCATGGCTGGCCAGGATGAGTGACGTGTGTGAGTGGATGTATGCGTGTGCTCCTGTGTGCACACTCATGTTTCATTTCTTTTTGGATAGGGGCCCTACCCCACTGAGAATGAAGTGGATGCAGACCTTATTAATGCTGGTAAGGTTTATTGATCAATGCCTTAAAAAATACATTTATATTTGAGGGGGAAAAAAAGAAAGTAGACAATACAAGATTTTGGATAAAGAAGTGTTTGGGGTTTATACACAATCGTATACATGCCTCTCCATTGCTTAATTAATTCTGACACTCAAGAGTTGGCTTTTCTTTTTCTCCCTCATGCTTTTTTTAAGACCTTGCAAAAGAATTCACACATATTTCACATTTTAGAACCTAAACGGGAATAATATAAACTATGCATAATTGTCATCTTATATGCTATATAATACAGGATTTTATGTGTTTGACCAACCCAAAGTAGAATATTATTGTGATTGTTGTCTGGAAGCGAAATGATGCACCGTTTCTTTTCTTTTTTTACAAATTACAATCTAAAATGTTTGCCATGCATATATTTCAGCTCCTTTTTATTCTGAAACCCCACAACATAATAATCCTACTTCCTTCCGAAGTTATATAAATAGTGGTTTTTCACCTTCCAATAGGACCATGACCCAAATCACACATCTAGACTCACAATGAAATATTTTATATCAAAGCATATATATGTATGTAGTCCAGATCTAAATCCAATTCAGAATTTTGGCGAGACTTGAACATGTGTGAATCTTCTGTCCATCCATTTTGACAAAGCGTGAGCTCTTCACATCAGCGGTTACCACAATAAGATGGTTGTTCAAAGAATTGATTCTGGGTTCTGAAAACATTTGCAAGCCAGGCTTTTCAAAATATTAGCTGTGCAGATTTTGAAAGCTCATTTTCTTTCTCCTGCACAATTACGCCGCATAAAGTTCACATAAGGCCACTGTCACAAATGCAAACATGATTTTTGCAGGACGCTGTATGTATTAGCATCTTTTTAAATCTTGATTCAAAAATTGACCACCTATATTTTAATTAAATATTGCTTTTGCAAATGCCATGTGCTGTTAAGTCTATTGCTGTAATGTATTAACCCTTGCACTTTGTGTCCCTATTCTGCAGGGAAGGAGACTGTCACTGTACTCCCGGGGGCTGCCTATTTTTCCAGTGATGAGTCATTTGCCATGATCCGAGGGTAAGACCGTGACAAACGAGCTTTGAAAACTTTATTTGCAGAATGAAAGTTGGTTATGGATGACATTTAAATGGAATTGCACTATACAAATCCTTAAAAAAATAGGTTTCATAATATGATGACTCAACCCCATGGACAGAGGGTATTGTGGAAAGTGGGAAGAAAATGCCACATTTCCTCCAAATCAGATACTTATTTTTATTCCAAACCACCTCCTTAAAGATAAAAACATGATTTACCACAGGACACCAGGATGTGAAACACTGGATAATAACAAATGGCTGCTGTCACCAGCCCAACTAGACAGCAGCCTTGTCAATATATCCTTAGTCTCTTGTTTTTATTGATTTGCCTGCTGACTGATATTGCCCACCCGTGCTCCCTGCAGCATTAGTTGTGTTTGGCCACCCAGAGGAAATTCAATAGTGGTCATAAACAATAATGTCCAGTCACACTGTCTGAGACTAAAAGGAACCAAGCTGAATTTGTACTCACTTTGGTCTCCTGCTGTGAAGACGCAATGGAGAGTTGGAAGAGATTCTGTGAGATGGATTGCTAGCGGCTAAAGCATACACAATTAAACAAGCTAAGCTGCTAGCCTTTATCATTTAACTGTAGCTGCTTGGAATAGAAAATTTACAGTGCAGCTGCTTAAAATTTAATTCTGCAAATGTTAGAGCTACACCTTCTTAACTACATCCAATGTTGAGACTGTTTATCTGTTATGTTTCACATAAAGTTGCTCAGTTAGTAATTAGGCTTTTTTAAACAGTTACCTTTTATTTCACTTCATGCATATCTTGCCAGAGGAATATCAAATTAAAATTTGAATGCCCAGAGAAATCAGTTGATGACCAGTTTTTCAGCTTGAAGCGGGGGGGGGTTGTTGACCGACAGGTTGTTGACCGACAGGTTAGAGATTCAAGAATCATATATTTTTCCACAGGTTTACACAAACTGCACTAATCGCAGAAATTGGATCCATGAGGTTTTGAAAAATATTTTCTCCAAATTCATTTAGTCTTTGATATAAAGTGATAGTAAAAAACTATAGCAATTGCCTATTCAAACACAGCATGATTGTGTTCATAGTATAAATAAATACTAATAGTAACAAGTCTAGAAATATGTTTAAAGCTTCTCTTATATTGATATTATATGGTTATCAAAGATAAATTCAAATTTTTGAGAATTGGTATCAGCAGATCCAAACTTTACTAAAACCTGAGATAAGAAAGTGGATATTTCCACTTTATTAACAACTTGTGAAAAGGTCATACCAACAAAAACACGAAGTTCTGAACTTCACTATATGGAAATTGGACTCTCCTGCCTATTGGATCAAGTATTTATACTCTGTGGGCATCAGGAGAATGTAGATACAGTATGACTTGTTTTTTTTTGTATGTTTTTCAATGTATTAAAATGTTTTCTGTCAAGAAAACAAAGATGGGATGTTGATATTTTTAAGACTCCAACTAGTCTTTCTCCTACGAATGGACCCAAGTTCATAAATTTAACTAATCCGAAAACTGACAGCTGTCCTTCTCTGTTGTGTCATCTCTCAAGGGGTCACATCAACCTGACAATGCTGGGAGCCATGCAGGTGTCAAAATATGGAGATCTAGCTAACTGGATGATCCCTGTGAGGTTTACTTTCATTTAAATCCATTACCATTTCTAATAATGTTTTTTCTACTGCATTTTTATAGTGTTGAATATGACATCAAAGGGAAAAACTGGTCCAAATGCTGCTTGCAGAACTTGTGGTGACAACTTGTGACATGATTGCCCAGAAGTAGCGCCAACGTTTGTCCATGCATCCCTGAACATATTTAATTTGTCAACGGATGCATCTGAGCTTGTCAGTCAAGTACAAAAATAATAGATGCAGAAATGGAGGCAGGCACACAGTCTCTGACTTTCAGTGCACGAAACTGTGTATGTATTGTGGATGTCCAGTTTGAAAATATCTCAAAAATTCAGACAGTAATTTAGGAAGCCATTGCTATTTTCTGAGCATTTGAGGCATATGTTTGTGTCTGGAACAGTGGTGAAAGGAAGCAGCTAAAAGTCTCACTGTGTTTTGGTACATGGAGTTTTAGATGCTGTAGTGAAGTTGTTTAAATCAAGATTTATGTATTTATCCAGGTGAAAGTACTGTCAAATGCCACACCCCTGACAGTCTTTTTAAGTCATCCCAGATTTATTATTATTTCACAACTTCATAAAATTATTGCATATTTACTTGATATTTATTTACTTGCAAGTCTGATCCTACAAATAAGAAACCACTCTTTGATTTAATAATTAAATTTCAGCTTGTGGAAACATGCAATAAGAAACAAAATCATTAATTGATCCTTCTGGCTTTTAAAGGGCCAACACCTTTATGGCTTAATTATGTAATTTGAAATTATAGCATGCAAAGAAATTAGGATTAACCTCATCCAATGTTTTAATGTTCAAATATTGCTATTGTTTTTTAAATGCAGTCAAAAGTAAGTTAAGTAAATGAGTTTAAAGCTTAAATAGTGAAAATATAATGTAACATAAATACAGAATATGTAAGCAAAATTAAAGGTATGCTGGATCCTAATTTTTTGCTGCACTCAATACTACTTGTGTGATTTTGTTTTTTTTGGGTGGCATGTCTTCAAATTTGAAGGTAATTACTCCTTAAATATTAAAGATTTTTCCACAATGGATGTTGATTATAATTGCAACAAACTGCAGACATTCTTGTCTTGAAATCAAGCCTCATTTTTCCATTACCAAAGTGTCTCACAGTATAAATATGCCGAAAAGCCTGTGAAAATTCTGAAACATTGCATTTGATCTTTATTTTCGGGTGAAATTGGCCAATTTTTTGACTTTTGAAAAGGTTGGAAGCTACTGATGAAGCTTTTAGATAAATCGATTTCTTTTTAAGAAATATGATGTTCCAGAGATTGTCAACCAAATAATGACCTTTATTGGTGCTGACAGCAGCCTTCTAACTATAACGACATCTGCGAGAGAGATGCTCAAAGAGCAAAATAAAAAACACTCGGTGAAGCTCTTGAATGACAAAAGATATTGCTCAAAGCCACGTCTCTTCCCACACCACAAACCTACCTGTTTTGACTTTGCAAGATGGCTGTAAATATGCGACATCTAAAGCTAAAGTATTCATCCAGATAAAAAGGTTAATCTAGACATTTTTGATGGCTTTCAGCATTACTGACATGAGAAGGAAATCCCACTGGAGATGTTTTCCAGACTGCACAGCGGCGGAAGCTCCATTATCTGAGAACATTTTCCTTCACTGGAACATCGGTTATTCTAACTATACAAGGGGATAAATAGCTGGCTATTAGAAAGAGCGCCTGACTGTTGAGACTTTCAATTGTTTAGCATAAACTGTAAAATACTGAAGCAATACTTGCACATATTTTACCCTAAACTGTGCTTCAATCTTCATTAGCGCCTCGTCTTAAAGGACGGATGAAGAGAATTACATTTCCTGCCGACTATGATAATAAAGTGTTCACCATCTAAAGATGGGTTCATAGCGTGAAATTAGAAATGTTTTTTTCGTAGGAGTTTTGGTTGCTGCACTCTCAGCATGATTGTAGATTTTTTATGTTTTTAATATGCAAAATGCAGATGAAAATTTTCCAGCTCAGGGTTTTGAAATGCTTTTACATCTTCACTTGTCTGAAACATCTGAGAGAAAAGCAGATGGATGAAAACAAAAGGGTAATACAGTAAATAAAAAAAAGCATTTTGAACTTTATCATATAGTTGTTAACACATAATCTTATCATTTTTCCTCATGATGAACTGCAAAAATGTAGACCAAAAACTCCTCTTAAAAGTAACAAAGTAAACTGATATCAGGAGTATATCAACGTATTTGAGAATGCATATTTCTAATGAGTTGTAGAAATTACCACATATAAAAAACTGTTAAGAAATTGGTTCATGACACATCTGATGTTTTATGAACATCCTGTTCAGTTTTTGAACAGGTAACTTCACCTAATCTCACATGCTGTTGCCATGTTGATGGATGAAGTTAGTTTCAAGGACGTCTTGTATGTTTTATAACAATTGTATTTCAGTTTTCTTTGTGTTTGACAATTTGTGTCAAGTCATTTTAACATTTATTTATACAAACTTTGTTTTGTTTAGACAAATTTTTCCACTGTCCAGCTACAGATAAAATAGTCATGACTAATTCTGGCACATTTACGAAAATGTTAATTAATATGCATTGTTCCTTTCAATTAAATCCTAAATTTCAAAATTCAAGTGCATTCACTTAAACATGGTTCCCGTTAGTTTGATTTCCATGTTTTAAGTCTCTATCTTTTCTTTTCCAACATATCTGGTGTTTATTTACAATAATAATGATTTTTATTTTAAGTTAATATCCTTTTAAATTGTAAAATCACAGAATATTCATGTCACATGTAGGTTTAGCTGTTGTTTTTTTGTTACTTGGATCACAGTTTCCTTTGTCTTACTGTCAGTTCTGTCTCTCTGATTCTTGTCATTAGTTGTCTGGGTAACAAAGCATTGTAGCAGTCTGTCGCTATGTTATTAAATAGAGAGCCATTTGTATCAGACAGTGGAGACCGTCAAGAGAATTGGAGGGGGAGAATAAAAAAGCCAGTTGGTAAGTGGGAACTCTTGCGTCGTGGTGGGGGCCTTTTTCTGTGCCAATTCCACCATAAACCGAATCCTACCACTTCCACAATAAATTCAAGTGTTGCCACAGCAACTCAAAAAATGCAGCAAGCCCCTAAAGTGTTGTAAGACGGAGCTTCAGTCAAAATATGCTTCCCACAATGCAGTTCTTCAGTGTTATTGTCACAGTGGTATAATTTAATGCCATTGTCTTTTATTTCCAACAGTTTTGTTTCTATGTTTTCTGGTTTTTATTATGGTCCTGCTTTTTTTTTGTTTTGTTTTTGTTATGGTTTATATCAGTTTGATAGAATTTTACACTTAGGAAATTACATGTTAACATCACATCAAACTGTTTCTCTTATATATTGGCTCTCAGGGAACATGTCTGTTGTTCCCTTAGTATTTAAAGCCCTTGAACTTTTGCACTTTTTTTATGTTACAAACTAAGTGTTTTAATCAATTTTTTAAATAAGTTGGACCAACACAAAACACTGTATGATTATAATGCGACAAGGATATCTGACTTTATCCAACGCATTGCACACATGTAAGAAGATCATGCAAAAAATCATATTGTAAAATAAGATACAACTTTTTTTATTAATTACATTGTTTTTGCGATCTTTCACTACTAAAACTGAATTTGATTGATTTCATTTGACAGCCCTATTTAACCCACCAGAGTCCAAATTTTGTAAAGCCATCATTTTCTGCAGTTACGAGTCTTTTATGCATGTTTCTATTTGTGTGCATCATGGACACACGAGTACTTGAGACTCCAACTAGAAGTGCTCATAACTGCCCATTTTAATAGTTCAAACACCAAAAATACCTTGATGTGCATTAGTACACACAGTTGAAGCCATCTGAGTACTATTACAGAACCTATACTTACAGTCTTCCTTATCGCCTCACTTGTGTATACAACCAATCAGCTCCAAGAAAAATGCAGTGCATTGTGGACTGTTTAGCAAGTGGCAGCCAATAGCGTGTCAGCATTCCACTTATGTATTCCTACTGGCCAGCTGCATTTTCTTTAGACAAACATCCCTGCAGCCTGATCCCACCCCCAACTCTCATCTCATGAAGATGGCATCAAAACATAAAAATCTTCCATTGGTATAAAAACTCTTGCAATGCACTAGATAGTTTTGTTTCATCTGGGTTTGATAATACATGGTCTCCAGTAGCCTATGCATATAACTCCCACATTGCATTACATTGAACTGAATATACTTTATTACTCCCAGAGGGAAATTCATGAAGTATCTTTCTGATTTTACAGACCAGTAGTTGGGAATTTTTTTTATTTAATCTTTAATGGATGCAATTTTATTAAAGATCACTTTCATTTCCCATTTTTTTTCTAAATTATTTAAAAATGAAAAGGAGAAAATCTCTAGCTTCGGTGTCTGTTGCACTGAATGAAGTCACATGTGCTGTTCAACTTTGCAAGGTCAAAATGAAAAATATATTTTAAAAAGTGGGTTCAATTATTAAAAATTATACAAAGGCCAAATTAAACTTTCATCTTGGAATGCATATGTAGGCCACTGGAGGTTCCTCTGGTATGATAACTGGCTTAAGCCTCGAGCTAAATGAAAGAATGTCTTTAAATATTCTAGCCTAATTTCTTTTTGACTCTATTTAATCATAAACAGCTTATCTGTAAAAACAAATTATGCAGCTGTAAGAGTTCAGCAGAGACAATGAGTGAAAGTGTGGTCATCAGAATTTTTAAGTTTGCAGCAAATGTCCAGTTTTCTCTTATTAAATGAAGGGTCTCACAGTAAATGTACAGTTTTAGCCATGTTTTTGCTAATGAAATGTGTATAGAAACATGCTTTTGACGGACCTGTTGTGCTCAGATTGCAGCAGCCAAATAGACACAATCGGAGCGTTGAGGAAATGAAAAACCTCTGGGGCCTCAGTCTGACCAGCAAGGTCAATAACATCAAGGCTTTGTTAATTAAATGACTAAATTACCGAGCTGTTGGTGGTGGCTCTGTCAGAGGGTATTTCTGTGGATATTGTTAGAAAAATATGTCCGTTCCAGCTCGGTGGCCTTGCACACGCTCCACTGGTCAGAAATCAGGTGACCCATCAATCTCTCTTTGGTATGATGACATTGATTTTGTAAAATGTTAATATGATCTATCCTGCTCTCCAAGGCGTTGGCTTTTTTCTTCTTTTTAGACTCAAAACCAAAATCTATGGATATATTGAACAAAACTATCAAACAACAGAGCAAGATGGAAAAGATATAATCTTTAACAAATGTTATTTGAATAAGTTTGATATGTGTGCTTTGTCACAGAGACACATCATTATAATTGTTGAGTTTGCCAAACAGAACACCATGTAATTAAATGGTGTCTGCTTTAAAGCTTTACTCTGTTTCTGTCATTGTTGTATGCATTAAGTCACAAGCAAAAAAATTAATAACTGACCAGTTATTAAAATCAATGTCACTGTGTTGATCATATTTAACCACTGTTTTTAAAGCCGAGTATGTTTGTTACCTCTGTTCTTTTGTCCCTTATTTTCTGTAACATTTCAATGATTTGCAAAGATTGCTGCTATTTTTCTTCCCACGTTTTTAGCAGCTGCTTATTTTAATCACTTTCTTGTTTGGAATTCAGGAAACTATTGGTTGTGCAGTACAGTATGCTTTGAATTCACTTAGTCTCAAGATGCTGTTAGGCAAATAGATGACACATCAAGAATACACCGGAACCTCCAATGTTCGTTTGTTTGGTATTGTTGTTTTACTTTTTTGAATATATAATGGACTCATATTGGCTCGGGTAGTTCTAAAAAAAAAAAAGGATGGATTCTTTTCCAGCACTGACCTACCTGTGGGTTGTCCTTTTTAAAGTGTAACAAATTCATTAGCAGTTCTTTGCAAACCTAATTATTTTTTTAAATAATACTAATCTTGATATTCAATGCAATGTGGGCTAGTTTCTTAAAAAAAATTCTGATGAAATCTCGGTCAAATTTATGAACATAGTGACGTTTTTATGTTTGGTTAAAATAAAAACCAGATTGTGCATCTCCTATTAATTAAATACATTTTCCCAAACAACTCCAGGTTGAACCGAATTCTCAGTCTCTGGAGTATACAAATTCTCTCCGGTATTTAGATAAAAATCCATCTGTTCAAGTTTGCTCCTCTGTCTTCCTGGACAGTCAGTGAACGCAGGTGTAAATTTTCTGCGTTCAGCAAATTGACAGGGCTCTTAGCCTGCTATGAAGCCAAGTCCAGCTACCCTACCAATGAAGCTAATTTCAGCCTCATGATTTCAGAATCTTGTGATCCATATCTTATGACCATAGCTTAAAATCTGAAGACCAGTAAATGGAAAGCTTTGCTTTATCAACCAGTTGTTTCTTCACCATAGACTGGCTCAATATCCACATTACTGCAGATGAGGACCCAGTCCATTCTTTAAAGATGCCAACACAGACCCACACCATTTGCAAAAAGCAAAGATGGGACCAAAAGCATCACAGATCTGTGAGAAGGGGACATGTTGCTACAGTCCAGCCTTGCAGAGTAACACCTTAACTTTGTGTTCATAAGACCGTACTCGTGCAATGAGATGAATCTAAAACTAGTTTTTTTATAATGTTACTGTGGTCATCTTAAAAATAGTAGCAGATGTCCAGCACGGATAAGGGGCATTTACACTATTTAGCTGCCGTCAACATCAGTCTCATCTACAGTTTTTATACTCACCCACCACACAAACTGCCACAGATAGATTGATCGAAGATGGATAACAAAGATGTTTTTGAAGATCAGAAGCAGGAGAAAAAAAATTACCAATCCAGATTTTCATGATTTCATTTACGGATGTTGATAAGCTTGCTACATCAGTCAACGTTCAATTGGCTACATAGGATAAAATGCAAAGCTTATGCTTTCCCCTCACATCTCAAAAGCACCTTGTGTCTCCCGAACCTCTTTTCTGCTCTCAGTTGATATCTTCCCTATGCAGCTGGCTGACAATATCCTTATGATGCACCACACTTGGCATATATTTTCTTGGGTTATTGAGCAGAGAGCAAAACAGGCTCTTCACATGATTGATGAGGAAATGGGATTTTAATTCAGTTACTGAGCCGTCACCCTGTGGCCATATCTGCATGTCAGCCTTCCACATTTGGAAACCAGCTTTGCTGGGAACAATGGGAGGCTGAGAAATTATTTTTCACCCATCTGACAAATTTGATGTCTCGCAGATTGCTCTTCCCATTTTAAAACACCTTCCTTCCTTACAAGTGAAACGCTATGTTTTTATTATAATTGAAAAGACAGCAAATTTGTCTCTGCTTCTTGTAAGATGCACACCATCATGCATTTTCTTTTCTGCATTTTGACTTTCTGCTGTTATGTGACCTTACTAACTTGTGAGCCTCAACAGATTTCACTATTTGAGGTGCAAATTCTTTTTTTTTTTTTTCCAAAACTGATGCTCCTTTTACATTGTTTTATTTTCTGGGATGCTTGTATCATTACCTATCAACCAAACTTTGTTCATAAAAATAACTGTTAATATATACCAGGAGTTTAAATAATTTTGGACTTAGCTATACATAGTTGTAAATTATGAAATCTAAAGTTACCCCCCAGTCCTCTGCTCACATTTCTTTTTAACTATTGCTTCGTGTCCACGTTGTGCTTTTTAAAAAAATATTTAGTAAATAGTGTGCCACAGTTTGTTCATTGAGACTTCCATCTGTTTCTATAGAGTTGAATGGAATACATTAGATTAGTTTTCTTTCCTCTTGTTTTCTTTCCTTTGGTTTATTTTGTTTGTATTTCCTTTTAACTCATGTAAAGCACTTTGAATTGCCTTGTTGCTTAAAATGTGCTATATAAATAAAATTACCTTACCTTACTAGAAACTCATGCCCCTTCTGAATGTGTTCTTTATTACATTTGACCAACAGACTCAATATGGCTTTTTACCATCCATTATATAAGGCATCTGGATTTTGATAACATCTGAATTTCGGTCTATGGGTCCAAATTTAGAACAAAACATGTTTTGCTTGAGGGAGGGGGGCTCTCTCTAGTGGTTATTTATATTTGGGTAGCTTATATCCAAGTTTTGAAGATCGTCCTTTTTTCTCATCTGTGCCAAAATATAAATTTTATTCATGCATTTTTTTTGTGTGTGAAACTAATAAATTCTTTTTGCGATTTGTATTAGAGTAACTTGCCTTTTTCAGTTGTTTTTGATTGGAGCTTCTTTTGGCATTGACCTTAGTATAATCAATTGAATGTGCTGAGTTCTGGTGTGCATGTTTCAGTGCCTGCAATTATGAGTATAAAGCTCTACTGTTGTGAACTCTTAAAGTAACCTTTAGAAATAATATCTTCACAGAATCCATATTATTTCTGGATCACACGTTTCATTCTCATTATTTAGAAAGCATTTGTAGTTTTTTCCACCGTCAGCTCACTGTATTTGTTGAAGCTGTAGATTTGTCAGCTCCTTCTGCCATAGTCTCACTGTGAAGGTTCCCATCTTCTTACAAGAAAAGGGATAAAATTAATCTTTGTTGAGAACAAAGCATTAGAAGATATCTTGGCATCTAGGACACAAAGCTCTTTTGCAAACATTTGGGTTTTGTTTTTTTCCTTTGAGAATGATTTGATTTTGAGGCTTATTTTACAGCTGTTAAGAAATGCATATCGTTTTACTTTCTGGGTAAAAACTTGAATTACATTTCAAGTAATAACTAAACTCAAAATCTGCTTCCCTTTTTTTCAATAGGGCAAGATGGTGAAAGGGATGGGAGGAGCCATGGATCTAGTAGCTAGTGCTGGAACTAAGGTGGTGGTCACAATGGAGCACTCGGCGAAGGTGTGTATGCGTATCAATGTAGGAGTGTGTGCTTTTAACTTGGTTTCAAGTCACCTCAGCTAAAGAAGTAATATATGCGCACTTTTCTAACATGGTTTCCGATCTGGTGACGTTCTAACTGCAGTTCAGCCCGCTCTTCCCATTTTGTCTTATGAATTTTCTCACTGGTTTGTTTTGTAAGGTTGATCATGTCAGAAATAAAGTTTTGGATCAGCTGTCACTGTGCTTATTCTAATTCCAGCTCACCCTGTTGTCTTAGATAAATTCCTACCTGTGCAAATTATGCTTGAAGATTTTACCACATCCCTACTAAAGCATGTTTCCAATCAGTACCTCGCTGGCCAAAAGTTAAGTATGTATAGATTTCAAAAATGCAGTCCTCCATCCACTGTTAATTAGCAGTTGTTGATGAATGAATTGAGAAAATGTTATAAAAAAATAACTAGATGCTGCTTTGAATAAATAAAACACCCTTAGCAAATGTGAGTCAGGTTTCTCTCTTGTACAGAACTTCGGAGCCTTATATCTAAATTTCTACTTAAGTACTTTTTCCTTCTGAGTCGAACAAAATTTTCAATTTCCTTTTCCCATGCTTGCTTCCTTTTCCAGCATACTTTGTATTTGCTTCCTATAATAATGACTGACTGTTATGGCTGATTAGGGACAAGTCGGTTAATAGATTGCCTAATGCCTTTTTATCTGAGAATGCCAGTTCATCCTAATGAGGTTTTGTTCAGGCGGCATCCCTTCTTCATTTGTCTTGAGCTAATTTAAAAACAACTCCAGAATTGTAGTTGGTCCAGTTTTCTTTTTTTGTCTTTTTTTTTGTTTTGGGAGGGGGAGGCAATTGGAAGAGCTTATTAATAGTTAAACGTGTTCCAGCTACAGGTTAACTCAGTCTATTTTTCTTTTCAAAATGCATAGCTTTACTGTTGGAAAATCCAGACTGATATGCGACAGAAGCCTATTCTTCGGTATGAACCAAAACATGCTGGGTGCTTTTTCTTTTTTTTCTTTTTTTGGCTAGTGGGAGTCTGTCTGGCACCCAGCTAAGGTCCAGATGGTGCAGCAGGTGAACGTAAATGTTCCACCCTGAAGGCTTTTTTTCATTCATGACAGGGGAAAAAAGGTGAAGCATGGCAGGAATTTGTCGTCTTTTTTTCTTAGGAATTGACAGAAAAGGTGAAAAAATAAGACTGAAAGAGACGTGTTTAGTGCATACTTTTTTTTCGGATGTGCTTGCATAATCGGTAAAATCCTACATTTATGTGACTAACTTGTTGAGCAAGTGATGCATCTTTGCTTATAAAATGTGTCTCTTTCCTTTCAGGGAGGAAAACACAAGATAATGGAGAAATGCGTCCTGCCATTGACAGGGAAGCAGTGCGTGGATCGAATCATTACAGAAAAGGTGCAACTTTATCTTCATTTGTGCACATAATATATGCAAATGTTCCTCAGTCCACTTGAATGGAAGATAAGAGTCGATCTGCATACTTGGATGAATGAGCCATTAACCATACATTTTTAGTTCTTAATCAATTTAGACTGAATAATTTAAATGTTCTGATGCACTGGAAATGTTTTTGAAAGTACATTTTCATTGTAGAAAATGCAGGACTTATGGTGCATGCTGCTGTGATGGACTAAATAAAAAGGCAACAAGAACTAGAAGGCTATTCATGATGCCACATGTAGTGCATACCTGGGCCACGAGCTATGCGATTATGTTTTTACAGACTTGCCTTGGACCTGCATCTTTGGTTAAATGGAACAGATGACAGACAAACTTGTCATCTCTTACCACAGCTGACAGTGCCATAGAAGTGGTCAAAACCATCCTGCAATACTCTTTTCTTATTATTTTACTACATCTTGCATTTTAATTTAATCAAAATCTTGAAACTGAATTGGTCTGAAATGTCATATAAGACATTTATTTATCGGAGGGGGTAAAAATAAAGAAACAGCTACGCAATTCTTACACATTCCAGCACATTTGCATTTTTAATGTCAAAAATATGATCAGGTTATCTACACTTTTTTTGTAAAAAAAAAAAAAAGTCATATTATAACACAGTGAGTTCATTTTGGACCATTTTTAAAATCTAAATACAAAACCTCACTAAGAATATGTCTGCAGAATAAAATCAAAACCTGCAGAGGGTGGAAGGATGAATAAGAGGGGAAAGCGGTACACATATTATAGAAGGACTGATGGAAAGGTAGAGCAAGTGAGGAAGGGACAGACTGGAGACGGATGGATGGACTGATGGATGATATTCTTAATTTATTTCACATATTTCTCTTATTTGGCTTAATTCGATTTTATTTTTGGCCTGTGGTGAAAAGGGAAGACCTACTGCATTTCATAAATATATTCTCAGTGGTCATATCCTGATAATTAGAAGCATCAGGCTTGGTACATAAAAAGTTTTCTTCTCCATGAAGATTTTTTTTTCTTTCCATAACCTGAACCTTTTGTTATAATAATGGTTCTAAATAAACATTTTCTGAATTCATTTATTTTACAATTATGGTCCAGGTAGCTTGCATCTAAGCATCCTCTCCTCACAAACATGATTACCTACTCACAGGCAGTGCTCTCTGTACACTAGGAATATGTTGAATGCTTTAGATGGTTGCCTTTGAGACTAATTAAATTGTGCCCAGAGGCCACTAGATGAACACAAATGTGAAATGGAAACCACAGGGCGAACCGTTTTTAGAGGAAAAACATCAAGATTTGTAACCTTTGTTGTAGAAAGAAGAAAGTTGAGATTCATCAGGGTGGCTAGTCGAATACAAATGGGAGAAACCACAGCTTTGACTACTAAATGTGAAAAATGGTGGAGATGTGGAAATCAAATCATTAGAGATGTTCTTGTCTTAAGTGGATTTTGATCCGGGTGTAGCGTTGTGCTCAGTTTAGATAATCCTTTTCCCCCCTTCAACTAACTGCCTTTACAACTTTGTTCACTAAAAGCAAGACCTGTCTCTATGACCCCCACCGCCCACCCAATAACCCACTCATTCCTCTCTGTTCAGCTTGTTTCTGTTGTGATCGCACAGCTTTTCTCAGCAAGCAGTTTTCTGTTAACATTTGGAAAAGGTTACAGCGCTTTATACAGAATTACAAACTCTGCTGCCATCTCCTCTTCTCCATCTTCCTCATTTAAGCCTCAGCTTTCTTTCTCCCTTTCTCCCTATGCTCCTTGAATACATGTCCTGCTTTTTACTGTCTCCAGCCTGAATTCTTGCTCTTTATAATTGATGACCTCATTTTCTTCTTTTTGAAAAACATATTTTTCTCTTTTTTTTCTTCATGCTTTGTATTTTACTAACCCCCTCCTACCATTTTCAGCTTCGTCTTTTGTGCTTTGAATGGATTTGTTCTTTGCTTTATTCCAATGAACTACACAATAAGCTGGCATATTCCGACCTAATGTGTGAACATTTTGAAGGCAGTCTTTGACAGTGCCACCCCTGTTCTTTGTAGTCTGGGTAAAGCGAACTGAACTTTTCAGAAATTCTGAAATGTAGTCGTCAGTTCGTCATCTCCTGAAAAAAACTAGCCTCAATACAACTGCCAAGAATATGTCACCTTCAGTTGCTCTTTCAGTGGCTGTTGTGAAAAATTTTTTTTAAATGAGGTCAGCAGTAGGATGATTTTCTATTGGTAAATTAAATGTGACTTTTTTTTCTTGTGACAAAATAATTGAATGAAGTGCCATGCAAAGCTGTTCACGTCCCTTAACGACAAACTTCAGTGAATTTTCTTGGGATTTTATGTGGTAGAACAATACAATGCAGTGCATAATTGTGAATTGGAAGGGAAGCTGCCTTCACAGGTCTCCTGATTACTAAATGGAGTCAAGTTATATGTAGGTGAAATCTAAACAGTTGAAAGTGTGTGACACAACTTCTAACCTATAACTACATGGGCGTCCACCGAAATCTACAGGTAGGACAAAAACTGTTACCAACGTCTTTAATCTGACAGTAGAATTGACCAACCCTAAACATACATCAAGAGCTACTATGGATGCTTTATCATGGGCCTCAAATTCCAGTCCTTAAGATCTAATGTCTAATGGTTGAATCACCTCTTCAGCATGTCATCAAGTATAGCAAGACTTGGCAATGAGTTATCCATTCAGTTCAATTGCGTTGGAACAGGAATACATCTAAAAGCTGCCGGACAGGCCTCCGGTCAAGGACTATAAGTTCCCTCGTTTAAACCAGAGGTTCTAAAATCCTCAAGGTCTGATGTCTTTCAACTTTTAGATGTGTCCCCTGTGCAACACACCTGAATGAAATACTCTTCTTTACTGCATTGAAGTACTCCTCAGACCTGCTAATGATCTGATTGTTTGACTCCAGTGTGTTGAAGCAGACACACATCTAACAGTTGCAGGACATCAGCCCTCGAAGCTTGGATTTGAGAACCTCTGGTTTAGACATGGGATAGATTAGCCTGAAGTCAAAGTCCTGATTTAGCTGTGTGTGGCACCACATGATATGATGCTTCAGTTGCTTTATCACTTACAGTGCTAAAAGTATGAACTACTTTCTTCATTGATTCCAGTTTATTTAGCCTCTTGTAATTTAATTCCAATAAAACACATTAAAGTTTCTGGTTGTGATCTGACGATATCCAAGGAAGTACATACATTTGCAAAGCACTGTATTTACCGACACGCTCGCTTTCTCTGACGTCGTAGAGCATGTTCAGAATGTTGATTTTTATTTAGCCAATCAATGAAACAGTTTTGTTCCAGTGATAACTGTTATTGCTCAGTTATGCAAAGAGGAAACAAACATGATTAATCAAGTTTCAGTTAAAATTGTTAAACATAAAAGTTGGCTGCTCAAGTCTGTGCTATGAACCATTTTGCACCCATTTTCAATGGAGGAGCCTTCCAGTAGTCTGAAAAACAACCTTTTTTGTCCAACTTCACGAGAACTTTCTACTCCACTTTAAGAGAACATATAACTGGAAACAGTTTTGTGGAAAAAAATATTTAACAAGAAAAGCTTTAAAAGTAGCTGAGGCAGATTTTGTTTAAACTTAGCTTTTATTATAAAAGTTATTTAAATTTAGTAGGGTCTGACATTAAACCTCAACTGCATAATAATGATTGGTCTGCATGCCTTTTTTATGCACATTTAATAACTCATCTGGAGAGTAATGTGGATTAACAAGAAAATAAACTTGGAAAACTGCTCAGCCTATTACTGGGATTAAGTAGCAGCTAGAAGTCAAAGTATTTCATTTCTTGCAGCATAAGCATTTTGAAGCTATTCTCTAAAAGAAACAAAATGAAAAGAAGTGTTCATGTCACTTATGAGAAGTTGTTTATATATATATATATATAGTCTGTGGTGAAATTCTCATTTGAAAGTGAAGCAATGACTTTGGTCTGCTTCCCTCATGAAAACAGAAGAGGGAAGCTGCTTTATTAGGCCATTAAGAAATGCTGATCAATATAAAAAGCTGCTTAAAATGCTATCAGAAGAATAGTTATGCCCCATTTTATGGTTTTAATATTGACATGATGTGATTGTTTTTGAAAAATTGCTTCCACGACAACATCCGAAGACTTGGAGTGAGCCTTCAGCCTTAAGACTTCCCACCAATTAACGTCTTATCTGTTGTTATTTAGTTGTTTATTGTCAGAATAATACAGTGTTGCAGTTATTTCCACTGTGATAACAAATAACTCTGGTTATGACTGCCTGTGGACTCAGGAAATTATTGTTATGGTAATACCAGTGGTAAATTATTAGCCTCGTATTGCGCACCCTAAATCTAGTTTTCAGCAGGGGATACAGCCAATATTATTACAAAGGTCGGAAAAATACGGAATTTTATCAAAGCACATTTCAGGTCTGGATAAAGTAGCAATGTTTAAAACATCATCCATCCATCACTTCTTAGATCTGTTTTTCTATTCATCTATCCATCACTTCTCTGGTCCATCCATCACTTTAATCAGTTTGTCCATACGTCTACCACTTCTCTCGTCTGTTCATCCATACATACATACATAGCATCTCTGGTCCATCTGTCCGTCCCTTCTTTGCTTCACACATCACTCCAACCTTCATTAATCTACCCAGCATTCTTTCTTCTTCCATCCTTTGTTTTTCTTCCTTGCTTCAGCTTGACAAGTGGCCTAAAATGAATAACTACAAGTTAATGTGTGTTTGAAAAAGTATCTATTTTAACTTGAAAAATGGTAATAGTTGCATGTTCATTTTTTTTAATGGTTTTTCTAAATAAGGACAGAAAAAAGGGTCATTTTTGGATATGCCTGCAGACACATGAACAGACGGTGACATGCGCAACATATTCTCTCAAACACATCGTCCTTGTTGGCTCTTGATGGCCTGCAGGGATGGTAAATTGAATGTTGTCCTAAATAGTTATGTTTTGATTTGTAGACTCAGGGTGGTGGGAAACCTGTTGCCTCAGGCTGTGTTTCTACTACTCCTCTCTATGGGTGAATCATTTAATGTTCACTTTTTTTTTCCTTTTTTTTTAACCACACATGCTGTTTAAATGCTTATTTACTTGCAGTGGTTTTATTGTATGTACCTTAACATACTGCGAGAGAGAAAATCAGAGCACCTCTGAAGCCCATTTAGTCTCCTCCTATCTCCTAATAGTTACAATTGCTATGTCTTTAGAATAATTCAGTCATGATAATAGTCCCAGAAAAATGTCACCTTGTCATTTTGCATAATGACAGTAACACCAATGACAGCAATTATAACTGCAGGAGCCAAATTGAAATTCTTTTATAGCCCCACGTTGAGCTTTTTTGTAAACACATTTCCAAATTTGCTAATCGCATTTGTTGAAATGCGTGGTAGAAATAACCTTTGACTTAATTGCTCCTGTTGCTTCTATTACATACTAACATCTTGTTTCCTACAAACATTACGCTTCCTATTTTTAATTGACATTCAGCCCACTTCCAGCCAGACGCCACATCACGTCGTCTACCAGCCTCTTAATTAATGACTTTCATCTGTCTGGTTAATGATGATGGGGGATTTGAAGACTGTGAAGAAAGGTGACCCAAAGTTTCCACAACAGAGATATATGGAGCACAATTTAAACAAAGTGTGATTATTAGAGATGAGGTCAGCAGATAAACTCAGAATGTACTGACCCAGACAGCCACGTGTCGTACATTTTATAAGCGGAGTCGAAGCTTACTTTCACCGACTTATGACGACACGTCCCACAACAGCACACTTGTTGTCGTATTTTTAACCCACACCTCTGGCATATTTTGATAAACCTTTTAATCCCTTTTAATCACTTGTGACAAAGTGTCACAATTAGAGATGCATGTCAGTGTCTGTGTTACCCATAGACCCTAGGTCCTCATGACATTCCATCTGTCTCGCTATATTGAAGTGAGATATCTGCCTCCTGCCCTGTCAGTGTGTGGGGTTCTAATGAGCTGAGAGTCCTGACAGGCTTTTTTTTTCACGGCTGTGGCTGAGGCTTAGCCTGCCAGTCCCTGCAGAAAAAGGCATCACCTCTGAAGAGTTTACCTGAACTGTCCTTAAACTAATTTTGTATCGTTTACCATAGGAGGGAAACTGGCATTTCTCTTGATTCACTTTTAAGCATGGTTTTTATGAAGTGGATAGTACGCATGGGGCACGGGTCTGTCTAATCTCCTCACTATACAACTTTTGAATACGACAATGGTTTCACAGCACATTTTATAAACAAAAATGTATGACTTGGACTTACTGGTGTCATTTAAAAAGGAGAAAAAACACTTGACACCTACTGCTACAGCTTGGTTGTAAAACTGTCATAGCACATTACTTTTCACCTATCGACAGAAATGTTGAAGTGTCCATTAAATAAAGTTGCGGTTTCGAATGCTTTTCTTGCAGAATATCACCTTTTTGCCATTGTGGTTTATCTGGCGATGATATTAAGACAAATATTTGCTGGTTTATTAATCAGACTATCTGCATAAGCAGAAACCTCGGTCTTCTTTAACAACTGCCTATCTGGAATATTCTTATATAATTATATATATTATAATATATTTTAGCAAACCAAGACACTCTGACTTTTTTTCCCACAATACCAGTCCATATTTCAGTCACAAGGACTTTCAAGACACCTCAATAATTTAGCTGCAAAACTGTTCTTGAGGACACTGTCACACCACTGAATTTCTGTAAGTCAGTCTGCAGTTCATTTATCTGTAGTGCTTATTCATATCCTCCTTTTGTCCCCAGTACAAAAGATACTGATACAATATTCAAGGGTAACTCATTAAAAAGTTATTTCTGCACCTCACATCCTCTGCTTCCAGCTGTACACAGTGATGAGCTCCCTGATGTTTCAGATGCTTTGTCATCATTCTTACCTTTAAGGTGTGAAGCATCTTTTAGTTTCATGAAGTAACTCTCTGTTTTCTAGTATATTTGTCAAATAAAAATTATTTTGGTATTTCCATTCGACCTAAAACAATAGAAGTTATGCTTGATTTAGCTTCATACAGTTAGAAAACCTGTGTGCGTCTTTTTATTTGGTGTATGCTTTTATGTGGTTTCAACTGTAGATATAACGTTTTAGATGTTTTTCTGTTTTGTGGTATAATCCATTTAATTTCCACAACAGAATCACACAAAAAAATATTTGTAATATATGTGTTTATTAAAAAAAAAAAATCAAGGTTACTTTTCATTGGCTGTAAACCATGTGGTCTGTTACATCATCTACCACAAATACCAACACCTCATTAAAGAATTATGAAATACTGGTTCTCAATTTTTTTCTTTTCTTTTTTTGTTTTAATGTTTCAGTTAATATTTGTAACTCAGCAAATTTTATTTAGCTGCACTGCAGGCCAAAATGGCTCCTGGGACTGGAAAAAGGTTGTAGACCCCTGGTCAAAAAATTTACTACTACCCCTCACTTAGAATTAATGCTAAATATGACAATATTGAATCTATTACCCAAAATGAATTAAATGGGTTTTTTGTCATGCTCAAACTATCAGAAGTACTCCAATAATTACAGTGTAACTGTTCACTTGTTTGTAGTGGTCCGGATTCAGTGAGTCAAGGGCTCCTCTTTGCCTCTTCTGTATGTGTCAACAATAATTGCAGCTTTTTTTTGTCATCTCCTGTGTGGATGACACAAAAGTGCTACTTTGGCCTCATGCCTGAACTGCTGCTTTTTTTTTATTTTAAAGGGTGGCCTCATTTGTACAGTTTACGTCAGGTTGATACTTCAGTTCCTGAAATTGTCTCTCTCTGTACCTCACTTTAGTCCCCTCATCAACTGTCATCTTTCTACTCATTTTTCTTCTCTTTTTTTTTTATTCTCACATTTTTCAACCATCTGTCTCTTTGCCAGGCTGTGTTTGATGTGGATAAGACAAAAGGTCTGACTCTGATTGAAATATGGGAGGGCCTGAATCCTGAGGACATCAAGGCATGTACCGGCGCAGATTTTGAGGTGAGTGCCATAACCGTTCAGTTATCTACATTTCTTCAGGCTTCCCATTTTAGATTGGGTTTAAAGCCTCAAAATGAATTGATCTCTTACTGCTGCTAGGTATTATCAGACTGAAATTATTTTCAGTCTGATAATACCTAGGATGTATTAATGATAATACCTAGGATGTATTAATGTTAAAAACATTAATATGTTGAGAAAAAAGGGATCTTAAAATCAACTGTAGCAGAAATATTAGCAATCCTGCTGTTAAAGCACAGCTTCTCTACAATGTTCTAAAGTTAGACTGGTGTGCTCCCACAGTGTGCAAGTTAATCCAAACTTGTATGGATAATCAGATCCTCAGGCTGGACATTAAATGTCAATTTGTTTGAATATGTTTTACACATCATCACCAAATATCAATAAACATTTCTCTTTGTGTTCCTCTCCAGGTGTCTGCCAACCTGAGGCCTATGCAGCAGATTTAAAAGGGTTTCAAGCTGTTATGAAGATGTTTTTTGGCTTGTTAGTTACTCTATGCTAAGAAACTGCCAGTGAAAGAGGACGCTCTGTGTCAAATAAGGTTACAAAACCTACATCTGGTTCATCTGGCAGTGAGTGTTCAAATATCAGGAATTACTCAGCATCACTGACTAAGGAATAGGACTCAACTGGAGTCATTGTGCATGATTCTTAACATGGTGTGATGTGGATGTTTCACTGTTGGGGTAATAATTAGGTTTGTGCAGCTGTAACCAAAATGTTCCTTTTAAATGTTCTTGAAATAATTTGTAACAAGAAAGCAGCATTATTACCTTTTAACAATTAAATTCAGCTACACATACTGAACGATTAAAACCTGATTTTACCATAAAAATATAAAAAATGCAATGCAAAATGATTTCAGATTGTATGATTGTAGATCTGTAAAAGTTGCCTATTATGGATATAATAGGCATTTTTATTTCAGGATTTGAAATAAAAATGCCCCTGAAATGTTAATGTTGTATATTTATGCTTACCTTTTCAGTGTTAAAATATATTGAGAATACACATTTAACCTAAAAAGAAAAATGTATCAGTATTTCTACCAAAACTGTAAATACATTTTCTGGGAATTTTACATTGTTAGGTTTTGATGGAGCAACGGAAAGTAAGTAATATGCTATGCCATATCAATACATACAAGTGGAATTTTGGGAAACAAATACAGAGCTTTAAAATTCATACTTCAAAGCAGAATTTACTTTAAATAAAAGTTGTCATTTCCAGTGGATGGATGGTGGTGTTGCAATTTGAGGCAGAAGACTTGCACTTTGTCCTTTTTCTCTCTGACGTCATTTCTTACTACACTTAGGTTTTTTGGACAATGGTAAGTTGGATAACTGGCTGACTGAATCTTGTCATCCTGACTAAAAAAAAAACTAATATGCTAACCTACTCCTGGAAAGTTTAGCTAATTACATTAGCGTTAGCATCCCCTGCAAAAGTTTTACTCTAAGACTGCCTGTCTCAGTTTTTTTAACTCGCCTAAAGCAACAAACAAACAAACCAGAAAGTCGTCACCCATCAGTTCTCCAAAGAGATGCTAGACTTGGTGCAAAGAAAAGCGTTAAACTCACCGTTGAGTTGACGTTCATTGAAAAATTTTTAAGTTTATATGTATATGAAAGCTGATTTTTTTTTTTCTTTTAACAGTTGAACTGAAAAACAGATTGAAAATGTGGTCACTTTGAAATGGAAATGTAAATTTTTAACTTGGAAGTGAAAATTTCAACTATGTAGAAATTATGACTATTTCTTTTTAGGTTAAAAATATATTCTGAGTATATTTTAACACTGAAAAAGTAAGCACAAATATATGACATTAAAATTTCAGGGACATTTTCAATTCAAATCCTGGTGACATATTTACTTCCATAGTCATGATCAATTAACAAAAGCTTTTCATACTATACATCTGCTGATTAAGCCCACCTTTATATTATCCATCTGGAAAATGAAGGAAATGTCAAAAAGTGACTAATCGAGACATTTTCTATTTGGTGTGTAACTCGTGCATTTCAAATGAAAAATAAGCCTTTTTTTTTTTTTTTTTTTTTACAGATATCTCTACAATAAATGAAATAAAGCCTGTTGTGCAGAGTTATGCAAATGAATTTGTCTCTTTTAATATGCTTTTTATATTTTCTAAAAGTGAAAAAACGGCAAGACTTAGCTGAGACAGGACATGGCACACAGGTTGGCTCTTTCTCCATCAACATGTTGTTGATGTGATTTCTCTACTCAACCAAAGAAGCACAGCAATTACCTGAGGGCTGTTACGTAACCGCAGAATTAAGCCAGCGGGTTTTTTGAGCTTCAGGAAGATCAACCAGGTTGGATCATCAAGCAGAAAAATGGAAGAAAGTGACAGGGACCCCTGCTACCGGCTGTTGATGGTAATCCAGCACATCTGTACGAGTCAAACCTAAGTGGTTCCCCATAACTGCATTTTGTAACCCGTTTCTCATAGTTGGTAAATGGATTTCTGAAATATGGCTGGATTTAGCTGGAACAAATGTCACTGAACAGCAAAAGTGAACAAGCTTATCTTTTTAGAGTGATTCATCTGAAATGGGTTTAGTTGGGTAGGAATTCCACGCTGAGCAGAAATGGCTTTCGGGGGAGGGGCATGCTTTTTTCTAAAAGGCTTTGTTTCAACAAATGTTAGAACTGAAGAATTTCTGCTATTTATATTTGAAGTAAAAAAGCTAAGCATAACCGTTGTGACAAAATACAAAGAAGAATGTATAAAAAAATCTGGTGTCAAGATACAGCAGTTTAAAAGCAAAAAAAAAATGTATTGCATTTATGTATCATGCATTCCCAAGCATAATGTATTATGCATTTAAGTACAATGTAGCCATACAAGATTTTAGTTTTATTCTGACATGTTAGCACACTTATTAAAAATTGCTCTAACATCAACAATTACAGAGTCAAGATAGTCGCCTGATTTAGTCGTGGGATGTTAGTGTTGCAGTTTGCATATGAAAAGGATTCAGGTCTATGTTCTCAGTCTTTATACCACTGTGACCTATTTTTGTGAATGACTCATGTGAAGGTGCCTTGCCAGCTGATTTTCATCACAGATTATGTCACTTGCTTAATTCTAAATTGCCTACCACTGGAGGTCTTAGAGGGAATATGAATGCATTTAAATGAACATCCCTAATCTTCTATGAATATGTACAGGAAATTCACAAATGCTTCTTTGGGGAAAAACTGAAGTGTCAAATTTAGAGATGTTTTTATCTGAAATTGAATATGTTGCTACTCTTAGAAAAAAAAAGTCTGTTTAAAGTTACTAACCAAGACTTTTCAATAAAAACAAAGCGTGTTTATTTTCTGTTGGCAATCATTTTAATCTTTCATAGCACCAGTAACACATTTCTGTCATAAGATTCAATACATTTTAATGAATAAATGTCAAATGAAATTTACTAGAGTATCTGCTCAGAAGGTGTTCCTTTTGCATGAATTATTGCAATGCTGGACTACTTTTTTTCTTCGTAGACGCCCATCTGCGAGGTCACGCGTTGGTTTTGGACGAGCAGATCTGGCTCACGGCTCCCACTGTAATTCATCCCAAATGTTTCCTGTATGCATCAGTCAAGTTCTTACACACCAACCTCACTCATTTATGCCTTATTAGACTTTGCTTTGTGCACTGCTGTGTGGTCATGTTAGAAGAGGTCATCCCCAAATTGTTTCCACAATATTTGTAGTAAAACATTGTCTTGCATTATTGAAAGTTCCTCTACAAGAGATTAAAGGCGCTAATGAACTCAACTCCAATCAGCCCCACACCATAAAAATCATCTCCACCAAACTTTACCCTTAACACTGTTCACCCAGGCAGTTGGCTTCTGGCAATTAAGCTGTCCAGTGACTTTTTGATGCAAGGCTGGAACCCCAACCCAATAAACTCTCTTGGAGCATGAGGTTTGGATGGTGTTCTGTAGATACTGACACTGCAGAAACTTACCGATCGTCTATATGCCACAACATCCACTGACCCCCCTCTGAGATTTTACATGATCAAGTTCTTGACTTTTTCTCATCTCTTCAGCTTGCTATTATCCCACTGACATTTGATTGTGTAATAATTAGCAAGGAGGAAATTTTCACATCTGCAGACGTGAAAAAAAGTATACTTTAGTATACTAAATTTTAACATACTTTAGCATACTTTTATCGATGTACTTAAACTGTACTATTTTTGAACTAATTTTGTGCTTAGTATACTTTAGTAGTATTTAAATAGTATTAAATTACAACTAATAGTATATTTTAGTATACTATATGTACTTTTTTGGAACAACTTCAAGTGTACTTAGAATATAATTTTTAAATATTTCAGAGCTTTATTATATTTTGATATTATATTTTGAGTGTAATAATTCTGTCTCAGAATTATATTAAAAATATATATTTAATATACTTCAAATATATTTTAAATATACTATTAATATATTAGTAATGTATTTAAATTACACTTAATTTTTATTTTTGATTTCGTGCTATTGATAACTACAATTTTAATTACTCGTGAAAGTCTTTATTCCTACGTACCTATTTTGTAAATGACATGCATAACTACACTACAGTACTTACATTGTTTTAACCTAAAATTACATGGAAAAATTAATTACACAAGATGCCCCAGGTAATTCAAATATTTTGTTTTATTACTGACATTTTAAAATTGTCCAATTTTACTCACAACTTTATGAACTTTAGATAAATTATCAGTTTACACATCAACAGTGAACACATCAACATGAAAATTTAAGTGTGACAATAAAACATGAAAGTGAGGATCAATGACAGAACATTCCCGTTCACTGCACCTCACAGAATCCTACAAAAAAAGAACAATATAGCAATTAAACAGAGAAAGCATTTGTATTTAAAGAGAACAGAAAAATGGCAAATAAATAAATACTTACAATTTTAAGACGTTGTGGACTCACCATGTATGCGACATCATAGGAACTGATGACGATTGGGATCGGATGCCTGGGGTGGAAAAACATTTCTGGGTGTCTTCTTTGCCTGTTTATGTTAGAAATAGAAAAAAAATTGTCAGGATTGTTGATGCAGTTGATGTTGGCATTAACTATGAAGCTGTTTTAAGTGTGGACTTAAGGAGACAAACTACCTTAAAATCTTTCCATCCATGATCTGAACACGCTTATCCTTGCAGGGTAGCGATGGGGGTTGTGGTGCCCATCTCCAGCAGCCATCAGATGAGAGGCAGGGTTCATCCTGGACAGGTCACCAGTCCATCACTGGGCCCTGACAGCCAACAACAAATTAAAAAAAAGAAAGATAAATGTTAGATTAACAAGAAGAGAAAAATTCTTTACCTTTAAATCAAATCATGTTTATTAAGCACTTAGTGTTGGTAACACAGCAGTTTTTGTTGTTGAAAATGTAGCTAGCTCCTCATTGAAAAAACAAACTTACATCATGAAGACGATGTGAAGGTTCATCTTCAGAGCTGCTTGGTGATCTGGTGGAGTCAGAGCTTCTTCTGAGACAGAAGGTCTTTAGGTTTCCTAACACCTGATTTCTCTGGCTTCCTCTTTCATCTTCATTTGCTTAGTTAGACTGCAAACATATGTTGAAGATAAAATCATTGATGAACGAGTTAGAACAACCACCTCACAATATCAAAGTCTTTTTGTCTTATGGAGCTTAATTAAAACCAGGTTAAGTTTATGAATTAAAGTATAAGTCGCAACAAACAACCTCCATGAAGCTGAATGATTCCTATTGTAATAATCATACAAGTCACAATAAAATTGATAAAATAATTATTTAAGAAACCAACGTAAGTTGTATATCTTTACTGCACTGTTTATAATTAAACGAAGATAATAAATAAGCAAACTTACCACCAGCTAACAACACTTAGCAGCCTTCATCCCTCCGGACTCCTTTTGTGACACACATTTCATTTCCATCGGTTGTTGTCCCGTTGTGTTGTCGTCTAACTCGGACTAGGACGTCACCAGCTTGAATTTACCAAGATTAGTAACTATTGTCAAGGACCTCTCTACTTTTAAGGCAATATTATTCGAGTAAAAATGGCGAATTTGAACAGCGTCGAGTTTTTTCTTCTCTTTGTGGCGTTTTTTTAAATAAATGAAAGTGTGTAATACCGCCACCATCTGGTCTGGAGTGTAAACTGGAGCTAATGCCGTTGATTATAAGGTTTTACATCACACATCTGAAAATTGATTGGGTACTTTCTTAAAAATTACATCATGATTATCCTTTTTTTATTGTATGCAATTTTAATAAATGGTAATAGATTATTAAGGCACTTAAAAATTCATACATATTCATTCATATTTTGTTCACTTAAAGTGTACTTGTATTTAATAGCTATTAAAAGTGTATTTTGGTGCAATTATGTTTAAGTGGGTTTAAAGTACTAATTTCGAAATTGGTACAAGTGTATTTTTAGTATACTTCAGATATACTATAGGTAGTACACTTAATAATTAGTATACTTAAAGTGTACTTTCACAAATTTAAGTATGTTTGAAGTATACTAAAGTATACTTTTTTTTCCACCTGGGTGGACTTGTTGCTCAGGTATCAGGGTTTTTTTTGCTGGAATCCACCAAGTTCCCAAGAGTCGCCCGGTGTTCTGCAAATCGTTGATGGAGTCTGCATGACATGTGGAAGTGATGAGAACACCTGCACGCAATGATTTGGATGGATGAGCAATTTTGTTCACTGATTTGAATTGAATTCCTCAATTTACTGTTCGATATTTAGACGAATTAAGATGAAGCTGTTCTTCCTTTGACAGATGTGTTTTTATTGTTTTATGTTAGGGAAAGAGAATCCTCCACTGGGTGGTGAATTTCGCGGAAATGTAATTCGCTGGTATTACTTGTCGGTTTACTGGACAGCGTGCTTAGATCCGTTCAACCGCATTTTAACATAGTTGTTCCATCCTTCTAATGTTGAACCGGGCGTTGGACACGCTAATGTGTGTGTAAGAGAGAGGGAGCTGTGTGGAAAGAGAGGGAGAGAGAGAGAGAGGAAAAGAGAGAGAGAGCGCGTAGTCCAGGTTGGCGCAGGCACGGGTCCCGGAGAACGGAGCGTTGTGCACGGCGGCAGCATGGCCTCGTCTCACGGGAGAAGCGACCTGCGCTTCGCGGACTGGATGGCAAGTTTACCGCAGAGCATGCACACCGTCCCGCTCGCCAACATGGCTATCCCCGGTAGGTTTGTTATTATGTATTTTTATTTTCATCCGGTCCCGTTAAATCACGCGTGGATAATGGACATTTGTTTCCATCAGCGCGCGTCTGATCCTGGGCTAGTAAGATGACAAAACATTGTTTTTTTGGAGGGTGGGGGGTTTAACACCGTGGCTTTGCAAACTTCTGTGTTTCACTTTGCCTTTAATTAAAGTCCATTGGGCAGAAATGGGCATGACTTTAACTGTGCATCACTAGAACAAAGGGTGAGACCTGTTGCGCAACAGGAGATGTGCCATCTATTTGTTTCACTTCAGCTTGCCCGCGATGTACCTATAAATAGCACATGGGTGACATATCGCTTTTATTTATTTATTTTGCACCCGATGAGTATACAAGAAGCAGAATTGCTGCTCTGTTTTGTGTTTGTAGCGGGGTGGTGCCCAAGAGGGGATGGGATGAGTTCTGTCAGTGCACTCAGATGATGATGGTGCTGATGATAGGAAATGAGCCGTTAGACCTTTAACCAATCAGTGCGCAGGTCCTCTTTAACTCCATTCAAATTAAGACACTCTGGTTGTAAAGCCCAGCGCATATCTGGTCGATGGAGGGGCTTTTTTTATTTTTTTTTTTAGAGCCCATTAATTCGCAATTCTGCTATCTTACGATCAAGAACAGCTCTACAGATCGTTCTTTCTTTTTCTCCTTTTTTTCCCCCATCTCACTGTCGTCTTGCTGCCCTTCGGTTAAACATGAACAATCGCTTGCTTTTTTTTAATTTTTTTTAACGGGGCTCTCATGTAGAATCATTTTTACATGCAGATGGATTAGTGCTCGGTGTCCAATGAGGCGTGGCAATTTTTTTGGAACCAGCAGTGGCCACATCTCTCAATAATACCTAAAAACCACACGCAATCATACATTTCTTCATGCATTTAACCTGTCACCAGCAAAGGACAGAGCCAGCAGTAACACGCGTGCCTTACATGCAGCTGAATCATAATTTCCCACACCAAAGTAGCGTGAGAACATGTTGCGTTTCATTTAATTAGGTGTCATTACTTCTCTGCATCTCTGCTGCCCTTTGCCTGTCCTCCAATTGGACACGGGATTTGAAAAGGCTCACTTGAGTCTGGCTTTTTGCGTTTGTTTGCACACACTTCGCATCATGTTTGCCAAGATAATTCTCAAAAATCCTCAGGATTTTATGAGAGCTTATTTTAGCAGGAACCACGTGTTCCTTTCAGTAAGCAGTTTTTGATTTCTTTCAAGAAGCTCATCTGACATCACTGTCTTTGGTTTCTTCTTCTTGGTATAAATGAGGTTTTGTTTGAAGCATGAGCTGGAAAAATAATCTTTTGACCTTAGATTTAAATAATATCTTTGTCAGATGTGCTAATGCAGATTTCACCATACTACTGATGACACCTACTCAATTACCCACTGCTTCTACGATCCAGGCCAAAACAATTTTTCCTCCTAAGAAACTCGAAAGAACGCCTGTCTGCGTTCCAAGCATTGCACAGCAGTAAGACTGTAAACGCCTTCTGTGTGATGTGGAAATTGTTTCTTTTGAGGTATTATGCTGCAGAAGGGATTTTTGCAGAGGAGGTAGAGAATGCTCTCCGTATGGCTTCATGGCACAGCGGATTCTCAGAGAAGCTTCTGAGTTTGACTGACACGCTGCAACAACTGTCAAATGATAGGTTGTACCTGCAAGGATCTGCTGGTGCTGTTTTACCCGACTTGTGTTATTCTAACCCTGAGAGCAGGTCTAAAGCTGCCATCGCCGTGGTGCAGGGAACATCCACCCCGTCTGAATGATTTGCTGATTAAATGGTTCATCTGCCGGTTGCTCTTCTTGTGCTTCTTGCTGGTTTGTTTTAATTTGAAATAATCAATCTTGAAATGGCACACTCAAAAGATTAAGAGGTTAATAATAGGCAAATGGAAAATCACTTCAGTCGATAATTGAGCCTGAGGTGGTGGCTGTGGCGAGGCAGCAGCTAATCTCAAAGTGACCTAGCGCTACGCACTATGCTACAGTGAGTCTCGCTTTTTATGTGAGCAGATATTGAAAGTAAACTGGATAAGATGCAAAAAAAAGAAAGACGCGTGAAGCTTATAGTCCACACATACGCTGATGAGGCATTACATTATGACTGCCTGTTTAATAGTGAACTGGTCCTTTCATTTGCTGCCAAATCAGCACTGATCCATAAACTTAAAACCTCAATAGACCTCTGAAGGTTTGCTGTGGCATCCGGTACCTAGATCTTGGCGGCAAATTCTTATGACCTCTTAACGTTGTGAGGTGGATCCTCTGTGTTTGTTACAGATCCTTGACTGGACTGAAATCTGAGACAAGTTAGTCACCTTTAAATCCTTGTTTAAATTCTCGCTTAATTCCCAAACCTTTTGTTGCTTCAAAGCACTTTTTAAATGTATTTTGCTGAAAGAGGCCACAGTCATCAGAGGATACATTTCTTTGAAAGATTGCACATATTCTGTAATGCTTAGACAAGTCGTTTTTATCAAATTAACATTATGATGGATGGCAGAATAAAAGTTTTCTCAGGAGAATATTGCCCAAACCATCATGTTGCCTCCACCAGTTTGTCTGGTTCCCATAATGCATTCGCAGGTAGAGGAAACATACCTGGTCATCAGGTACGTCAGCATGGTTTATTTCCGATGCTGATGTACCAATCGCTGATATTTTTAGTGGTAAACTTGAATCAGCAGAGATACCCTGTTGCATCAGGACCGACATTACCATGTGTTTTAGCTGCAGTTGCTTGTCTGTTGGATTGGATCATGCAGCCATTGCTTCGTACATCCATCAACAATCCTATGGCCTTTCTTGAAACTGATGGATTCTGACCACTGCAGACCAAGAACACTCAGGTTTTGTTGCACACTCAAGTGTGGTAGAACCAAACATTTCTTTTAAGTCTGACTACTTAGGTCGCCCTCTGTTTTTGGAAATTGTTTGACTGAGGTTCACTTGACTTTTTCCTGGCTTTTGCCTCCTTTAGACAAAGATTTATTTTTGCAGTAACATTGGTTGTTCAAGGCTTCAGTATTTCATCTGACCGAGAAAAGCTGCTTGCAGTTACAGAGAAAACACTGCTGTTTTCTCTTGGATGCTCAGTATCAAATGCACTCTGTTTGAACTGTAAGTCATTCCTTTGTCTTCACACTCAGCGCCCGAGACAAGTTACATCACCAACTAGAGGCTTTTATGTTGTAAACATCTAAACAACAATAGTAACCATCAGTGTGTAATATTAATGCGTGCAAACCAGACTTATCAAATTTTGAGCCATGAAGAAAATTTAAAATAAAATAAGAAGTGTAACTTATTGACCAAACTACATGCGAGACATGACCAACCTACTGTCTCCCACTAGCAATGAGTTACAGTATTCAGAACACAAAATAATAATAATAATAATAATAATAACATGATGATTTTATGACATCTGTACATTTGATTTGATTTAATTAAGTGCTGTAAAATGTTGTCAGTTGACCCATAATAATAAAGAGATTTAATTTGTTTTATCATGTTAGACATGTGAGCTTAGTTCAGAAAGCTTAAGGGTGATGAACTATGAAAGATGTATTCTTCATTTATTTTATGTTCTCCCAAATAAAGTCTTAATATATAAATATAGGTAGGGCTGCTCAATTTATTGCAAATGCATAATTATTTCAAAATCACTATGTGCAATATTCATGTTACAAAGGACTGTTTGTATTTTTTCTTTTTGCTGTCCCTGCATGCATGGTCAGTATGAGGTGTTGCTGCAAGGTTACGGACTCGATTCAAGCGATTGTTGCCAGATCCAGAAGTAGTGACTGCAGCGAGTCAGTGATTCACTGCAATCTGTTGGGTTTCCATAGATAGAAAACTTTTTAACCAATTTGAATAGCAAATATAACTTTACTGCATTGCTTGAAAACTACGATGAATTTGGAATTTATCTACTTCATCTGTATGATCGGATTAAGGGGACTTTTTTTTGCAAAGTGCATTGAGACAATGTTGGAATTGGTGCTATGTAAGTAAAGTGAGATATATTTAATTGAAATAATCTCTGAGCGAGTTTGCCTCTGTTCCAGTTCAATAATATATTGCCAAAATAAAAAGACCAAAATGGCAAAAAAGTGAAATGACCAACCATTCGTAGAAAATTAACTCTTTTGCAGCTGGCTGAATGAACAGCCGACCTACTCCTGTGACAACTACAGCTTTTGTTTTATCATTGACTTTGTTTTTTTACTCCTCACTGCAAAACTCACTCTTTTTCCTGCATTAACAACTTCCACACTGAAGTAGAGAGTAACGCTGATACTGCAACATATTGTGACGTGTAGATATTGTGCTTTCAGTTATTTGAAAAGGATTAAATTTTTCTAATTTTTACTGGCTAGTCTCTAATCAGGGTGGTTAATCATAAAATTGTGCAGTTCCAGCGATTTCTGAGTGCATTTTGTTTTGTGCTATCATTAAAAAATATTCTAAAGCGTGTAGAACAAAATGAAACATAATCATTTAGTTCTAGGTTACAGAAAAGCTTTGGGAATCATGTTGTGTAAATTCCAGAATATGGTTAGGACAGTCCATAAATAAGAGTTTATTATTTTTGTCTATGGGATTGGGTCCAACTGTTTTTAAAATAGCAGGATTTCTGCAGTGCCCAAAGACACCAGTGACTCATTTGTCACCTAGAGGAGAGTTGACTCAGTGCTGTTGTGAAACTTGATTGAAAATGGGCCAGAAAAAAAATAGAAGGATTTAGTGAGGAACAGCTTTTTCTAAGCACATCCTTAAAAAAAGCAACATGATTCTGAGATTGGAAGATTTTGAGCAGCATCTATTGAGAATAGGTGCTATATATAATGTCAGCGAGGAGCATTAATATTGACCAATAATTTATTATTTACATAATTCTGGTACTGAGCTTTTCTTAAATAATCTAAAATAAAATCCTGTGACTCATAACTTGACACAGCAGCAGCATTGGTTTTGTGTTATTTCTAATATAACATCTTTACATATCTTCGTAAGCATTCTGCTGCTTTTCTGTTTCTCTCGTCTACCACAAACACTTTAGTGTTGGTCACAGTTGCAACTTTTGTCCAACCAGTAATTATGCATGGAACCATGCCTTCTCTGGCTTATAGACATTCTATAAGCCTGGCTGTCCAGTCCTATAAATGGCTGTCCAACTTAAAGTTGTAGTTGTGGCTGATGAAAGATGGGTCACATGAAGAAAAAGAGGCTTTAAATTTCTTTTTCCCTCAAGCTACTCAGTAGGGAACTGGGTAGGCCATTTTTCAGCAGCTATTACTGGATCTGCGAGGTGAATGCCACACGCTCCCCGACTGCACATTATTCATTGAGTTGGTCAAGAATGATGTGCCAAAGATGTTATGAATTAGTTTCCCTGGAGTTTCATCACTTGCAGTGATAGAAGGAAAATATGACGCATCATAATGTGTCATATATGTGTGTGTGTGTGGGGGGGGGGGGGCGGGGGGAGGGTCATGTACAGCAGGTACATGCACAGTAAGTTTTTTCAAATACAGTTTTCAGTATTTCAAAATTTAGATTTGTTGATGCCCCCAAAGGTCAAGTTGTAGGGCTTTCAATCCCTTGAGTGTGTATGACCGCCTTCCCATAATCCTAATCTTTAGTTCACTTCACAGATTCCATATCAAAAAGTGAGGACTCTGGCTTGGCCATTTTGAAATATGAATGTTATTGAAATTCAGAAGACACATGTTTCCAAAAATAGAGGAATAATTGAAAAGCTATGTATGCCGGTGGTGTGAATAACTTGGATAACAGAATGTGCCTCGAAAACAGAAATTGCATGAAATAAATAAAGGATGTCGGCTGACGAAGGAGTTGATATAGAGATCAGACTGTATACAATTGTCTAAAAGCAGTGGGATTTACATATAGAAAAGCTAAGCACACCTCAGCTGCCATGGACTGTAGATTATTGGATGAAAGTGGCATTTTGAGATGAATTCAGGATCTGCACCAGCCAAGAATGTGATTCTGCAGCTATCTCAATAAAACATGTCCAGATGTCCTCAGTATAGTTGCATACGTTGACATGTTTGACACTTTTTTCATTTCATTTATCCAAACCAGGCTGGCTGAGATTAGAATACAATATCAGACCAATAAAAAAAAGAATCTTTTATGTAGAAAATAGGCTTCATGAACAGTTGTTTTATGCCTAACTAGAGGTATTCTTTAAAAAGGTACTTTTAATCTGAAAATTGAGCCTCATCAAAACACACATTCAGATTTATTGAATATGACTAGAAATTTGTCAAAGTCAAAATTTAACATAACTAATAACCATAGTACTTGTATTTTTTTCTTACTAAGGTAATACAACATAAAACATTTCCCTTGGAGTGGTTTTATTTTATTTAATTAGAGAAATATAAGATTTCTTTCTATGTTTTTCTCTTTCTAAAACAAATTAAATAGATTAGTTTTTTATTAAAATTTCACATTTAAATAGCTTTGTGGGGTATTCAACAATTAAAATGTCATTTTTGTCATTTATTTTCTAATATCAGTACCTCATCATACTATAATATGGACACTAACTTTAAAACTGCACCAATCTACTCTGCTCTGACGTACGTTTAAAACTTTTTAGAATTTCTGAGTTTCTTAGATATTTTTCTGACAAAAACTGGAGATTTTATAATAATTCTTTTACTTCTTCATTTGCCTATAATTCAGTTCAGATCAGAAGGACCAATAAATCTACTTTTACATATTTTTGCCAGAAATGGAATCATACTACAAACACACTAGAATAGAATAGAATAGAATAGAATAGAATGCTACTGTGATAAGATGATGGAAAAGAAGCACTCATGAATGACAGTAATACTATATGGAAAATCTCAGAAGGTGAAATATAGGCAAGAGGGTTTGAGACCTGTAGGTTAAATTAATCTTTTCCGTAAAATTTTCCTGTACTGCATCCTATCACTTTCCATTTCCTTCTCACTTTCTCTTCTTCTCTCCTGTCCTGAGCATCCAAAAATAGATCTGAAAAGGATTCATGGTGAGCTGAAATGCTTTTTCTCTCTCAAAAACCCCCGGATTCGAACCAGCAGTGGTCCTTTCTGAATGCGCCGTTCTCATGCAGGGAGAATCACTCATTTAATTCCAGTCAATTTTCAAGACAACACTGCCATCATAATCATTAATAAGTCTTTTTTCAGCTTTACTTTTCTGCTTTCTGTTCTTTGGCTCTTTCCCTCATGTTCCAGTGTGGACATGACATCTTCATGTCTACACCTGACATGTGATTGCATGGCCGACTGTCGGAAGAAAATAGTTCTCACTGCTTCCACAGTCTGTTCTGCTGTTGGACTGTGACATTCATGTAGTATTTAAGACAAGACAGATATCTCGGAGTCTTTTTTTATTACATCACTTTTTATATTTAGCATTTATTGTTGAATAGAAGCCCTAAGAGGCCCTATTTACAGCCAAAGAACACAGAATTGCCATGTGATACCAAAACGGAACTATTTCAGGTACATAAAAAAACTAATTGCATCACCATGAAAATACAATTCCTTTGGTGACCAATGTGGTGGCAGGACCATGCTGTAGGTACGCAACGGGAACAGGGAAGCTGATCTGAGGTGAGGGGAAGATGGACAATAGCTAAATAGAGAGCAATACAGGAAGAAAACCAGTTGGAGGATGCAAAAAGACTTGAAACTGAGGAGGTGGTCCATCTTCCACCAAGACAGCTCTAAACATACACCCATAATTACAACACAGTTGTTTAGATCAAAACATGTTCATGTGGTGTAATAGTTCAGCCAAAGTCCAGACCACAATCCAATTTAGAATATGTGGCAAAACTTCACAAAGGCTCTTCGTCCAGCTTGATGAAGCACAAGCTTTTTCAGAGAAGAATAGGTAAAACTTATTAAAGTCTCCAGATGTGCAAAGGTGGCAGAGACAAATCCCAAAATCTTTAATTACAGTGTGACATATTTCTGTAACATTTGGACTCATAGATACACTTCTTACTATTCAGGTTTTTGTTTGTAAAAGACGTTCAAATTGTTTTAGATTTTTGCAGTTATGTCCTACTTTGTTTGGTCTGTTAAATAACTACATGTGTTAATAAGTTCAAGGTCTATGAATGCTTTTGCATAGACCTTGAACAACATACTCAGATGTCATGTACATCTGAATATATTATTCAATCACACCGTTCGATGTGTTTTGTTATTTCCCTTAGTATAACTAGAAATTATATTTTATCAGACATTTATGAATAAAGGATATAAAAAGTTGATAAGAATTCAAAGTCTGCTGATATTTCAGGATCAGTTGTTAGCAGGATTTACTGTTTTTGCTGTAATCTTTGTCATTCGAAGTTTGCAAAAAGCAACATTAAACTGAAGCAAACGGCATTAAACAGTAGTTTTTAGAAGAATTAAGTGTTACCTCTATCACTTATTTGAACACATTTATATAAATCTTTTAGGTGTGAGACATTACTCTAGATATGAGTGTAACTGAACCCCCCCAGAACTTTATTGTGCTGGATTGATTTCTCCACATTTACACATTTCACCTAAAGTAGCTGAAGATTTCCAAAATATTTGGATAAATATTTTGATCTTAATTGTTTTGACTTTTTTGGGAAGCCATTTCTCTTTGCAGTATAGCACGAGCCATATGCTTTTCGTCATACATATTTAAAGCATTTTTCTCAGCACTCCACAAACAAATCTTATTATTTTTGCCTTAGGAACTCAGATTTGAAATAAATCCCAAGAGTTGTAATCTTGCTGAAAAGTCAAGGGTCTTATAACTTTGATTTTTCATATGCTATGTATGTTTTCTTTGGTATGCGATCACAAAAATTTTCGATCGCCTGGAGTCCTCCTAAATACGTCATCATTCGAATGCATTCTTGATTTTTATACTTTATATGGCAATTCGTGTAATGCAGGTTTGCTTTTAGTCCAGAATGATCAAGTTTGGAAGCTGCAATCTCCCAGGAGATGGTTTCTATCAGCAATGTTTGATTAATCACAGTTCTTACTTTCCGTTTTAAAGAATGTGGCAGAAAAATCTTTTTTTCCCCCCAAGTGGCTGCCTACTGAGATGTGGATACACATTTTCCAAAGTCCACTACTGATTAGTTAATCAGCTCCTCTTGACAACTCCTTCCCCAGAAGCTGCAGGCTCCCAGTGCAGCTGAGCACAGAGACTCAGACAGAAAGAGACGCAAACCAAATATAGAGCTAGGAAAAAAGATGCAGAGCTGAGTCAGAATGGTGCCCTCAGAATGCTTTTAAGATTCAGTGGCAATAAATGGGTTTTTGCATGTGCTTTGTTCTGTTTTTCTTATCTTAGCGTAAATTTCTTGCAAAGCTATTTGTTATTTTCCTTTGCAAACTTCATTTTGAAAGACACAAAGGTAGATCTGATCTCCCCAGCATAAATAACTCTGTGCTATGCTGTTGCAGTTCCCCAACATTTAACTGAGGCTTTAAGGTTAAAACCGGTTCGTGCTTCTGAATATTTAAGAAAGGTTCAGCCATTCTTGTTGTCATTCTCAAAAACAAAAACTCTTTGCTTTTGCAGATTGGGGTGGGGGGTTTGGGAATCTGGAGTTTTTTTTTCTTTTGCGCAACTAAAAATCCTTCCACGGTAAATGATTATTCCGGTTAAATCAGTCGCTTTTGAGCTGATATTTTATCTTCAACTGAGCTGAGTAATATAGAAATGAAGCGTCACGAACAGAACTCCAAGTGGATTCCTTATGCGGGCCAACAGTGTGGTTACGCACCAGTAACATAGGCTCTCTCTTGTCCAGTTCCACGTTTGTGTTCTAACCTGGGAAAACTGGCTTGTCCAAGTGGTGTGACAACTTCTACATATCTCCCTCCCTTTTTCAAGTCTGTTAAAATTTGTGTTAGGCATTATAACTCAGAATTGTAGTTATTGAAACCTTTTATTTAACTAACTGAGACCCACAGTTTTTTCCTTTTTCCCTGTCATATTGTGTATGAAATTAGTTTTTGTGGTATAAGTGACCTTTATTCACTAGTAGATGGACAGCAAGAGGCTGAGAATCGAACTGGTTGAGAGCTGCAGCCTCTGTATATGGAGCTCTGCTCTTTTACTCAACCATGTAGTTCAGAATTTTGATATTTTATTGGATAAATTATGAGTCTAAGTTATTTTTCATTTTACGTGCTTTGATGCTGATTATTGTCGCATATCAGATGCTAATGATGTCATTTGCTTCCAGCCTCCATTTAATATATAAAGAAAAAAATATCACGCTGAAAAGATTTTTGAATTATCTTATGTATGTTATGTAAAGAAGCAAAACTTCCTGTGCCAAAAAGGGAGAGACAAAACCAAAACAAAACAAAATATAACAAAAAAAATAATAATCCAGCGGTGCAGCTGGTTAAGGTCACGGCGTGTTACACTGTGACCCTAACGGTGCGGCTCAGCCAGCAGTGATGCAGTTAGCTCCACCGCCCCGGGATTCAGCTGTCCACCCTGCTTATGGTCATTCTCTGAGCTGGCTGTGAAGACCTGGCTCTGGTGCGTGTAGATGGTTGAAGGTCAGTTCGGGCTGCATGTCAGCTTGTTGATGGAAGGGGTGGGTGGTCCTTCTGTGTGCCTAAAAAGCAAGAAATGGGATTTTGTGGCAGGAGTGATTGCAATGGCGAGGACAGGGCCTACTAACATGTACAATTATCACAACATATTTACCTTGTCAAGCAGGCATGGGAGGACATAGCTTCCATGTTTAATAACTGGAATTAGCTTTTTGACATGTTTTAAATAAATGCAAAGATCTCTGTTTTTCTGTATTTTCACCATCAGACAGCATGTAGCTTTCATATCTCCACTTTTAGTTTTTTTTTTTTTTTTTTTGTTGAAACTAGGATGATTGAGGAAATAGAGTTTATTACTTGTTTCATGTAAACCTCTGTGAACTACCTTGTTGCTGAAATGCGCTATACAAATTAACTTGACTTAATTTATACCATCACAATGTCCTTATTTGCTTACTATTAAAACTGAACGTCAAAAATTGTTCACCTGCTTGACAGCCAAAGCAAAATAGCCCTTGTTGTACCATACTTGAGTTTAAACCAAATGATTATAAGGGCCACAGCTAATTGCAAGTGAGCCATGGAAATAGGAACAAATAAATGTTTACCAAAAAAGTTGGGAAATACAATGGATGAAAAGTATTATTGTTATCATTCACAGATTTTCTTCATGTGATTGAAGTTTTCAGAGTTCATGGTGTTATTATTCAGCTACTTGTTGCCATGGCACCCTGGTATTTTACTTTACTGACCCCTTTCTTGCCAGCTGGCTTTCACCAGAAAGAAAACCTGCAACTGACAGTGCCTTCATGCAGACTCGTGTTTGTGTCCTCCTTTAGGTTCTCACGACTCCTTCAGTTTCTACATTGATGAGGCATCCCCAGTGGGTCCCGAGCAGCCAGAGACAGTGCAGAACTTTGTGTCTGTTTTCGGTACGGTAGCCAAGAAGCTAATGAGGAAGTGGTTGGCCACGCAGACTATGAACTTCACTAGCCAGCTGGAGGCCGGGATCCGTTTCTTTGACCTACGCATCTCCACCAAGCCCCGTGACCCCGACAACGAGCTGTACTTCGCCCACGGGCTCTTCAGTGCCACGGTCAGCAGAGAAGCACACAGCTCTGATGTTTTTTTGTTTTTTTTGATGCAATGACTTTTTGGTGATACTTGTGGTTGCTAAGTGATGTTATTTCATTTCCTTGCACGTGGCAGTTTATTTAACTGTATGCTCGAGTGCAGACTGAGAGCCTAATTGTGCAAGGTACTTCAAGAGGTTCAAGTGGAAAGTCAAAGCTTTTTATGCATTTAGATTTTGGTGTCAGAATATCAGTAGACAGATTTCTTATTGGTGGTGATTTTCATGTGTCTGTTTTCAGGTCCGCGAGGGTTTAGAGCAGATCAGCAGCTTCCTATCAGCACATGCCAAAGAAGTCGTTTTCCTGGACTTCAACCACTTCTACGGTGTGCAGAACCTGCACCATGAAAAGCTGGTGGCCATGCTGAAAGAAATTTTTGGAGAAAAACTCTGCCCAGTGGTTTTTGCTCAAGAGGTATAAATACATCTACATTTCAACAATGCAGCCTCCTGTAATTTATTTCAGGGGTTTCGTAACTTTAACAACTTGTGTCCATGAGGATATAAACTTTTTGTGAGGGATCTCAGTCCTGCACTGCACAGAAGACTCCCTACGTTTTTATCAACACTTTGATGATTGTCATTTCTTTATTGATAGTTTAAAAAAAAAAAATTATGAACATTCCATTTTTAGTCAGGTTCATTTTTAAGAAGGTTTTATTTTCAGTATACTCGTAATCATTTTGCAGCCCAACTTGTACTAAAGCACTTTCTCTCCCCGTCTTTCTGGCTTATCACATGTAGAAGATACTCTAATAAACCATTGCTTTGACATCTTCTTATCTCGCAGTAACTCTCTTATCACAGTGAGCTCCAATAAAGATTTCAGTCTTGAATTCGTCATGGTGAATTGGGTGACATGCAGCTGGAATGTCAAAGACTTTTCTCTCTTCACTTCTCCATATCTTAGCCGTTGCTAGAACTGTACTCATCTGAGACCTCAGAGGTTTTTTTCTGGAATCTGCTGCAGCCATTACCCCAGTTTGGAGATCACAGCCCTAATGTGCTGCAGAGACCACCACTGAGGCCTTGACATCTCATAGCTTTTTTGTTTGCTATTTGAACCTATGGTATTTTTTTTCTGCTTCTCATATTACCTTGCTGTTACTCTTAATCATCATTTCGATCTGTGATCCTCTGCTCTGTTTTGTCCCTCACCACAAAGTCTGATCGGCTAGTCATTTCTTGTTTCTCATGCTGAAAGTCCCACAGTAGCAATGATAGTTCAGATAGCCTCCCTCTGGATCTGATACCAATACTTTTATTTTTACAAGTGGATTAAAAAGGTCACATTTCAAATCTGTTTTAAGGAATCTGTGAGTATATGTCAAAGTGAGTAAAATAGCTCAGTCCCTGTTTGAGTTGTCTTTAAATTTCGGTTTCCATTTTGGTCTCCGATGCATTGAGCTTTCTCTGTTGTAGTTTTTACAAATAGAAAGGCTTCATAAATGTCAGGTTTTGTTCACAGCATCTCCCTTCAGTGTAGAATATTACAGTTCAAGGGAACCAGTATCATTAGTTTTTATTGGAAATGATTGAAAGTAGTTATATATCTCATAAAACAAATAAAATGGCCCCTTTATGGCCAATTGCCAACTTATGTATCAAATACCAACTTTTTCTAGCTTTACCCTGACGCCATTTTTCTCAGTGCCTAAATTATAAGAAAACAGGGTGCAGTCTCTCCCAATGGGCTGGCTAATTGTGAGACTTCTCACACCAAATGGCTGAACCTCTATTTATGTATTTATTTAGATCTGTGTCTTTAAAAGGAGATGAATATTTATGCAATTATTTATTTTGTCAAATATTTTCTTATTTAAATGTCATTTTGTATAAATCAGTTTTCTCTTTGACATATTTTTTTTCTAAATTTTTTTTAAAAAGCCACATTGTTCATCATGATGGATTTGGATAAAAAGGGATTGCATTCAAGACACTGCATATATCAAAGCACTGTGCAGCCTTTCTGTCATCTTGTGCTCCTCTGATCTTGATTCTGCCAATATCGTCTTCTCTATTGCACACAAATGAAATAAAACATGCAGATTAATGTATTTTTCCAGTCAAATTAAATGAAACCGAGACCCGTGATATTCAATTTTTCAACTGTTTGAACGCTTCTTCATGCACAATTGATCTGGTTGAACTCACAGTAGAGGAGGGTTCATTTCTCATTAAATGATCTGTTATCCTGTAATTCCCTGACTATGCACAGGTGACTCTGAAGTATCTTTGGGAGAAGGAGTACCAGGTGCTTGTCTTCTACCACCACCCCATGGCCCTGGAGGTTCCCTTCCTGTGGCCTGGCCAGATGATGCCTGCTCCGTGGGCCAACACCACCGACCCAGAGAAGCTCGTTCAGTTTCTCCAGGCGTCTGTAACTGACCGCAGGTTTGCAACATTTATTTCAATAACCAGCTCTCATATGATTCTGATCAGAAGTTTACATACACACGTTCTTTCTTCTGCAGGAGGAAGGGGACGTTCTTCGTCTCCCAGGTGGTTCTAACACCAAAGGCAAGTACTGTCATGAAGGGCGTGGCCAGCGGACTGAGGGAGACGATAACGGAAAGGTATTTATTCCAGAGAGAGGCCAAAAAAAAAAAAAAACACCCAACAAAAACATTGTTATGCTTGTTTTCAGCATAACGATAGGGCATGCAAATCATGTAGAGTTTACACCAATTAGGAAAAAGAGCAACAACCATCTGGGACCAAAATTGCTGCTACACCTCAAGCGCCAGCGGTCTCTGAGGTGGCATCATTTACCCATAACAACTCACGGTGTGAACACACAGAGATAGAAATATGTGAGCCGTTGTGGCATTAAATAACTTAATCATCATGCGTGTTGGGTTTTTACAAATGTCCCCCAGCATTTGGCCGTGGCCTCATTTGAGCTGGTTTGTTGGTTTTAAAAAAAACAAAACCATTGCTTTTGTTTCCCTTTGTTCTCTGTGTACCTCCCCCGTGTTGCAGGACTCATTTTCTAGGTTTATCCCCAGCTTTGTCTGTGTTTCACTTCATCTTAATGTCACCAGCTTGTTAAAAGCTTTGGCACCAAAACCATCAATTTTCCTGGTATGAATTATTCATTTGATAATTCCTCTATCAGCCATTCTCACCAGGCAGTCAGCTGCTTTGATGCAGACATCCTTCAAAGTTCCAAGCATTCATTTCACAGCACTCACAAATCAGTAGAGGACTCTGCAATACAAGAAAACAGTCGTGCATGAGATGGGGGGGCGGAAGGAGAAAAATGCTAGAATTGGGCGGGTGGGGGTGGGGTGGGGGGGGGGGCACGTGGAGTGAGGTATCGGCGAAGATAACGTCCTCCCCTGTTGCTCGATATTCATGAACATGTCCAACAAGAGCTCAGAGGGCACTTCTCACAGCCCGACACCAGCTGTGAGAAGGACACAGCCAGACATCACACGCTGTGTTAAAACAATCTTTTATCACAGCTCGTTTTTCCGTACACAGAACTGTGTTTTATACCTTTCTCTGACAAACAATACTGTACCATGTCAACGGTACAATACCATAAACTCCCTGGTGGGGGGGCAGAGTTAAACAATTAATACTGACAGAGAAACATATGCCTGGAGCATCTGCCCTTTTTTTCCCCTAACATGCTATCGGATGTGTGTCTTTTGTTTGTTTCTGTTCTCCTGCTCAGGGCGTTACCGGGCATGATGCAGTGGATCAGATCTCAAAGACCCGGGGAGAATGGCATCAACATTATTACAGCCGATTTTGTCGAGCTCGGTGAATTCATCAGCGCCGTCATCAGCCTCAACTATCATCACCTGAATGAAGACGAAGATGACGACGCAACCTGAGAGCCCACGTTGGGACACCAGAGAGCGCAGCTGCCACCACCAGATGACGGGTGTTCTGGGCTCTGCTCTCAATCTACACTCTTTGGCATTTATTTCAGGAGGGAAGCGATGTTGCGGCTCCTTTCTCTTTATTTAGGGCTATAGTGGACTGAGAGACCAGGGAGGATGGAGAAGAGACCAAGATTAGGCTGGTGGAAAAAATACACTGATGTTTGGTTGGAGCACCATGAGAATGAGGTTAATTTGTTTCCTATTTTTGGGATCAAGACCTTTTTTATTTCCAGATTTAGTAGTGATTTAAGTTACTCCCTCGGCTGTAAAAATATTTGCTTTTCCCTCAAATATACCGTCTTCAGGCTCGCAACTCCATCTAACACCGGTTTTCAGAGCATAATTACCTTCAGCTGATTTTACTTTTACATCCGTCTTGATATTCTAGTGATAATAACAGTTTTGCCACAGGGTGTTTTAAATAAATATGTGTAACTGAAATCGTTGGCTCGTAAATTGTAGCTAGCTCTTGTATGTCCCGTTTGAAAAATCAGTCCCAGTGCAGTCTTTTTATTTTATTTTTTTGTTATTTTTCAGACAATATGCATCCCCTTTCATGTCACTGCAGGTGTTTTTCAAACTGTCCTCCTGAAGTTTGGCTGCAGTGTGTCATAAAAATGTGGTGTTCCGGTGTGTTTATTCATTGCACTGACAAGAAAGAAATAATTTCCATATTTGTCCTCCAGCAGTAATCTCTCATTGAGGTTTTTACTCGGTAGCGATATGCACTGTAGTTGGAATTACAGCCGAGACATTTATCAGGCAGTCCTATAGGCTGCTGTGGATTGATTGATTAAATCCGTGGATTCGCTCATTTATAACCACACAGGAAGAGAGAGTCAGAGTGCAGCTTGGCTAACTGGGGAATAATATCTATGCTGTTGGTGCAGATATATTTTCTCCATCTGCATTTGACAATAATTTCCCCATTTTCATAACAAGCATCTACTTGCTCTGTTAGAAATGCACTTAGATGCACTTATTTCTAATGGTCGAAACATCCAACTGTTTGTTCTGCAACATGGTGGATTCTAAGTTGCAATAGCCAAGTGTAAATGATTATATTTTGGTACATGAGTGTACCCACAGTCTGCCTTTTTTTGCGACTAACTTGACCCTTGTATGTTTGTTTGTGCTTATTTCTGTACCGCAGCACGTATGAGTCACTGTGAGATGTTCTCCTTCATAATAACAGGTGATAACACTTCTTAGCAGTCACTTAGCAACTTAATTCAAGTCAGAAAATCATAAACATGATAGATTAAGCAGTTCAAATGTGGCCACCGTGCTTTACAATGAGTTTAATTTACTGAATTTTGTGTCACAGATTGATGGTTAGCAAAAAATGGTAGTTATGAAGCTCAGTAAAATACACTACACCTTATCAGGATTACATGCACTCACCAATAACATTCCAAACATCTACTGTATATACCTACCTATATCCCTTGACAATGACTGATGTTTTGTTCCAGCTGTAGTTTCTGCATTTCAGCTTTAATATGCTTCTCCAACAAGTATTAACTCTGTTAAAAGGATAGAGCTTGTTAAAAAAATTATGAAATCTGCAGAGCGGTGGCAGCTGACAGCTAGCCAGACGGGCCCCTCTTTTAGTTATTTTAGCAATTTAAAATGACTCGTACTGAAACAGAGGACATCCATAGGATTCAGTGCTACATTACTGTATATTAGCGATCTACTGTATTGCAAGCCAAAGTTGTGAAGTTTGTAGATGTTTTGTCTGCTGAACAACTGCAGCTGCTGGCTGCATCTGCTGCCTCAAAGTCTGAACCATGTCTTTAAGGAAGCTACTATAAAGTTCTGACAACACATCACTTAAAACTCACTAAAATCGTCTGTGACATACAGCTACAGTCGTAAAAAACTGACATCTTGATCCTGCTGACAATTTCAAGATGAGATTATGGAAGTGCTTGACTTATTTCAACTTATTTTCTCTACTTTAACATTTCTTGATAGTTTACTTAACGTATTTCAGAGTGGTTTCAGTTAACTTCAGGCAAAACAAAGCTACAGAAAACATTTTTCTAATCCTTTTGCTTTAAATATCATACAATTTAAACACTAGAGCTGTTTTCCACATACTTAATCGTCTAAGCTGACAACAGTCTGGGAATGTTTGAGACCAGCTGCATATCACATATACAAGTCAACTGAATGACTAATTGGTGCGTCATTCAGTGCGGTAAAATCTGACATAAAAAATTCTTCCCCTGTTTTAATAACTTTAAATTACACGTGCAGAGAAGGACAAATGGACACTGCAACAATCTCACGTTTACTATGAACACCAGTGAAAAGGGTAAAAAACATGCACCTTGTTGAAATCCCAGGTTGTCAAGATCAACAAATTATTATCCATAGAACACAGTGTTGCATTGTAATAACATACTTGAAGATTGATCTTAGTTTTTCAAAATTGACAGTGCAAAACTAATTTGTAATGAGTAACTTAACCACAGGTGTAATGGTTGGCTTGAGACGTCCCAACAGCTGTAACATCTCTAGGGTTTTACACAATATGCAGGAAAATAATCATATTTCTTTTCTTTTAACATGATTAAATGCCAGGGGAATGCAAACTCTTCTGGAAAAGGATGTAAGGATGTTCTGGTAAAGTTTGGTATTTAAAAAAATGTTACTCAGCTGAATTGCTGAATGTACGTTAAGAAGTCTCATCTGAGTGACAGAGTTTCAGCCTGACATGTTAGTAGTATCTGCTCCAACACTTTCACTTCTGTGTGGTTCTGAGTTATGTCAAACACTTTATATTGTGGAACGTTCTGTAACTGCAGAAAATGTGCAAATTACTAAAACGTTCTCCTATAACCGGTATCTTAACTGAGCCGGTTATAGGCTCTTTCGCTCTTCACTTTGTGCATGAATGAAAAGCTTCTAGAGTTCATCAGCTTTCTTTCCATCTACATCAATTTCTACATTATTACCCTGAAGAGCATGTGTTCATTTTAACTGTAAATGTTTCTATCCTTTAAAGTGAAAATCTAATAATTTTTACTTATTGCACTGCCAAGAACCCCACTGAAGAGAAGGTTGCAGTTTGTGTTGTAAGGACATTTGTGTCTTCCCCTGGTCCAAACTGTTGTCATTGCACTTGTTTTTGGATGTGAAAAGAGTCCTTTGCTGTTGTAAAAATCCAAACCATGTTGCTCAAATTAAAGTGACTCTGTTCTATGTGGAAAATGGCCAATCAAATAAAGCTTCTATGCCTTTGGGTGAAGTGTCATTCTGTGAGCAGTTTGCTGAGTGCTAGCTGCTCGCTTGCTTGGTTAACTCCTTGACTGAAAAGATTATTATGTTAACAAGCACGATAAGGCTGCAATTTAATTTAACGAGCAAATTGCAATTACTCAGGATCTAATGCAGACTTCCTTTCAGCTTTTTAGCAAGCATGGCAGCATTTCCCTCACTGTTGTTTGTGCAGAAAAGCATCCGAAAACTATCTTGTTTCCAGGGTGATGAGCACTGAGAAGAGGGTGGGCAGCGGCACCTAGTGTGACCTTGCTGAGGTTGTGTTTCAGCGTCAGACTTTCAGCAGCCAGGTGGCGAAGAAGGAACAATAGCTCAGTGTTGTTCTTTTTTGTGTGCATATTTTTAACAACAAATTTTTGTTCTCTACTCATCTTATTCTGACCCACTAAACTGCTTTGCAGAGCAAATCACAGACTGGAAGTTTTAGCATCTCATCACTAAATATGCAAAGCTTCCCAATGTGTTGGCATGATAAATAGCTGTTTTCACAAAATTTTCTAGATTTAATTTCTCTTTTTGTTGTTCACACAATTTTCGGTTGGTGTTCACTTTTGTTTTTTGTTGCAGGTCAATGATGTAATAAAACCGTCAGGAGAAAAAAAAAAAAAAAACAAGCAAAATTCCTGTAACACCGCTGTCGAGGTTCTGTACAAATGGCTGCTTGCCGAAAAAAGATGAGAAAATGCAAATGATTTGTTTAAGAGCGTGTGCATGTTAAAATGTCTGTCTTTCTCTGTCACGCACACACAGCAGTGAAGAGGAGGTAGAGGTGTGGGAGGCAGAGATGGATGATGGCATTCAGACAGTTTAAAGAGGGGCAGTGGCGAGATGTGCAGCTTCATAAAAGTTTGGAGTATGTGGAGGAGGAGGAGTAATTTTTCCAGGCACTTGTGTCTCTACTTGTTAAGGTACATGTGTGCACAGGGTGACAGCTGCTCTGCCTACAATGTAGGAAAGAATTTCATTGTTTTTTGCTTACATAAACCATAACCTGCCAGACATGACCTATTTGGGTGTATTTCAATACCTCTAAAATGCTGACCACTCTAAACCCCTTCACCCTCACGGCTCTTAAGAGGATTTGGCAGGTACAGATAATGGACGGATAAACAATAGGATACAACCATGGCAGGTTACATAAATGCGCAACAACATATAGAATTAACCATAAAAAAAATTTAAAATGCCAGTCTGCTACATAAAGAGGAGAAAGAGGAGACACTGAATGTCTTCTTTCCAAAAGAGTCACATACCAGAAGAAGTCACAAGTAACAACATCTCCTCATGAAATTCCATGTAAAGTAACAGCAGAACTTTGAACTTCAAAAATTCACAATGCTGGGAAGAATAAGTAAATTGTTTGACAGAAAAATTTCACATTGTAAAATTTTAAAGTTTCGAAGTTAAAACAACAAACATTTGTGTGACATGTAAGGGAAAATGATGAACGACTTTTAAAATACTTTAACTTAATTGCTTAATTCGTAAATAGAGGGAAGGTGTGTGTAATTTAAACTCACAATAAGCTCTATAAAGGCCTTTGTGGTTGGCTGGAGAACAATAGTGAACAACGGCAGCATGAGCCAAATAACACACTGGACAGATCAGAAGTGAAGTTGTAGGGGAAATTAAAGCAAAGTTACTTTAAAAATCAATTTCCAGATCTTTCAACATCTCATAGAACATAGTATGGCGTGACTAAAAACCTGAACAAAAAACAACAAACAAACAAAAAAACAAGAGCAACAAAAAAACCCACCATCCTTATTGTGAAAAATATCAGTAGCAGCAACATTGACGCTGTGCTTTTCTTTAACAGTGACACAGAAACTGGTCTGAGTTTTTTTTGGAAAATGGATGGAGGTAAATTAAAGGCAATACTGAAAGGCAACAGGTTAGAGGATGGGGTAAATGTTCACCAGTAGCGTGACACAGAGCAGACAGCCAGAGTTACAGTGAAATGGTTTAGATTAAAACATGTTTGAGATGGCCAAATCAAAGTCCAGACCTAAATTCAAGTCCAAAGATCTAATAATGAAGGTCAGAAAAAGATGATGAGGCGGAAGACTGCAGGAGAGATGTTTTGAAAAGCCAGTCTGAAAAACACAAAATTAAATCTAAACATATATAATGAATATACTGATAATTATTAACCCAACAGAAAAAAAATTATAATCAACCCTATTTAAAATAGGGTTAGGGTAAACAGATCTTGTATAGTGAACATACAAATAAATTCATAGAGATATATTTCTGCACAAAAGCAGCTGAAATTTCCAAAAATGAGTTTGGATCCTTGGCAAGTAAAACTTCTAGGGCAGATGGCGGTCAAAGATAGCCTTCTGCATATGATAAACCCACAGAGAAAGAACTAATGGAGGGCACGCTCTGGTGGCCTCTTGTCTGAACTGTTGGAAGTGCTGTTCCAGCTGGAGGCTTTGGAAATTAGCCTGCTGTTGTACATTTGCTAAGTCATGCAGCACTTGGAGCGGGCGGGGTAAGATTAGAAATAAAGGAATAATTTTTGCAACAAATATTTCAGTAGATGCAGAGAATAGCCATGACTCTGGCTATGATTGTCTTGAATTTTCACCATGACCGGAACTTGAAATACACTAAAAGTAAAAATGACTTAAAAAAAAAAAATATATATATATATATACAATTTAGATATACAATTTGAGATATATATATATATATATATATATATATATATATATATATATATATATATATATATGCCTTCAGCAGGACCAAGCCTATCATTTTCATAACAACAGACACAGTTTATTTTTGGGGCTAGGACATAAATATATACATTTCCATTAATTAACTGGATCAATTTTGTGCTGTAAAACATTAGTGAATCTGCATCACTAATTTTAGATAAATAGTACATAACCCTAACATTTTTGTGCAGAAAATAAAAAAACTACAATGTGTGCCCATTGCATTTGTTTTAATCTCTTTCCCTTATTTTTTCTCTCTTCCATTTGAAAACTCAAATTGTATATCTAAATTGTAAACAAAACTCTGTCAAAAGTGTACAATTTATGAGATTTTGCAGCACATTTTTAACACCAAGCCTTACATTGATATGACATCCTAAAATTGAAAGCGTAAAAAATGGCTCCGAGAGTTACTTGTCAAAATGATGAGCAGCCAAAATAAGTGCCAGGCAAGACAACCTCGCCTCTCCTGTAGCCTCACTAAAGAAAAATAAATAATATAAAAATCCATTTAGGTCTGAGTATTGCCAGCTAGTGTGTGATGAATATGCACAGTGTGTCACCCTGAATGCACAAATGTAGCCATATTTAGAGACGACTGAGGATAATACAGACAAATATGGCAAATATACCAAGCTGGATAAAAAAAAAAATACCACTGGTTGTCACATAATTAAGCATTTATCTTTTATAATTTATAATTTATAAATGTCAACAGAATGGGTCATCTTTTTTTGAGTTATGCAAAATACAGACAGGTTTTCGTTTAGTTTAGTAATGCACATTTTTTTGACCTCTAAAAGAAAAGCATTTCAGACCTCTGTTGCCCTCCAGTGTTTGTTAAACTAAATCGCAACTAATAATGATATTTATCAATACAATATTTGCAAGTTAGTTTCTTTAAAAAAAATAAAATAAAAAAAAATAAAAATATATATATATATAATGCCAAATTTAATTTAAAATAACTGCAACAACAAAAACCTTCAATATAACAATAAAACAATAACATACAAAACATTAACCTAACTTGTGGTAAAGATAAAAGCTGACACATTAACATTCTTCAGCTTTCACTGGTTCAATTAGCAGCCAAGAGTCAAAACAATTATTTTAGAGCTTCCAGAAGTTAAAAAAAATGTCTGGCTACAATTGTTGCCAGTTGGAGTAAATGGGTTAATGGTGTAATATGTTGCAAGCACCCAAAATTCTGAGTAATAGAGAAAAAAAATTTGAATTACATGTGAATAACATCCTAGAGAGCTATTATACTTTATAATTCAAAAACCTGTAGAGAACTGTAGCCCTAAAGTGGGAACAGACAAGAAACTGTTTTTCAGCTGTTATTCAGTTTAAGTGGTGCTCAGTTTGAAGAGTCAAAAACTCTTTTTAAAATTTAACCCCATCAAACACTTAGGATGATTACCTATGGACTATTTGGATCTGCTAAGGAAACAAATCTTTCTTTAGGCAGATGTTTTATTTTTCGAAGTTATTGTATGTAAAGGGGAAAGTTAAAATAAACACTGGTTTTCTAGAGACCCTGCAAGAACATAGAGACCTTCATTTAAACGACTCCAGATTTCCGTAGTGAGATAATGTTACTGAGTAAACTCGGGATTTGGAAGGAATCCTTGCACAAGCCCTTTGGCTGGAGAAGCCACCAAATTTTTTTTTCATCAAATCCAAAGAAGCACGCACATTCTTCAGAAACAATCCTTCCCCCTTTCTTCCACCCCCACATACTCTTCCTTATGAAATAAACTGAATTCCATGGGGCATCTTCCCAGCAGTGACACTCCCCTTAAATGTACTTGCACAATGTGAAAGCCTTCACACATGCCTCCTGTTTGCTCAGCTTCGAACATCATGAAGGCAAGTATTACTACAATTTTTAGTTCTTGATGGCGGTTCTTGATAAGCATAGATGTTTAGCATTTTAATGTGATCTTAACAAGAATGTGCATTCTTTTCATTTTTTTTTTTTTTTTTTACGATTCTCTTGTTAGAATATTGTGCAACTCTGTGCAACAGTTTCGCTGCTGCTCCTGACCCTGCTCTCGGCCAGAGTGTAAGTTTATTCTACTGTTCACTACAAATCCATGGTGATAAAAAATACAAACATGATGTGTTGCCGGTTTTTTTTTTTCCACTTACCTTCAGTGTTCTGAATTACTAGATTTTAATTATGTTTGTAAGGTTCTGTGTGCAGCATGTTCACTGCCAGTGGGGGCCTTTTGGAAGTTGGTCAGCTTGTGACCCCTGCACCAAATTGCAGGTTAGGAGAAGTTTTAAATAGGCTACTTTTGCTAAGTTGGTTCCCCCATCTGCAAAGGGTTGCAACTCATAAAGTTGATTTTTGTCATTTCGCATCATAGACAAGAAGCCGAGCCATGGCTGTCTACGCTCAGTTTGATGGGAACCCCTGTGATGGGGGCCGCACTGAGACCAGACCCTGTGAAACCACTCAAGCCTGTCCATTGGATGATGGATGCGGAGACAGATTTCGTTGTCGATCAGGTTGCAAATAAACTTGACTTTAAATAAAATACAAAACAAAATACAGTACCCTCTAAATATTGTTTTTTTTCTTTGATCTGCAGGGAAGTGCATTAGCAAGTCTTTGCTGTGTAACGGAGATCAGGACTGTGAAGAAGATGGACTAGATGAGCGGGACTGTCCGGTTCAAAAGTTCATCGCGTGTGAACATACGGTTCCCCCTCCTCAAGTAGAGCTACTTGGGAATGGGTCAGTGAGAAACCTTTGCAGAGACACATTTGCATTTAACCATCTGAAAAAGCACAGCATGCCTATGTATTCCCATGCTTTGTCCTTTTGGACATTTTGTCACTTTATAACCACAAACGTCAGGATTTTACGCAATAGACCAACACAGAGACCACTTACAAAACCATTTACCAATATAATCTTTAAAAAGTGTATCATGCATGCACATTAAGTTGCATTTACACTAATATTCCTAAATAAAATCCAGTCCCACTAATTGTCTTTGAACATCAGCATATATATGTATGTATTTTTCCCCTGTAGGTTTGATGTGGTAACTGGAAAGAGCAGAGGAAGTGTCATCAACACTAAGAGCTTTGGGGGCCAGTGTCGATCTGTCTTTAGTGATGTCCACAAAACCATTTATCGGCTTCCCCTCAGCACGATTCAGTACAACTTCCTGGTTAGTAGAAGAATCAGGGCATTGGTTGGGACGATGGTGGCATTGGTGGTAGGAGTTTGTCCCGCGATTGGTGGGTTGCTGCTGGTTCAATTCCAACTTTGTCTGCCTCCTGTAGCTTGCCATAATCAGTGTGTGGATGAATGACTGAATGTAGTGTGAAGTGCTTGATAAATGCTGTACAAGTACAAACCTTCTACCTTTAATCCTGTTATTTTCTCAGGTTACAGTCCAAAAGGATTTCAGTGATGAGATGTTTACCAGCCAATGGCACTATGCAAAAGATATTGTCAGCAGACAGACAGTATCCGGGACAACAAGTGGACATCGTAATTATGACTTCCATGATAAACATGACACGTCTCAAGTACGTTGGACTCGCATTTTTGCTTTTCAACAGGAAATATTGTTGAAAACTCTAAACTAAACCCATGATTAAAAATGATGTTCATTAAATGTTTTCCTTCTCTATAGACTAGAAGGATTGTGGTGTTAAAGAATGAGATAGAGGTAGCTCAGTTCCAAAGCAACTCTCCTAAGTACCTTCCAATATCCGAGGAGTTTTGGAAGGCCCTGGCCAAGCTCCCCTCTGTTTACGACTACTCAGCCTACAGGAAGATTTTGGAGAGGTTTGGAACACACTACATATCTGAGGGAAGCATGGGGGGCTCCTTGAACTCCATCGTTTCAATCAATGAAGAAACTGAAAATCGCATCAGTAAGGATTTTTAAATACAAAAAAAAAAAGTTTAATAAACATTTATAATTTTTCTCTGAGACCAGTTAAAAGTATGTTAATGGAAATTTTGCTTGATGGTAATTTTGCGGCAGGGTTAAAACACTTGCAATTTGTTTAGGTGACTAAGTTGATTTATATTGACTTTTGGTCTGAAGTAATCACACTTCGTCTGATCACTCATTACAGCAATGTGGAATCAAGCTACGTTTTTTAAAAACATGAATATGACGTCCACTATGGATCTATAATAGCTTCAATTATTTTGGCATAATTTTCTTTTCAAGCCCTCTTTTAATTTTTATTTGCCATGTTCTTCTGAAGCAAATGAAGTTAAGTAGTCTGTCATGAACCTTTGCAGGAATTGGACTGAAAAAAATTGTAAATTAATGAAAAATAAACTTTTTGGAAGAAATTAGAGGTAGTTTAAATTACCTCAAAGGTAATTTGCATTTCCCTCTCTTTGCGTCTGTTTTAAAGAGAGTGAGAGCTTCGACAATCACGAATGTGAAAGGAAAAAACGTTGGATTCTGTTCTTCCCTATCACAAGGGTGGTTTGCACAACATCTAGAGGTTCAAACAGATGGCACAGTGGTAAGACTTTGTTAATCTTTCCAGCTCATAAAGAAATCTAAATATGCTAGAAATGGCCTTTTTCTTATCCATAAAGGTGTTTTGAAACAGGTACCAGCAGATCTGACAATAATGCAAAAGTGGAAGTGCAGGGTGGAGGTCCAACACACATTGCAGCATTAGAGAAAATGCAGCTTGATGATGCAGACAAGAACTGGGAATTGTACTCAAATTGGGCTGACTCAATCAGGTCATTCCCTGTGGTCATAAAGCAAAAGGTGAAGGAAACAATGTCCTACCTTATTTGAAGAAAGGGCTTTTCTCTTTAGTTTGACCCTATAACTCTTTTGTTTTGACAGCTTCGACCTCTTTCAGAACTGGTTAAGGAAGTTCAGTGTTCTGGAGTTAAGAGACTCTTCCTCCGTAAAGCCATAGAACAATACCTGTATGAGAGCCATCCCTGCCACTGCCAGCCCTGCAGAAATAATGGCCTGGCTGTCATGGATGGAGACAAATGCAAATGCATCTGCAAAACTGGCACATCAGGGCTGGCTTGTGAGCAAGGAGTTGAGGCAGAGGGCCAACCAGGTGGCTGTTTGCTTTTCATACAATTTAATTTACTATTTTACAATTGCTTCTAAAATGAAATACTATAAATGCTTTCATTTTTCTCTTGCACCCTTTAAATGAAGGTGTGATCCATGGTAGTTGGTCCTGTTGGTCTGCCTGGTCTTTGTGTTCTGGGGGTCGAAGTTCGCGTAGTCGCTCTTGCTCTAACCCTTCCCCTCAGAACGGCGGCCATCACTGTATCGGAGAATCAACTGAGACCGCTGGCTGTGAAGAACAGGAGGACCTGCAGTACTTACAGTCAGAGCAAACACTAGTTACAATGTGCAATATGAATTCATGTATTTTTAGACGTTCATTAAATGATTGTAATAAGCTAACCTTTTAGGGAGACAATATTTTGTTGAATGCAGATTTTAATTTTAACATTTCCACAGAACCATGGAGCCTCAGTGCTTTGATCAAACTCTCCCAGAACTTCAGAAGTGTGTGACTCCACCCAATCTAGTCAACGGCTACATCCTGGTAAAGATGAAGCTAAATTACTTTACAACGAGGAGCAAAGGAAAAGTGGAACTCGAGCAAATCTTGTAGTGCTGTCCGCATCGAATCTAACCCTTAATCTACTAAGTTCAAGTTGGATGCGTCATTGAACCAATGTCATGTGTAGGCTTGAAAACTATTGCATTACAGTTCAGAAAAATTTAATCTGTAATCCTCTGCAGGTGCTGTCTCCCTTTTTACATTTTGTTGATTGAAACAAACATTTTGGCCCAACTGGAGTCTTTGCCGGACAGCTTCTGTTAATTGCTCCAACATGGATTAACTAAGTAAGCTTATAACCAGAGTTCTCCAATCACATTGCACAGGATCCCAAGGACAACTACTATGTGGGTAACAGAGTGGAATATAGCTGCACCGCCGGATTTTATCTTGTTGGTATCAGCATCCTCCAATGCAATGCTGATCAAACCTGGTCTGCAAACCCTGGGCTCTGCGCAGGTAGCTATATTTGTAATAAATGTGAAGTACAGTATCATAGTTAACTAATGGTTGTATGTTTGTTTTTCCCCTCCTAGTTTCAGTGTGTAAGCTTCCTCCACTTGCTGAGGATGTCGTAGCATCTCCTCTACAGGAGGCTTATCATCTGGGAGACTCCGTTAGCTTGTCCTGTCCACAGGGTCATTCATTAGATGGTGAAACTACGGCTACTTGTGATTCCAGTTTGAATTTTTCTCCAGACCCAGCTCAAACCAGATGCATCCAAGGTATTGTTTAATTTTATCTCATCTGTGCATGCAACTGTTGTCCAGGTTCTTCACCAGTCAAAGCTTTATGGGCTTTATGTGATGAAAAAGCCACCGTTAAAGAAAACTCATATCAAGACAGCCAAAACAGCCAATAGGGTGAATACCTATTATTGGCACCGTATTCAAAACGATGGTAGATTGCTGAGACGTGATACTTTACTACAATTTAAAGTATAGTAGTGCTTTTTACTTATTTTTGTTCTTTACTGTTAATGGGGGGAAAAAATGTATCCCACAGCTGAAAGAAGCCAGAAGCCCACTGCTTCCCCAGCACAATGCAAACAATGGCAGAAGTCATTTAGAGGAAAATGTGTGTGCAGAATGCCTCCTGAGTGCAGGTATATTTGCTGATCTAACCACCACTGTGATCATCTAGCATTTTGCTTGCTAGCTGGCTTAATTTGATGTATATTATTTTTCTTCATTTTATTTTTGTCAGTTCTTCGCTGGAGTTGTGTGCCATAAGTCCATTAGACGGACAGTTTGTTCTCTTGACTGTGTGCAAGATTCAGGCAATCAAATGTATTGGGAAAAACCTTGAGATAGCAGACGACAGCAACTGCAAGTGGCCACAGCTCAGCACCACAGACTGCACCAGATGTCACATGTGGGAAAACTGTGACGGTGAGAACATAGAAGATCACAAACAATTGAAAATCATCTCTGGTATTTTTAGGTTTTCATCAATCATCCCTTTCTATTCTCACACTATTTTGTCAGCCCAAACCAATCAGTGTCGCTGTAAAGACTCTGCAGACTGCTTGAGTCCAGGAGAAAGCGTGTGCATTCGTGTTGGTGAGGATGCAACGGTTGCACCACAAACCATGAGCGAGTGTGAAGCAGGACTTCGACGATGCAAAGGGGAGAAGGTGACGGTTGTCAGTATCCAGCCATGTGCTTCCTAATACCTCCCACTCATGCTATTGTTTATCTGCCTTGTGCTTCAGCGGCATTTGATCACAGTTTCATACTGTGGAAGGGTTGGCTCAGAAATAAAATTTATTAACTTCCAATCGTTTCAACAAGGCAAATGCATGAAATTGCTCCTGAACATCCATCCATGTATCACTATAACTGCTCACTGTAACTGAATGGATGGATGGATGATCCACATGTTGGATCAATCAATGCACTGTGTACTTAATCTGGGATCAGTTCATGTGGGCAGCAGCCTAAGCAGAAGCCCAGATGTTTCTGTTTAAATATTACACATCAGTGGTTAAGTGACTGTTGCATCACGTGTTTCTTTTCCTCATGTTTCAACCCACATAAATGCCTTTTAGATATACCAAGATACTGCATGTAGCATGTTTAGAAACATTGCAAAAGCTTAAAGGGTCAGAGGGAAAACTGACAACTGTATCTTCTTATTTCTTCTTTATTTTGTTCTATTTCCTTTTTTGTTTTGTTCAATAAAATATTTAACTTACATTGTTTAAAGTGCTTTCAATTCCCTGTCGTGAAGCGTTTTTTGTGTATGGTTTATTCCTCACTAATTGACACTTTTAAAGACTCCTGATCAGAATGCATTAAACGGTCTCAAGCAGCTACTCTGAATGTAGTGGCAACATTGCATTTTGATCTGCATGTTCTGTAAACACAGCTGACTGTCATATGAAATTTTAATTCTTTACCTGAGAAAAGAAAATGTAAAAATGTTCCTTAAAATTATCATGTAAACTCCACTGTTGGGATTTAAAACTGAAATATATTTTAAGAGATTTGCTCACTGTATCTGACAGTGTAGAAGCTCCCTGCTGGCAGAACACACTCCTGCTGGCGGTCTATTTCTTCCACTGGCTCGCTGCCGTCTCATGCTGTGAGCCCATGTGTGTCAGTACCTGCTTGAGTCAGACTCGCATAAAAATGATGTACATATGGAGTCGTATTCAATAAATTAGAACATGTGGTTCAGTGAGGTTTCTTTGTCAGAGAACAAGAGTTCTGCCCTCTCATATATAATTAAAGCGTCAAATTAATTTTCTCAGGAAAATAAAAATAAAGTGTGTCTATACACATAGCATAGGCACTTAATAATTAGTCTGGGCTTCTTCTGTAAAAACTACTGCATCAAGGCAACATTGTGAGGACTTCATCAGTCTGTGGCACTGTTAAAGTATTAAGGAAGTCCAGCCTTCAGCTTATCTGCATTATTTACTTGGCTTTCTCCAGATCGCTGATGCATGTCATCTGTGAACAAGGAACCTGAGCAAAATAAGTCCAGATAGAAAAACTAAAACAATGCAAATAAGTATGCATAACAAAACAAAGGAATTTTCCAGTAACACAATTACATAAAAAAATACCCTAAGGGTCATGACAGCATCTAATCAGTCAGATGCCATTATGTATATATCAACAGAAATGTGCAGTTACTTTTGTAGCAAAATGACATATGATACATATATTCTGTCCATGTATTTGTGTTCACAATAAACCCCTTTCAATTTTGTTTCTCTGTCTCCACCCTATGGACACTTTGATGTATTACTTGTAAGACAAGTGTGACACACCATTTAAGTGGTTTCAATAACAAAGTTTTATTAACAATGTAAAATGACCTATTACAGCTTTTATTATCACATTCTCCTTTTCCATTATACCTCAGTTAGTACAAGATCCTCCCTCATTTACTACCCCAACACAGCTTCTCTATGCTAACCACCTCCAGCTTTGAAAATAATTAAGAGCCTTGCGTAAAGAGTATGTGTATGTACAAGTCTAACGTCTTTATAGATAGATATTGTGTGCAAAGAAGTTTTTCTTTGAATAATGTCTCATATATTCCATTTTGAAGCTGGATAGTTTAAGTTGAGTACAGGTTCTTGGTTTATGGAAGACTAAATTAAGTACAGTAAGAACAAAAACAGCAAGGAACAGAAAACAGAGACTGTAATACACAACAACTTTTCTGCACAAACCTGTCATCTAATATTCGACAAAGGCGACCCACCATCTCCGGGAGTGTGGCCTTTAATTCTTCAAATCGCTTTTAGTCATATCACATTATTTCTGACAACACAGACATTTAAATTCCCTTTTTTTGAAACATGAATCCTTACTTCACTCATTCGGGACTGTGGTATTAATCAAACAATGACATTGTTTCATGTAAGCTCACATTCTTTTTTTTTTCTTTTTTTTTCAAATTAGACAAGCAGCTGATTTATTTACTAAAAAAAAGAAAAGAAAAAAGGCTTCTGCAAAATATCTTAAAATATATGATTATGGTGATTTATTTTTATTACATTGCAGTTACAATTCTCCTTTGTATTACAAAATAAAATTATAAAATGGGCAGCCTTTAAAAAAAAGAGAATACATTTGAAAGTGGCAGTAGTAGATCGGTGGGAGACACGAGTGGTGACAGACAGTGGGTGATGGTGTCTTTGTTGTCGCCTCCTATGTTAGAAGGTGGGGACTTTAGCTGGTTACCAGACAACAGAGCCCAAAGAAACGCCTTTTCCTCTGTCGGACAAGAGGGTAGGGAGTCAGGTTCAGCAAGCTGCTGTCATCTGGAGAAAAAACAAAGGCAAAATAAATGAACATAAACACATTTAATTGTTACCTAGACTAATTAGTTTATGGGAGATAGTCGAAGTGATCATAAATGTCTAGGTATTATAACTTCAAAAAAAAAAACAAGTTAAAAATCTCATTACAGTTACATAATCTTGAAGTGGAAATGTTATATTTTGTAGATTGTGATGAATCCTGAGTCGTCTCTTATGCTTTATTTTCTGAAACTTACTGTGTAGGTTCACTACAGGCTTTATGTCTGGGAACTGAGATGACTGAGAATTAAGGACATGGATTTCGTGAGGCAGCCCACAGCATCATGGATATGCTCTGGTATATAGTCACACAAACTATACCATGGTTGTATTTGGCATATTTTTGTATGCAATATATACTGTAAATATATATTTACACACCATACAGTTTTGTATATAGCATACATATGTACCATTTGTATACAATGTAGGTAAGGAAATCCCAACTTTCTTTACATATTGGGACTTTTCAAGATTAAATGGATAGCATTTTTCTTTTTCTTTTCTACTGAATAAAACTTGGTGTCCATATGCCTTAAATGAGGCGTACTCTTTCCCTTACCTTGGTTCTTCAGTGGTAAAGGCATTGTCTCCCTGAGTTTACTTAGAAGATTCTTCATATCTCTCATGTCCCTGTAAAAATACAAAAGTTTGAGTAACTGAAATGTGGAACTTAAAATTGAGTTTGAGCGGCGTTTGAATTTGAACGATTCTGGTTCCAATTATGATTCCAGTTCCAAACTATTCTCAATTCCGATTCTGTTTAGAGACAGAGTAAAAAAAGTCAACATGGTTCAAAGGAGCTACATATAACCATTTGTTTGGTTAAAATAGTCTCAACTTCTCAATTTTTACTTTTCATAAACTTCACTAGGAATTATTTCCTTGAACTACTTCCAACTCTATAAATATCACACACATGTACTTGAAAATACAGTAAATGTTTTGAATTCTTTTCACCGGGGTGAACTTTTACACATATGTCTCTGATGCTGCAGGTTACTGAGCTCCTGCTGATGGTGCAGAAAATCAAACAAACAAAAAAAAAACAACTTCAAAACACAGAGTCCAAAACTGTGAATGGAGTCAGGCAGTCCTGTGCTATAGGCTGGATAGTCAAAGCCGGAGGAGGAAGCAGCAGCAAAGGAAGTTTGATGCAGTACCTCAAAGACAGACCACTCTATTATTCCAAACCATGTCTCCGTTATCTCATTATGGTCGTTCTCTCTCCTTTGTACAATATATTTTGGCTGCAAATGCTGAATGGGCCAGACTGGACAGCTCTTTTATTAAAGTGAAGCCACACTCATGTTTTGTTCAATTCTCGAGACCCAACCCAACTTAAAATAGCCTCCAGTTTTCTTCAGTTTCCTTCATTCACATCAAGTTGAGGTTTTGAACACCTACTAAAAATTTGTTGGCAGAAATTGCAATTTTAGTCAATTTTACTGAACATTTTAAATAAAAGATTTTCTTCAGTTTTTATTGTGTATCTTCATCAGCTGTGGATTTGACTACATTGTTAAAATGAATATTCAACATCCATAAAAACATCTGCTGATTTCTCTATGACTATAACTGGACAAAGATTTTAGAGATAGTTCTGAAAAAAGATCCAGTGAGCATGAACCACTTCTTTGCAGTATTATAAATACTGAAAAGAAGTATTTATAATAGTAGTTAATATATTTTTTCGATGAGACTTTTCATAGGGTAGACTTTATCAGCTTGCTCCTTGTGTAAAACAGGTCTCCCACAAAACAACTTTATATAATGTCTTTGAAAACCTGTTTCTCATTCACATTTAAACTAAATAGTTAAGCAAAAATGATCACAGGGCTGCTTTGTATATGTTTTCGAGCATTATTTCTTTACTTTTAGTGTCTAAATGTTAGGAGAGCTCTGAAGACCTGAGTAAAAAAGCATAAAACATTCAGGTTGTTCTCAGAAAACATTTTTCAACCTACTTTTCAATGTTTTCTATATCAGTGGCCACTAGCCAGCAGAGCTGAGGACAATCAGTGGGTGAAGAAGAGGTGTCCTCCAGGATGGGGATGTCAGAATCTTCAGTCTTACTGTCGATTCCAGGAGGACAACATGAATCTTTACCTAAAGCACAAAGACAATAAGTTTGATACAATTTATTTAATATCCAAAATGTAAAAAATCTGAAAATGAGAAAGCCGATGAACAAAAGTCTGCAATCTGATCCCTTATCATTTATCACCTTTAGCTTCTATTAACTTCTGGCTAAGTTAAAGGTTAACTAACTAAACCTTCAGTTAAGTTAATGTAACATAAGCTAAAGGTGGTAATTGGTACAAACATAAATAAAGCTACAAAATCCTCTGATCTGCACACAGCCATTCATTCTGAAATACTAAATAATATATTTGCTTCATGCTTTATGGTTAATCATTTCAAGTTTTTTTTTTTTCTTTAAACTTGATTTTATGTTACCCATAAACCGCCATGCAGTCTATGTGCATTAACCTTTTCTATGGAGCTGCAGGGATCCCAGCAGGCAGACAGATTTCAGCATCTCTGTGATGTACATCTCCAGACAGCACTGCAGCTGGATGAAAAGCCTGCAGATCTCAGGGTGGATTTCCCCGTCCTCTGGCCTGAAATGGCAAATAGTGAAAGCAAAAGAACATTATTGGCTACAGCCGACAGTTATGCCATTTTAAAGGTCTTGGATCAATATGTTTATGGGAACTCTATGGTATTCTGTAACATAAAGCAGTAAGTATAGCCTCCAAAAAAGGTGATATTAAACCAAGATTAGTAACAATCAATGGCTAAATATGTCAGCATTCGTAAAGCTAAAGCACCAAACCCGTTAATGAAAGGTTTTAGAAATATTGAAAGATGAGAAATGTAATGATCTAAGAATCAAACAAGCTAAATTTATATTTCTCTAGTAAAATGCTAATTATAGTGCAAGCTCATTAAGGGATTTTACAGACCTAATAGTCTGCCAATCACAGGCAGGCAAGGATATGGGCTGTATTAGAACAATAAACTTAATACTGGGGTCTTTCCAGCATTCAATGGGCATTGGCAACGACATTGAACTACAGACATCCTCTCCTCTCACCCACTACTGGCTGCAATCTTTCCAATTGTTGTTTAAGTAAGTTTGATGGTGCCAAGGCAGCTGGCATCTTACCCCTCAGAGGATCTTAAAATCCCCCTCATCCACTGGCACAAGTATTGAAGGGAACCTCTCGTCAAACTAGGTCTTTTCAGCTTTCTGTTGCGACTATTTCTCCAGATTTGTTTTAAAGTGTACATGTATAATAAAAATGTACTCTGAGCCAACAAAGAGGAAACTAATTTAAACTGTAACCACTTAGCATGGATGTTTCCTATACTGCATCCATGATAATTTTAGAAAAAAAAAAGATACCAAAGTATTGTATTATAATGACCACTTAGGAGCGAGGAAAATAAGCAAAGCCATTCCTTAGAGAAATCACAGAACAAAGAAACAGCCAATAAAATTAAGACAGAACTAAGCATAAAATGTATTAAAAGCATGGGGCGAAAAAAAAAATCATTGGATTTACACCATTGATAATATCTTCTCAAATATTCATCGAGCGAAGCATCCCACTGCCACTCCACTTTGTGCATTAGCCACAGCTAAATGGAAGTGATCGGTTACAGCGTGGTGTGGTGATCGTTTCCTGGAAAAGCTCTTCCGCTTGCAAATTACAGATGATTTTTAAAAGCTGATCTCATGTTTTGTTTATCCCTCAAACTCAGTATGTTTAATGGAGTGGGCTACTGCTTGCATGTTTATAGAGCAGAGGCGGCTCAAGATTGTCCTGGGTCCTGACCAGAATTTAAGTCAGGGCTTCGTTTCCACTAAAGCCCATCATCCCAACACAGGAGCAATACATTTTTGTTTTAGTTTTTACAAGCTTGATTATTTGTGTGTCAACAGCCTTAAATTTTGTGGTTTAATATTAAGTCGGGAGGAAAATTAACTTTATAACAAAATGTTTTTGTTTGCCACCCATCTTTTAGCTAAGACGTCCCAACACGTGTATATTATTACTCTTTTTTATTCTTTACACAGGCCTTGTATTAGTTTTACAACTGATATTAAAGTTAGATTTTTATTCATTTATTTTTTTATCTATTAATGGCCTCAGACCTTATTTAACTGGACTTTTAAGAGTTTGTTTGAGTGGCATATCCTTCAGGTCATTCGGACATCTTTTGTTGGATGTCCCAAGGACTGAGCTTACACTATGGGATGGTGGCACCCATGACCAGAAATTAACTTTCTTTTTTGATTTTTGTGCTACTGCTGAACCAGGGCTTTTCAAAAGCTAATTAAAGATGCATTTACTCAGATAGGCTATTAAGCACAAACCTTTTAAACATTTTGTTTTTTTGTGTTGCCTTTTTAAACATTCATTTATTGTTATGCTTAATTGGATGTTTACAGCCCCTCATAAATCAATCAATGAAATAATTACAGTCTGTTTTTTTTTTAAACTGCAATTATTTTTCATCTTACTGTTATTGTGGTCTAAAGTAGAAGTCCCCAACCCTGATCCTCAGTCCTGCATGTTTTGGATGTTTTTGTTGCTGCACACCTGGCTCACATGAATGGGTGATTAACAATTTGAGAAACACTTTTGCATGGAAAACAGAGACAGCCATAGTGTGTAAAATAAAGAAGCTCCTTCTCTTATGTACATTAAGGTAGTGCAGTTTTAAAAATACAGTTTGCAAACTAGAAACAGAATTTATCTTCAGCTGGCAACTACAGGCTCTACCTGTCTTCTGAAATTTTTATCCTAAAATTTTTAAACTGCTTTTATATGTGTGTTTAGTTTTTAGAAAACATGACAATAAATTTGATGTTTTCATATCTGTAGTCAGTGTGAGATGTCTAGCACATCTACAGGCCAGAGGGACCCAAAAGCAGCTGCTTAGTTCAGTTATGCCTTATCCTGTCTCTGTTACAGAGGCTGAGGTAAACGAAACAAGCCGGCCAACAATCTTGACGCTTGTGCAAACAAGGGGTTTGTTTTGAAGAAAAAAAAGTAAACCACTTTCCAAATTCTGACAGTGTGGCGCGTCGTGATCGTTTTCAGCACCATGGACAGAAAACTCACCCTGAAATCAAGGAGAGACTCTGGTGTGCTGCCCTGGCCATTTCGCAGCCTTTGGTTCGGGTCTTCAGCATGTCGGCCCGCAAAGTAGGACAGTCAACAGTGATTTCACCGATGGAGATGACCAGTTCACGGTACAAAGCCACAAGTGTGTTGAATTCTTGGACGATCTGAGTTAAATTGAGACAAAAAGGATCACGAAAATTAATCTGAGCGTCAAGTGACACATTAAACAGCAGCACATCAGAATGGTGACAAAAAATATTTCCTTGACTGTGATCTCCTAACACACTAAGGTGGTGCCAGGGGGGACACTTCCCATACCACAAAACCCCTCCATCCAGACAGGCAAATCGTTTTATGAAGGAATTAAAGGAAAGAGTGCATAGTTGTTTGCTAAGTTGATCTCTGCATTGTCCTATTCGTGATGTATGCCAGTGAACCTCAACCCTGGTCCTCAGGGCCCACTGTCAGCATGTTTTAAATGCCTCTCCACTCCAGCACAGCTGACTCAAATTACTTTTTTTGTATGCCTGCAATTGTTACAGAAGCCTGTTAATCAACAATTTGTTTAAGCTAGGTGTGCAGTAGCAGGGAAACCCCTAAAACAGGATTGGGGACCTTTGCTGCATCCTCCCAATTACAGGCAGCCACCTCGCATCTCCAACCCTAAAATGGATAGACGATGCGATGGATGGACGGTTATTTTATAAATTTCCAAAAGAAGTTTTAAAAAGCAAGCTTAAGTTTGCGTGATTTGCATTGGTGGATTTTTATTCCAATATGCAACAATTTGAAAAATATGACATTGTGACCCCACATTTAGCCATACGCTCCACCCCAAGTACAGATGTAAAACAACAGCACCTATAAGCAAATGCTCCTCTGCTCCTTGTTTTTTATAAACATCTATTTTCATGACCATGTTACAGCACTGCATTCAGGTCTGGCATAGTTACTACAAGATTTTGGTCGCTTTTTTGTATATGGGTGCAGACATGCTAGGAAATTATATTGTGATTTAAAAAAAAAAAACCTTTCAACAAGAGGTTATTTCAGAAAAAAACTGTGTTGTTTGGATAGTATAAACCTTGAAGGTAATGTGTTCGTTACTATTAATCTGAAATCTGCATCAACACTATAACATTGTGGGAGTGGGGCAGCAAAACTGACTCATGGACCAGCACCTCCTTGAGAAAACTTGTGCTCCTGTCCTGTTACTGCAGCAGAAAAGTCTGAGATGTTAAACGCGAGCAGCGGTGGAAAACGAAGAGCAACTAAACCCAGCAAGGGGAGCTGCAGTATGCAAACGAAAAAAATGTGCAGACTTGTACATCTGCAGTTACAAAGTCAGGAAAACGTGACTGAAGATTTGTGAAGCATCGCCATTAGAACAGCCTATATAGACAAGAGTGAGTGAACCCATATATAATATATATTTTTGGGGGGTGAACTCGTGTTTTATTTAATTTGGTTGCCTGAATAAATAAGATTGGTGAGCGTATTGGGGCACAGGTATTTTTGCTCGTGTTGTACATCCTGCCTGAAAACGAGAAGACTGCATGACGATCGGTGATGTATGGCAAAGGCTTGATCATTTCTGTTAAAACACAAGGCAGATGTGCCATGATTATGAACATCTGCTCATATGTTCATGTAATTCAATCATTTCTTTAAAATTCTCATCAAATCAGCTCCAAATCATAAGCACCTATCTCTTTTCCACACTCTAAATGCAAATCACACAGTCCGTCTGCACGCCGAGGTGTTCTGTTTGGCTTAAGTGTAAATGCATACGGCTATTTTTAGGCAGACCTGGGCAAAGTCACTCATTTTTGCGTGCTAGATGCGCAGGATATTCAATTGTCAAACAGCAAAAGAAATCTTGGCACTCTTCTTTTTTTTTTTTTTTTTTTTGAAATCAGAGGCGGCTCTCAGACACTGACGTGCCGCAGACCTACCATTCTGCAGTCGGCCACGGCGCGCTGGGCTTTGCGGGTACTCTCGGTGCTCTCCCTCCGCTGCGGGTCTCGGCACGGAGGCTTGCCGATCTGGAAGATGTTCCCGGCGGATCTGGGGCGGTTTTTGCGCCCATTCGATGCAGAACTCATGCATACACATCCACGATTAAAACAGCCCCAAAACGGAACGATTCTGTCCGACTCGAGCCACAAATATTTCTAATGATTAAAAACTCCTCCACCGCTGTTCCCCTTCTACCTCACCACCATGCACCCTTTACCTTAGTCACCTTATTCTCTCCTTATAGACTCAGTTCACCTTCGACAACTGAAGCTCGATTTATTCTTATTGCTCTTTGTCGCTACCTTTATTTATTGTAAGGGAGGGAGGGGGGGGGGAAAATCCCAGACGAGCCTAAGGGCGCAGGAAAAGTAGAGGATGAGCGCCTGTGGCTCCTCTCCGCATTGCCTTGACTGCGTCGGGGCTCAAGTCACCTTCACTCCCGCGCCGCTATAAAGGTGTATAACGAGGACTCTTCACACCCGGCTAGGAGTCCAGTTTGCAGAAGCGTCCTTTCTGACGCACAGATGTCAGATCGCATTCACGGATGGTCTCCAAATGCAACCATTTTTTATGATTGCGCGTTTCCATCAAGCACCGGGCGATTAAAAAATATTTTTTTCTTCTGTTCTATGCGGACCAAATAACGCCGTCTGCGTGCGCTGAGAATAGAAGTCGCAGCCTACACTTTGAGCTTCTGTGTAGGAGAAAATATGAAACTGATCCCTGGCGTCGGAGTTCCAGTCCGGCTCCGAGTGTCTTTTTTTTCTTCTTCTTCTTCTTCTTCTTCTTTGAGTGCTTCCTGCCAGTCGGGCGGGCCTATCTCTAACCTTGGAGAGGCAGAACGAAGATGAGCACTTGCTACAGGCCTGACGTGGCTCTGTGGTTGGCAACACTGCGCACCCGTGGGACGGGAATACTAATAGGGCCCGTTAACCAGACTTTAGCAAACCTTGAAAATGAAGATTATTGTCCTATCAAAAACGCTGCGAGCTCTGTGAGGACTGAACTTGATCACTATAAACTTTTAAACTGAGCCGACATGTACTTTTTGTGCTGTGATCTACAGGTGCAACTCTGTAATTTGGAATATCATCAAATGTCATAGAGTTACGCCCTCCATAGGGAGGGCATTGAACAGATGCACATGGCTGCACAGACTGATTGCTCACAGGTTGCTTGATCCGGATGCATTAATGGAAGGTTGAGTGGAAGGAAAAAGGGAGATGAAAATGTGCAGAAGCAACAGGAGTAATCAAAAATCTTCAAAAATATGGTGACATAAAACCCATGTAAGAGTAGGTGAGAGTTACTGTATACTATCTTTACATTCAAAAGTTGAATTTCCCAAGTTCCAAATCAGAAAAGCAGTGAGAAGGTTTGGTAATACTTAAATTCTGACTCGGAAAGTTGGAACTCGCCAAGCAACCTCAAGGCTGATTTTTTATTTTATTGCATAACCCCTAACCCTATCTATCTGAAATATAATGAGGGAGGCCAATAAAACCAAATTATTACCATTACATTTGTATCTCTTGTGATATTTTTTTCAGGTCCTAACTCTGATTCCCAAAAACCTAATATTGCTTCCTGTGGACTCTTCTCAGTGACGCATGGGTTACCACACACATGCATACCCATAACACTGGGTAAGGCTTCCTTGCGTTCCTCAAATCCCGAACCAGATGTTGGAATCATCTTAGGAAGAAAAGTATCTGGCTCGTTGACTGTACAGTACAAGCATAATAACGGAAAACTGAATGGAGGGATTTTGGTAGATTTTGGGGAGGTTCTAACTTTGAGTGTGACAGGTGTGTGGCAGTTCTACACACATGGAGAAGTACCATTCTGCAGCCTTGACTTCTCTCTCCAGGTGTATTTACAACAAATCACATCTCACAATTCACATGGTATCATCAGAAACCCTTTTGGATTATTTAGCTACAATGATCAAAATGTTAAGCTAAGCTTACTCATGTGTCCTAAACATCTTCAGGAAACAAGAGGAAAAAATCCAGTTGCCTTCTACTTACTGTAATTCTGTAAAGATCACCATGTCCTGGATGACAGAGAATCTTCTCCAGTCTGCTTGCGGTGAAGCCTTAACTTGTATCCCCAGGCAACTTACACCTGTTGTTAAGGTGAGCCTGTTGTTAAGAGTTATCTTTTTAGGAGGGTGTGAATATTGTTTAGGGAAAGTGTTGCTGTGATAATCTCACAGAATATTGTGAGTATTAATCCAGAGGTTGTGGTGTCTATCCAAGTCGGAGAAAGTTATGGAGAGAGAATTAATATAGCTGGATTGTACGTCAACAAAGTTTCTGCCCCAGAATAATAGATGCTTGTTCTTTACCCCACGGCTAGAAGCTTTGCTTCTCTGATAACACTCACACACAGCAGCAGAAGCAGCAACCACACACACGCGCAGACTATAGTGTTTTATCGCTGTGGATTTCATAGAATGAAACTAACAAATCCTCATACGTCAGCAACTATGTAGAACAATGATGAACAATGAGAGACCTGTAGTTAGCCCGCCCTGAGTCCTCATTAAATTTGCAATGGAGAGAAGTATTTTTCTGATCTCTTCTCACTTAAACGAACATGCATCTTTTTTAAGTTCAACACTATTCACACCTTAAAGTATATGTGACCAAAACCATTCACACATTGGCAGCATTAGGTGACACATTTGGATCCTCTAGTGACAATGACCCAAAAATGTTATTGAATGGAGGATATGGCACAGGGACTCTTTTGATCTTAATGCTCTTGAACAGTGTAACTGTTCTGACCATAAATTATGTGTCTGATGGTTCCAACCCATGTTTAGAACTGAATTCTTTGTGTGAGAATTGTGACGTCTTCTAGAAACCAGAGAGGTCCAGTTGCATCCAGTTTAAGCATGTAAGATTTTCAAGACATGGATGAAAAGCTGAAAAGCTAAACAACTAACTACTATTAGCCATTCAAGCAACTAAAAGATTCTGGAATTGTTTGAATTTAAATTGTGAACTATTTCAAACAGCAGTAATCAATCGCTTTGTCCTATTGTGAACTCTGAGATCAGTATTTGTAAGACATTTTTCCAACCTTCAACTTGGAAATAATAATCTCTGAATAAAAACTGAGCAGACATTTAAAACATTCATTTAAAACCATTAGTGTTAAATAATGAACATGTGGGTGTTTTTGTTGTTTCTTTGATGTTCAAGCTTAAAACAGCAAACTCTATTTTATGATCAAAGTAGCCACACACAGAGCATTGCACCAAACATGGATAGTGGCTATATAGAAAATAAAACAATTATGTATGCTTTACATTAATGCATATATGTAAAAGTGATCAATATGGGTCAATTTCTTCTCTCACAGAAGGAAATAATCCTCTCAAACATTTGCTTCCTGTTAATGCATCTCAATTTGTTGCAGGCTTTCAGTGGTTGTCTGGTCCTTCTTGGAAAAACAACCAAACCGCAAAAAGAAGAACTTAAATGTCCTGAATCAATTAGGAACTACTTTCAGTGTACACAGTAGTGGCTTTTCTGGTAAGCAAGCACATCATATATTAGGCCAATGAGTACAATGCTTTCTCAAGTATGAGGCAACTGCAGTCATGAAGATAAATGTATTTGCATTAGTAACAAATACACAAAGATGTCTGTCTCTGTACTCCAAAACAGCCTGACAGCTTGCCATTTTATTATGATAAATTATAAATATACAGGCATAATTTATTAATTGACTAACAGACATCTGCTCATTTTAAACATTGCTCATACAGGTACTACCTTTTAAGTGTTTTATTAAAGAGGAGGACTCTGAAGAGCTTTTAACTCTAATGATGCATCATAGAAAGTCATTATGAAGCAACTTTACGTCATGGGTCAGAATTCCTTAATTTATTTAAAATTTAAATAGTAAATCTTCTTTAAATACAGTATGTTTTAATTTAAACTCCTTGAGAGGTCAGGTATTACTGCAAAGATTACATGCATGAATTCAGTCAAAATACAAGTAGAAAGTTAAACCTCTAAGCAGTCAAGATTTCCAGTTCACATATCTAATTTTACATCCTAAAATATACATTTGATGCAATTCTTTATTTATCAATAGCTTAACCCTTAACCCTACTCGTGTGCATACCTGCTGATAACGTATCGTGCATCTGTATCGTGTTCAACTGGTTTCAGAGAGAGCTCAACACTGATAGAATAAATAAACAATACATTTTCCAAATGAAATACTAACTCATTAGAATATATTTTTTGCATTTAAGTACAACCAGTTTACAGCAGCACTTAGTCCTTACAGCTGTTATTTTTGATGGTCTGGAACTAACAAAGGGAGGAATCTCTAACTATTGGTCTTCATGCAACCTCTGTAGATCATCCTAATACATCCTCTCTTTTGCTCTCAACTTTTCAGCTCAACCCACAGCTTTTCTAGGGTAGGAGACTAGAATGTTCATGAAAGAAGAGTGATTATACTTCAAGTGAAAAAGTTTGGCATTTACTAAAACATATTTCATAAAACTATCCGAATAAAGTCACCTAATGAACAAAATAAATTTTATTTTTGTTTTAAAAGTCTTTGTATTTCAAGTAGTCTATAATCTCATGTCTTCTAACCTGCTTTCCAAAGCATTGGCATTAGATGTCTCTCCATCTTTGTACACCTTTTCTCCTTTTTTAAAATTTTGGTTGTATCAAACCACAGCAAATATATTTTGTATAAGATTTCCAGCTGCATTTAGCCAACTCAGCATGTTTAGGTTCATAATGGTAGGACTATTTTTTTCCAGACATCAGTCCCAACAACTGGTTGGCATGGTGAAATTGTCTCATGGTTGTTATTTGAAAGTTTAGGTATAATCTTTGTTGTAGTTCTGCAATGATAAGTTTTAATTTATTTTTTACCCCATTCGGATACTGAATTATTGATTACTAATTAAATGTTTTAAGAACTCTTGGACTCAAAAAATAAAAGCATTATTTCTGCTTTCTATAAAAATTGAAGGAGTGATAATACCTAAGGTAACTCTGATTTAGATAAAACGATTTCTTAATATACTGTATTTTTTCTTCACTGAATATATGTTCAGTTTAGATTTTTTCTTAATCCTTGTGTCTATAAATGGGGTCCAACCGACCCCACACACGTAAAACTTGCATCATTTGCCTCAGTCCTCTACGTTTGCCTCAGTCCTCGCACGCACAAGGGTTAATTTTGCACTGTGAAAACATGCTGCTACATTAAAAGGTAAACATAATTAAAGATGTCAATGAATACGGACAGTGCTGCATGTTATAGGACTGTCCCTCCTATCCCTCAGGCCTCCAAAATACAATAAAAGAACAAAAAAACAAAACTTTGGTAATTAACAAAAAACTTTCCTTTATTAGGTTTTACATACGGACAAAATATTTATGTTGCATTTTTAAGGTATTTCATAATTGAAATCAATGTTTAGTTTTGAGCAACTACAACCACCAATTTGGTCTAAACAATAACTGAATCAGGTCAAAAATAAACACTGCAGCCTGAATGATTTATTAACTTGGCTTTGCTTCCCTGTGTGTGGGTCAGATGAAGTCAGAAAACAGGACATTTAAGTTCAAAATGTCTCATCTACACAATTTGCTCTTTTTAAGTTATTATTTTTGCACCTACTTGAAGTTCAGTCATTGGCTTCTCGCTAAAATTGATTGCTCAGGTCTTCCTCCTTCCAAAATACATTTGATGCGTCTTTAAATAATAACCTTCTCCTCTTCAGTCTTCAACGTACTGCATTTCTATGTCGTTCTGTCACAGTTGGCAAGATTGTCAAAAGGAAGGAAAGAATAAATAGCAAAGGAAGCAGAATATGAAAAATCCAATAACCCAGTTGACTGAGTAGATGTAGATTATGACCATGTCCATGTCGAAACGCCAGCCTCTAGAGTCATCCTCGAAGTCGATGGTGTCGAGTGGGAATCCTCCTCCATGGGGGAACTGGCGTCTCACACTTGGGGTTGACTGCCTTTGGAAACCTTATTTATGAAACAAAATTTGTGTAAGCTTATTGTAAAACACTACCAATGTGAGTTACATGACTGGATCCAGTAAAAATATACACCTACTTTAGTAAGTATTTTTTAATCATTTATGCCAGTTAAGTTTTCGACATTTGATTCCATATGTGAAAGTTGTTGGCATTTTCCAAATTATTACTAAAAGGTAGTTAGACAAATGAAAAAAAAAAAAAGAAGAAGCTTGCCTCGAAAGATGCGGAAGAGCTTCCTGCAGCTTGGGAGAGGCCACTTTGAGCAAGGTGCTCTCTGAAAGTTTTGCTTTCTGGAAAGGTATTCCTTGGGGAAGAATGTTTTTGCTGTTTGGTTCAGCTCTAAAAAAAAAACAAAAAAACACAATAATGATATAAAAAGTGATCATCTTACAAACAGCTTCATTTCTTTGTAGTCTGATTTGTGTACCATGTTGGAAAGAAACATATTTAGCCTCACTGGCCTCGTTGTGACCTTGACTTAAACAATCAACACAATCTCAAGTCCTTTTCATCTTTTCAATTACAAGAGCTCTTGTTTCTGCAGTGCTAGCAGCCATCCTGTCCTGTCCATGCTGCTCATACTTTGTATCCAAAAGTAGGCCAGTCTGAATCATGAAGTTCATTACTTATTCATATTTTTGTCAGAGTCATATCATATAGGATGAAATCTTTATTTAGTTCACATGAAACTTCATCTAATTCATTGGTCGCCGAGCAGGATACACACAGTGCCTTGGAATAGTGTGTGTACCCCTAACCTTTACATAAATCACAGAAAATACATTGAAATCACAAATGCAAATTAATTTTAGCGTGATTTTATGTGATAGAGCAGCACAAGATAGAGCATAGAGCAAATAAAATATAAAAATGAAGCATGCATATCTTTTCAAAGCCTTTTACCCTAATAACAGGAGTTGTTGTCATCAAGCTCTAATGTCCTGCAGGTTTTAGATTCATTCATTTTCCAACACAGCTGATTCAAATTATTGAATTACCTCTTTTTCAGCATGCCATTAAGTTTGGCAAAGGCCTGGTAGCAAACCATTCATTTGATTCAGGTGTGTTAGAGCAGGCTTGCATTTAAAGACATTGAGGACTAGGGTTGGAGACATCAGTCTTATATCCTTAAACAAAATCATATTACCCTCAGAAGTCACTTAATGAGTAAATAACCCATGAATTTCACTATGTAGTGTCATGCAAAAGTATTGAATCATCATGATGTTTAAAGAACATAACCAATTGGTCAGGAATAAAGACGACTTATAAAGAAACCATATTAGTTGATATGTGAACTACCCATAAGTTCACAAATCATTGTGACTTGAACTGGAGAGATTCATTAAGAAATATTGGTAAAAACTTCAGAGTGTATATTAGCAATGATAGTGGGTATAAAGTCTTACATTCCGGATTTTTATTTTCCCAAAAAATAAAAACAAAAGAAAAAACGGTTAACAGTTTTTGATAATTTTCCTTTCACTTCACAGTTATGTATTGTTCCGAGTTTGTCTATTAGACAAAATAATAAGTATGAATAGCATGAAATTAATGTATATTAAAATATTACAGCATAGTACAAAAAAAAATCCTGATACATCTGTTTTCGCTCTGTCACAGGGGTTATTTTCCTACCAAACAGGAACACCACTTCTTATATCTGGAGTGGATCAAATGAAAGTGTTTGGATTGTGTTTGATTTTGTCCTCTCGGCCTCTGTGACTCATCTGGCGTGAGCTGAACAAAAGGTCCACCCTGCTCCCTGCAGGACATGTGCAGCTGGGCCCCCTGAACAATCAGTAGCTCAGAGATCTAATCTGTATAACTAACAGCAAACAAACCACAAAAAATTCAGTCACAACATATTTAATGCCGTATTTCGATCGCGTTACTTTTGATGCACAGGTAATTTAAATAATGCTTACAAATCTTATTGCTTTAAACATAGATGTTTTTGACTACTGACTCACCCTTTTGGAAGAAGACATGAGTGATGATGGTTCTGCAGAGAGGGCAGGGGGTGTGGGTGGGGTTGTTCTTTGCAAGTGTCCTCAGACATGGCTCGCAGAAGATGTGGTTGCATGGGTGACACATGTAAGGACTGAAGTACACATCCAAGCACACGGCACAGATGAAACCTTCTTTGTCTCTCATGCTCAGAGTTTCTTCATCCTCAGTGCTGCTGCAGCTGCTGGTGGTAGTGGGGGTCTCTGCTGAACTCTGGAAGAAAAGGAGACGGTAAAAAAAATGTATGTTTCTTGATAATTAAGTCAGTATCCCATGATATGTACGCAAATATCTTTTTTATGTGTGAAAGCAAATTTGCTGCTATTGTGAATTTCAGAATTGAGCATGTAGTGCATATAGTTTTCACGTTGTGTCCTGCTTTTTATGCATGGAAATGAAATACCAATATTAACAGAAAATATACATTACTACATTTTATAATAAATTACTGCAGTTTTTTTTTTTTTTTGACTGAACTATTTTTACCTCATATTTAAAGCAACATGGTCACAGCATACAGTAACCCAGACATTGATCCTTCAAGCATCTCTTTGAGATTCTTCTAATCTTCAGGTCCAGGCAAGGAATTTAGTGGGCTTTTATTGAAAACCATTCAAAGTTTGAAATATTTCAACTCTGCCATGTAGAGCAGTTTCTTACCACAAAATAAAAATACATTCTCTCTAATTATGACATAAAGTGAGTTATTACTGTTGAAATCACTTCAAAGTTAGATTATTGCAATGATCTTTATTTTGACATTCACTCTTAGTTGCATTGTCCAAATTTGGAGCCACAATTCCAACTGAACTTGGGAAAGGAGACAGAAAATTTTACTTCACAGCTTCTTCTGGCATAGAGAATTAATTTTGAAATGATTTTGTTTTCTGAACTTAGTCCCCTACTTGGAATTACTTGTAGCAAATATGTAACTCCAAACACACAAGATATTCCCTCTACAAGACAATATTACACCAGTTGGTGATAAATATTTCTCCATATTTTGCCAACCGCTTGTGAAAGTCTTTCTCTCTTTATCACCCTTTTTGATGAGTGTTAACCTTCTTTGCCATATAATAATATGTGTGAGTAGAGATGTGTTTAGGAGTTAGTTCAAGGAGCTAAACTATCTCTTTATCTGCATTTTATTACATCTTATTGTGAAGTACACATTTTTGTGGGAGAGAATTATTTGATATAAATACTGGCTTTTATTTGAACTTGGTTTATAGAAAACAGAAAAAAAATATGCTGGAATGATATCTAATTCCAGAATAAACCATACAATTTAAATTAATCAATCCATAATTATATCACTTATATAATTCCTTGTAATAGTATTCAAACATCTTGAAAATCAAGGGAAACTTCAGACTCGTCAGAAGTAAAGAAAGAGCTGCGAGAAGGAATCTGTTGTTGAAAGAAAGCCATGAAAAGTTCCATTATACATTTAGACAATGACAATGACATTAAACTTAGAACCAGAGCTGCAGGGTGATGGTTCAAATAAAAGCATGTCGATGTGTTAGAATGGCCAAGTTAAATCACAGACAAATGGAGTCTTGACAAAAGTTCTGTCTGGAAGACTCTCTAGTTGCACCTGCCTCATCAATCAGCGCCTCCCTCTCTGCAACCTGGACCTATCAGCGCCGGTCCAAGCCTCGCTCCAGCCAATCATCGTTTGGGCTCCAGTTCAAAATGACCTTCACCCATGGCCTCCTCTGCTCACCAGCTGCGATCAACACACTTCTGCCCCATCTCCACCTTCCACTCCCGGCTCTCAGGCCTCATCCTCCTCCAACCACCGCCACCAGTACAGGCCCCGGGGGGGGGTCTATGCTGCATCAGGAATGTTCATCGAGCTCTTCAAAGTCCAGCTCGACGTCCCCGGCCGGGGCCTGAACGCCAAAGGACTTTGTTTATTTTCATGTTCATTTTGTCATTAAACTCTTTTAATCGCTTTCTTTCTCCGTTTGAGTCTCTCCAGATTGAAATATACAATTGAGAATCTATGACTTTAAAATGATGTTCACAGATGCTCCCCGTCCATTTTCAATGAGATTCATCTATTTTGCAAAGAGGAATAGTCACAACATTTCTATATCTAGATCTGCAAAGCTGATAGTGGCATAACCCATAACACTTGCAGCTGTAATTGCTGCAAGACTTTGTTATGGAATTAATTTGCCTAGAGGCTGAATATTTACAATATACAACCACATTGTGTTTAGTGTTTTAATAAAAAAAAAAAAAAACAACTAAATTTTGTCATTGCCCCTGAGTCCACACTGAATCTACCATTTCCAAATCCCAGCTAGACCTCGTGTAAAGAGATTTACCTCGGCCTCCACCTCTTGCACAAAGATGTGTCAGTTGCAGACCCATGGGAGATGTGCCTTGAGCTTCAATGTTAAGAAAGCCTAAGGGTGTTTCCACAGTAATTACTGCTTTCTCACCCAGGGGGAGCTCCCGGGACTTCCTCCTAGCAGCAACTCTGCCTCTCAAGGTGTGTCATTAACACCGAAAGAGGACGCTGAGCATACACAACTCTTAAGTAATCACGGACACTGAGGTTCTTCCCTGGCAACACAGGATGTATGACACCGTAGCGTTTTGTTGGCTACAGCTGGTTCATAATCAAATGAAACAGATATCTGATTACATTTATCTCAACTAATAAAACAAATTCCTGAACAAATAAATCCTAGGAATCAGATCAAATTATTAATTAAGGGATATGATAGTGATATGCTTCCTCTATAGCAAAACCCACAGTTCAGGTAGAAAAAGTAGAAAAACAAACTTCCAGGTATTTTACTGGGATTTATGTAACATAATATAAAGTAGTGGATACTTCCAAGTATTTAGTATTTAGTCATGGCAGAATGTTTGAAATAAAACATTGCACTTCTCTTATCAGCACTAAAGCCTAAAGTTGACTTTTTTGGGGGGTAACAAACACTGCATGGGTCAGCTATGAAACAAAGAGTTTATGGAAAAGGCCAATATGACAACTTCACCACGCTTTTCACTGTAATACACGGTGAAGGATGTGTGATGCTGTAGATCTGTTTCTTTTGCAAAGAACCCGAGGAACCTCATGAAAGTTAACGGAATAATTCACAGTTTTTTCTAAATCAGGTCATTTTCATTTAAAAAACTGAGAAGCTTCTTTCAAAACAATCTACTTTCCTAAACCTATATTCTATATGACACCTGTACTGAGCTGCATGGATAAGAACAAAAGAGATGACTTGACGGTCTAGAAGAAGAATCTAAGATTGTTCCAACCTTGTGAAATGTTACAGGAAAAGCTGAAGTGCCAGTTAAAAAAATGTGCTGGGAAATTAGTATTAAAAGGAAGGATCTCAATAAATGTGACTATGTTGATTTTTGTACAAAAAAAGCTTCTTACCACTAAAGCATGCATTTTTTATATAAGTTATTCAGCCACTAATATACCAGATGAATCTCTTCTAAGTCTCTTGTTTTTAAATCATCCTCACCTTGGGTGCCAAACCATCTGAAACAATATCATTATATGTCATCTATTAATTATGTGACAGGTATTGCAAGTTTCTCAACTCCACCAATCATGTTAGTCTTCACTGCAACAACAGTTAGAATAATTTTAGTCTGGCAGCGTGACTACAGATCAGCAGCAACCAATCAAAACTGAACCAGCTCTTTTGTCTGGCCAGGTTTGAAGGGCTCTCTGCCTGAGCCTCATCATGAAGCTAATTCAGACGTAACCCCACTTTAAACCACGCAAACACAATGGCTATTGAAATGAGCTAGGTGCAGACAGAGCCGTCAAGTGTTGGGAGTCTGGCTGAATTGAACTTACACAGTCACACACACGGACACACATGTGAAGCCCTAAATATAAACACAGTGGAAAGGAGGGAAGCACAGAAGTTAAAATTTCTATCTTGTGCTACAAATGCCCACGCAGATGTTGCTTTGTTTTGGTCATAGGCTTTCATCCTGCATGCACACACATTCAACTGGCTCTGTAGAGCAATCTGGAATGCCTTAATAAAGATTTCAGCATAATGTGTTAACGTTTGCTTTGTCAACAATATGTAATTTAACAATTCTTCCAATTTTGAAGTCATAACATTGGCGATATTCCTATGTCCTCACTGGTCAGTGTGTCTGGCCCATGAAAACTGATGCAAACTTCTTGTAACCTCCTATTTTCAGGTGGAACAAGTACTAAATTAATTATGTTGGGTGAATGTAACATCACATGGATAGCAATAGAGAAGAAATTGATTTGAATTGGATAAAAAACAAATTTTATTCATTTTTAGAGCATAAAATGTATGAACTCACAGTGAGAACATTTAATAAAAGCAGTATGATTGCTGTAACCACAGTGAGATTTACCTGTGTGCTCTCCGGCTGCTGACTTGGTCTCCATCTCTCCCACCTCCTCTGCCTCCTTCTCAGACTTTCAATCCTGTTCTTCTCTCTTTTACTCATCCTCCTCTCTCCTGAAGCGATGCAAGGTGGTGTCTCTGTGGAGTACATGGCTCGACCCGTCACTTCGATCACGCCACAGCCTTCTTCTTCAGTGGCGTCCTTGTTCTCATCCTCCTCTTCTTCATCTGCTGACTCTGAGATTTGCGTCTGATTCGAATGGTATTGTGACGGTCGCCCTGTTCTCACTTCTGCCCAGAATGGATCTAAATCTCTGGATAAAGGGTCTTGTGATGACGGATGAGTAAATCGGCTTTGAACAGCAGGCCGCCCAGATCTTAAATTGGTAGTTGTAGTTTGGGTGAAGCTGATAGCTTGCGATCTAGAACTTTTATGTTGTCTTTCTGAATGATTTGATGGTTCCCCAGCTTCAAAAATGGTTTTTAACTGCATATCAGAGTTACTGCTGGAAAAGCATTCAGAGGTCCCTCTCCCTGGTTCATCTTGGACTTGATCTGCACATGCTGTTTCCATCCTTCTAGACAGTTCTTGACCTCTGTCCTTACCTCTGAAGCGTCTCTCCTCATCCCTTTCTTGGTTTCTGTCCCCTCTTCTGCCTTGTTTGTCTTCAGGACAGGTTTTTCTGCGTGCCTTTCTTCCGGACAGGGCAGGTTTTGCCAGATGCTGTCCAGCTTGATCTGCATCACTCAGACAAGATGTCGTCGGCTTCATCCGCTGATTGTGACCCTCATTGCTGCCATTTCCTTCACTCGGGTCTTCATTCTCATTTCCTCCGTTTCTGCTAGCTCCCATGCGGGAGCTCATCATGGACTTAAAAACCCGTCCGTATTCAGCAGATCACATTGGATGGAACTTCAACCAACTAAGCAGCTTTTACCCTCTTTCACTCATCACTTACTCTTCCTACTGCTTCCCATTTCTCCTACACGTACTTTCAAGCATTTTATTTAAGAGAAACAGAGTGTTCCAGCTCGGGGCAGATGAGCGGTGCAGCTCTCTGGTCTGGCCTGTCCTACCCCACCGAGCCCCCTGGGGCATTCCACACTGTTGACAAAGACAAAGTCCTCATGCTGAGCCCCATTACAATAGCTGCTCTGTTCGCAGCCTCACTATAGTGCTGTTCAACCTATAGAAAACTCACCATTATGGACCAACAGGACTGACAAAAATGAGGTGAAAAAGCCAGAGGCACATTTTGTCTAATGGTAAATAGCACTGCATCAGCTTTTCACTCACTATTTGATACAGTGACTTGCTAAAGTATTCACAACCATGGAATTTATTTTAGTCACATTACAACTACAAATTTCAAAGTAACATCATTATTATTATTAGTGGATGTATTATTATTGTATGTCATAGACCATCAAACAGTAGCTTATGATAGATAAGTGGACGGAAAATCGTTTTTACAATTTTTACAAATAATCTCTTAAGAGTGGCATGTATATGTATTCCAAACTTTGAATCAATACTTTTCAAAACCAGCTTTTGTGGTATTATTTTTTGCATCATAGTAGTTTGACTGTGGTGGAGATATTTCTGTAGCGCTGGAAAGAACTTTGAAACAAATCAATTCATTCTAGCTCTGGCTGTATGCTTTATGGTGAACATCTTCCTCAGGATTAAGTATTCTGCATCTGTTTTCTTCACGGCTTGACTTCTTTTTACCTCCATCCAACCTTATTGTCAGAAAGCTTCTTCTTACCATGATGCTGCCACCACTATATCCAGAGGGGATCATGTGTTCAGGCTGAAGTGTCAGTTTTCCTAATTGGGACAATTCATCTTGACTTATTGTGCTACAAACAAATCCTATTTTAATTTCTCCAATATTATTTCCCTGACCTGCGAAATGGTCTTCATGATGTATTTTGCTCCTATTCCATGTTTCCGTTTTCTCGCACTTTACAGTTATTCACTACTCTGTGTTGATCTGTCACACACAATCTTGATCAAATACAGAAACAAATCTAATGTTCTGTGGGTTTATTTTGGAAGTAAAAATCACTCTGAACATAAAATTCAGCTTGCAGAAGCAGCAAAAACATTCCGACTAAATAAATAAATAAAAAAAGAAGCAGCCTATCCTCTCCATCGAGAGCCCAATCATTCCCCCCAAAATGAAAATGTCCGAAGAACAGTCGGTGCAAGATAAAAAGTGAACAGCAGATGGCAGCATCGTTCCTGTCTGGCCTTTAGCAGGAGCTGTTCTTGGTCCTGAACTACAGTTTCCACTGTCTTCGCACGTTGAATTTGCACTTCTTGTCCTTTGGAAGCATTTTGACAAAAAAAAAACAAAAAAAAACATTAGTTTCAATTTAATTAAATAATAGGTTATGGCAAAAATAAGATACTTCCGGATAAGGTTGATTGTAGTTCACAAGCAAGTGAGTTTTTAAGGGCTAGTCCTGTTAATAATAATAATAATAATAATAATAATAATAATAATAATAATAATAAAGGTTAAAATAAAACCTAAGGAAACGACAGCGTGTCCTTCTTCTGTCAGTAGCGAAAAGTGAAGCATTTGGGAAGCGCAGCAGCAGAAAACTCCAGGGTGAACTCCTCCCGGTCTGACGTACGTAGAGCAGTTGGTATAAATGAATTCACGGACTCACCAAGCTCAGATTATTCGCAGCACCAGTGCACACCTGGCTGTTCACGCGCACACACACACACACACGCACGCACGCAGACACAAACACACGGGCTGACCCCAACAAACACATAAACACGCGCGCACACATGCACACCCTCATGCATACCCACAAACACCGCGTCATGCGTCCTGAGAGCGACAGCAGGAACTCCGATGGACACCATAAAACACACGGCAGCAGCAGCTGCAGCAGCAGTGTAAGCAGCTGACTGCCTTCTGGGGTTTTTTTACGCTTACACATCACCAGCTGCAGTAGAAAAGTTGCGCTCTGAGTTCGACGACATGGATTTTCTAACGAGCAGCAACGCCAGCAATGCCACCGGCGGTTACCCCGAAGGGATGGACGTGGTCGCCGACTGGATCGGGGGTAACAACACCACGGAGTCTAGGTTTCAACCCGATCTGGTGCTTGCTTACCAGATAATCACCTCTCTGCTCCTGGGGGCCCTCATCCTCTGCTCCATATTTGGCAACGCGTGCGTTGTGGCAGCCATCGCCCTGGAGAGATCTCTCCAAAATGTGGCAAACTATTTGATTGGATCTTTGGCCGTTACAGACCTGATGGTGTCGGTGTTGGTTTTACCTATGGCAGCCCTCTACCAGGTTCTAAATAAGTGGACTTTGGGGCAGGAGATCTGTGACTTGTTCATCTCCCTGGATGTGTTGTGCTGCACATCCTCCATCCTGCATCTGTGCGCAATCGCCTTGGACAGGTATTGGGCCATAACAGACCCCATTGATTATGTAAATAAACGAACACCAAAACGAGCTGCGCTCCTGATTTCCGCAACTTGGCTGATCGGATTCTCCATCTCCATCCCACCCATGTTAGGATGGAGGAGCGCCGAGGACAGGGCGAACCCAGACGCATGCATGATCAGCCAGGATCCAGGCTACACCATCTACTCCACCTTCGGGGCTTTTTACATCCCCCTCATCCTCATGCTAGTCTTGTACGGCAGAATATTCAGAGCCGCTCGGTTTCGGATTCGAAAAACGGTGAAGAAAACCGAGACGGCGAAAGTTTCGGACAAGTGTTTGGCCGTGTCTCCGGCAATCTTCCACAAGAAAAGCAACGGGGAGACGCGCGGCAAAGGCTGGAGGCGCTGCGACGAGTTCAAATCCAGCTCCCCGTGCGTAAACGGCGCTGTGAAGCACGGAGAGGAGGGCGAGTCGCTGGAGATTATAGAAGTTATCAGCAACTCCAAGACGCACCTACCTCTGCCTAACACCCCTCAGTCCTCCTCTCATGGTTATGAGAACATGAACGAGAGGAACTCGGGAGCAAAGAGAAAGCTTGCGCTCTCCAGGGAACGCAAAACGGTGAAGACGTTGGGGATCATCATGGGAACATTCATTGTGTGCTGGCTGCCGTTTTTCATTGTGGCGCTAGTTCTGCCTTTCTGCGCGGAGAGCTGCTACATGCCCGACTGGCTGGGTGCCGTTATCAACTGGCTGGGCTACTCAAACTCCCTCCTTAACCCCATAATATATGCCTATTTTAACAAAGACTTTCAAAGTGCATTCAAGAAGATCATAAAGTGCAAATTCCACAGACCATGAGCGCAAAAATGTGATTTTTTTCCCCCCTATAAAATTAAGCGCAGAAGCAAGAGAAATGTTAACAAACTGTGCAAAGCAGCAAAAAAAAAAAAAAAAAAAGATTATAAAAGAAAAAAACTCACAGACTTTTTATTCAGGGACAGAATAATATGTTTTAGGAGGATTGTGTATTTATAAAAAAAATAGCAGAAAACAAGGCTGAGACATACCTTTTCAATGTACAAGCATATTTCTTCAGTGTTGTAGCTATGTAGCCCCCCACATGCGACGACAACCATTGTTGTATTGTCAAGCAGAACATGTCTTGTGCTGATTCAATGCATTTTGATCATGAGGCACAAGGGGCTTCCATCTTCACGCAACAAGCTTTGTAGCACTGAATCAAATAAAAGCAATTAGTTTGTCATTAAGAACTCCTGAGTCCATTTTATGTCCAGTGGCGCAGCAAGGGATATGAAGAAACCTCTACAATTTTGTTTCCACACCAAACAATCACATATGCTGAATATTATTTACAATAGTGAGTTTAAAATTGAAATGAATGGTGCTTCAGCTATTTTATTTTATTTTTTTACATTTTCTTATTTCTAAGTTATTTATGCATTTTATTTTTATTGTATTTTGCAAAGATTGACACTTTTAACAAATCCTATCCCAAAATTCACAAAATCAAATTTTGGTTTGCAATTTTGGATGAGCCATCGACATCAGATTATCAGTGGTCATCATGTGGTCATCCCTTTCAAAACCTTCTGGAAGCATGCCCTTGGTTATGTTCAGGAATATAAGGAGCAAGTCAACAGCAGGCCCGGGCAGAGACCACTAAAGGGGCAGGTGCTCAAAAAAAAGGGCACATCTAACCGCATTCTAGGACAGAATAAAGCCACACAGCTTTTAGAGTTTATTAAACAGTGATAAATTACAAAATTGTGAGATATACAATCAAAGCTAAGGGAAATATCTATACAGAGCATACAACTATGCATATGTAAGATATTTTATTAGTAATTTCTTTCTGCAGGTCTATTTTGTTATAGGAAAGTATTGCAATATTCAAACCCGCAATTTAGAAAGATATGTAAATCAGAGCTGGACCACCAGACATATTTTGTCTTTACAGAATTACACTATTAAAAATATAAACAAGGGCACAATGCAACCTTTTAGTGACTGTAATCTATAAAAAAAAAGAGCTGCCTGTTTGCTGCAGTGGAGATGAAGATGGTCCATTCAGGAAAGAGGAGCTGCATCAAACTTTAACGTGGAACTGCAGAAAAAAAACAAAAGCAAATATTTAATTGTTAATGCATGTCACCATGAGGAAAGCCTACTGAGTTTTGCTTAAAAAACTTTTTTAAACATTTAAATCACATTTGTCTCATGAAGTGAATTTTTTTTTTTGCAAAACAAACTTATTTGCACTTGTCAGAAATCTTTTCTTAATATTCTAAGGTTTTGTTTGTGATTCAAAGTTTTGCTTGTGATTCTCACATGAAGTCGTGGGCAGGGCTCAAAATCACAATAAAAGATTTCTGATGTGTGCAAATAAAAGTTTATGTTAGGCAAATAACTTTTTAAGTTCACAAGACAAAAATTAGTTATTTAATTTAAAAAAGTTTTTTAAACAAAACGATTTGTTTTAAAAAAAATAAATTACAATTCCAAAAGTTTTGATTACAATTTTATTTTACTTAACTGAGGTTAGTTTTTTTTCTCCATTGAATAATTGGGAAACAAATTTAACTTCATACTCTGCGAACCAGACCCTAAACTTAAAGTCTGGGTTGAGTTTTTTTCCCCTTCATTAATGACACTTTTATTACATTCATTATATCTATCATGGTAATTCAGGGTGAGTTATTTTTAATTCTAAATGAATATCCTTGTTGGACTATTATTTAAGTGTTATTCTCCTCCAGGATACATTTACCTAATACCAGAATAAATTAAATGTACATTAAGTAGCAAAGGAAATTAGAAGATGGAACATATATCCATTATGGAGATGATCGGTTTTGGACGGGCGATGTGCTCCTATTGCATAAGCAATACTAAAAAATTACTGATATCATTAAAGGGAAGAAGCTTTTTAGTTATCTTGCTTTGCTAGCAAAGTCGTTAGCTAGCAGCTAGCTAATAACACAACAACAACAGCCTAATATCTGTATGATAAAATACTGAATCGATAGATAAGAACAGTTTCTCCTCACCTGGCTGTCTCCTCCCGCTCAGTAGTTCATCAGAGAAAGGCAGACGCAGAGGCCTGTCAGTGTCTGTTGTATTTCATTACCTCTCTGCTTAAACTGCAACTCCGTGCTGAAGCAGAAACGATACTTCAACGTTTTCCATCATCTGACAAGTAGCAAGTCTACTCCACTTTATTCACCAAAAATGTTTTTTTATTCACCAAAAACTGTTCTGTAATTTGGAACGTTCGCTAAGTTGAGCTCCAGTTAGCCGCCTTATGCGTCACAGGCAAAAAGTCAAAGGTAACAAGGTGACCGGAGGGCTTATTATGTTGTACAAAAAAGAAAAGAAAATAAGAATAATTTTACTACATCTTATGTGTCAGAAGAGGGCTTAGAAAATAATACAAAAAAAATAAATAAATAAATAAAAATTGACCAAAAGGGCACTTGGGGGCAAGGAGCAAAAAGGGCAGGTGCTCAAGCACCCCCAGACCCCCCTCCCTCTGCACGTGCCTGGTCAACAGCTTGCTGTGAGATTATCACCACCATATTTGTAAAGGACATGTAAGAAATTCAGAGTTTGTTAGGTTCCAATATGGGCTGAAAAACCACTCAGTGAGAAAGAAGACATTACCTCAGGTGCAATACAAAATCCAAGGTTTTGATTTGCGAAAGACCTTAATTTCTGGAGACATGATCTGATAAAACTAAAATTGATTTGACTTTTGGCATACTTGAAGTAAAACTGGGGAAACGTGCAACACTGAGAATACCATACTAAATTTAAAGTGCTGGGATGGCATCTTCATGTTGGGGTGTATCACTCCAGAAATAATACTAAAGTAAGATCTTGAAAGCTCCGCCATAAAGTTAGAACTTCTGCACAAATGGATATTAAAAATTAATTATCTTAAATTTGTTAGTCAATAATTTCAGTTACAAAATGGCTGAAGAAAAACAAAGTCTGCGTTTCTGTGTGTAGAGCCAAATAGATTCAACCTAAAGACTGCCTAGGAGGCACATAGATCTGGCCAGTAGGAACAGATAAATACCAAGGAAACATTATGTAAATTTCTGACTTCAAAGGAAGTTTTAAAAGTTGTGCAAAAACATTTTGCCAATATTCTGGCATTTAGCAGCTGGAAATAACTTTAAATATCCTAACTTATTGACCCGACGAGGGTCCCCATTGTCAATCATGTTGCTTCCTAAGTGGACAGTTTGATTTCACAGAAGTTTGATTTACTTGGAGTTATATTGTGTTGTTTAAGTGTTCCCTTTATTTTTATGAGCAGTGTATATATACCTAAGAGTGAATAATAAAAAGTGAATGGTTCAAAATGACTAGATCTAAAAAAAAAAGAATAAATAAATAAGCAATCACATGTAGTATGTTAATCAAGTTGAGACACCGTTGTCTTCATTCAGTGTACATTTACATGTTTGGCTTAAAATTACATGTTTAAAATCTTTGCATTCTTACCTTCAAGATTCTCTAACATTTACCCAGAAAGGATGTAGAGGAAAAAAAAATCTTAAGGCGTTACACATAGGCAACTCTTTAAAGTCACCTATGTACTTACAGTTAAACCTTTTTTTAAGATTTTGCAGGAAAGTATGAAAAACTTGGAAACATTACACCATACAATGCAAAACATAACAGACATTTCCACTGCATCTCCTATCATGCATTACATAAACCCTATACACAAATCCACTTACACAAGATGAAAAGATAAGGGACTGTCACAGGAAAAACAAGAGTTCAGGAAGAAATCCCAGTGAGTCATGCATGTTGCAAAAGATGGGTGGCACCTGTTGTTGTGGCAACACATCAAGATGATGCTTGTAGTGAATCTGTTGGAGTGGAATGATGGACAGACTGCAGATAGAGGACAGATAGGAATGCAACAAACAAGACATGAAGTTAAGGTCCTGACAGGACTACTTATTAGAAACTTATGTGAGTCTTATTGATAAATTCATACATTTTCACGTAGAGCAGGTGTGACTCATTCTAAACCAAATAATGGCAAACTTGCAACCTTTATTTTCAATTTCACTTACTTGAGGAAGCAATTTTTAGATGATTTATTCAGAACATACACGACCGAACTCAGGTTGCAATTAGTTAATGTCACCAAACCTACAGGTTTTGATTATTCTTTGAATATCCATAGTGCATGAAAAAATAGGTTACTTGTACATCATTGAATGATTCCTGTGCTCATTGTTTTCATGTTTAAGGATTTATTGTCACACACATCAACGAGTAGGAGAAATGTGTTATAAACCTACTTTTCAGATCAACAAACACTTCAAAACTAACTAAATAAATGAAGAAATGGTGGTTTTGACTATTCAAATTAGTAACAGCAAAACGAAGTTAAAAGTTAAAAAACAAATGTCATAAATGCATCAAGTAATCTTAAGAATTGACACTAAGATTAATCAACAGTACAGCTAATCCTAAGAGAACCAGCTATCGATTTAATTAAGGATTAAGTTTATTATTAATCACACTAAAATCTACTCATGCCCAACACATCTATTTCTTATTTAGTTATGGTAAAGAATGTAAACAAACATTCTACACCAATCTGATCTTCTTGGTCAGTTTGTTCCTGGCCTGCTTATTCTAGGTCAATTCCCCGCTGCTGTAAGCCACTTTCTTTGTGCAACGCAGCTTCCTTAGATGTGTTTATGTCACATCTAAGGTAGTTCATAGCTGTTAAATGTGTGAAAAGTCTTGGTCTGCACATGCATGTCTTCTCAAAAACCGATGAAGTCTCAGTTTCAGCATGTTCACTTAATTCTGCTGCTGAAGCGTCAAAACTACTCCAGTCTATGCAGGCTTGTAACATCTGCTTTGATCAGTTCACTTTCTAACAGCCCCAACCAGAGGCTTAGGCATTTTTTTCATTTATTGCTTTAGGTTGAAATAAGATAAAACAGTTAGTGATCAGAAAGTTCCGAAGCAGACCTTGTGACAGCACAATATGTATCTCTTTAAGCTGCACAACAGTGGTGCAGTGTGTGTTTATCCCTTGTGGAACACATAATATGTTGTATACATTTTTTAAGCTCATTGAAAAGGTTTGTCATGTTAAAATACTCAAGGATAAAAATGAGAAAGGCTGGGTGTTTTTCCTCCACGTCTGTTCTCAGCTAAGCAAGCTGGCTTTCAGCATCTGATGGTGGGATATGAACACATGCCACATTAAACAAGGACAACTTCCTCAGTGAATAAAAGGTCAGGGTGTGCAAAAAATTACTCTAGGCAAGGGCCAGTGGCGCAACTACACATTATTCAGGTGGATGTGAAAACATAAAAAATCCCCCCCAACCGAGACGAGGATACGTGAAGGGTAAAGGTTGCTAAAATCGCCTCGCTATGTGCACAATGTGAAGCGTACGCCGCGCTGAAGTGTATGGGAAAACATCATCGGCACGCCGCCCCCTCCAGACGGCCCTCTGGTGCTGCGCTCCTTTGCGTTGCATGCGCTGCATACCCACCTTTTGCGCCACTGGCAAGGGCTACACATCTTTTGTAAGAGTGTGACATCAGTACACCATCACAAGAGGTTCACAAAAGCTTCGTGCAACAATCCACTTCAAAAAGATTGAAGCCCAGCATCTATACTGCCTAGTCCAGTATGTGCTTTCCAAACTAATTTTCCAATAAAACAGAGGAATGGAAGACAGAAGACGTTTTTAGAAATAAAAAGTAGCACTTTGACCATTTTGTTATCCAAATAGCAGACATTAGGGAGGTTGGAATGAGGGGTGGGGGGGGTTGAGTTGGGGTTGCAGAAACCTCAAAAGGGCGCTTGCCTATTTCCCTCACCTCCATCATTGCAAATAGCTGTGGCACAACAAAGACCTCAGTAGAGTTGAGGTCAGCGAAAAATGAAGAAGAAAATGCCAAGAGAGGATCATCCAGTGCTTAGGAGTTCCTCTTTAGCGAAAGCGACCAGAGAATGGTAGAATACATACAGTAGCACAATAAACATAAAAACATACAATGTTCAAGAGAGCAAAGGACACAGACTGACATCCACAGATCCGTCTTTGATAGTTTGATGAGCAGAAAGTGGTGCCATGTATTGGATAAAACAAGGCTGTGTCTTCTCCTGGTTGGACTCATTGGAGTTCCAGTGGGTTCTCTGGTTGCTTCTTGCATGAAAAACTTTCATTTGGCTTTTTTCCTCTTTTAACTTTAACTTTCCTTCTTGCAAATTAAACAAAAGGCATACACCTTATGTATGGCCCTTAAAGATAATCATAAATAATAACAAACTGGCTCTTTGAACACATTTAAATTTTAGTTCTAAAGGAAAAAACGTTCAGTCTATTCCAGGCCTCAGTCAAATATTATATAGTTTACAGTTTTGTATTGTGGTGTTAGTTTCTTCTTGTTTGTTGGATGATTAGGCCAGTTTTTTTCTCTCTTTAGTTTGTCTATTGATTCATGGTAGACATTGATGCATTGATAAGTACATGTGATTCTTCCCTACACGCTTTAGTAAACTGTTAGATTTTCAGTGTTTATTATTTCAATAAATATACAGAAATAAGAATGATTACTTCTTTTCAAATGTATTTTTTTAATTCAGTGGAAAGGGTAAATCTTTTTTTTAAGTCATAACATTTTATTTTTATAAACATATAGATTAATTAAGCTATGACCGTTGAGGTTTTAAATTGACTGATAGTCTGCCACGACAGCCATGACATATTTCTCTTCTCATAGTCTTCCTGTTTCTTTGAATGTATCATTGTTTTTTTCTTTCTGCTGCTTTTGTACAACATACATAGAATCAAATGGATTTGGAGAAAAATAATCACATAAGTGCAGCCTTTGGGGATAGGTTCTGGGCTTATGACAGGCTCAGAGAAACCAATACGGTAGAGGATCAACTATAAAGCAAAGAAAGGTATTGCTCTCAAATGTGATTCACATTGAGTGTGTGAAACCATTAATATCATTACATGTCAGTTCTGATATGTGGGATTACAAAGCAGCTGAGCTGCGTCGAACTGTGCTGCTCTTTCAAAGGTTTGGAATTTGGGACTGTATTAATCCCACTCACTGTGGGATTCTTCAGTGAAATACAGCTAGATGGGTGCCGGGTGAGGACACAAAGGCTGAATTGCATTCAGTGTACGACATAAGAGAAAAAAAAAGAGAGAGAAAAAAATTAATAAAATAGGGGTCAATTAGATGCTCGCTTACTTTTGTTGCTCTTATTAAACCGAACATCTGACATTTGTTTGTTTGCACTAAGATCTTGTCATTGGTATTAAAGTTTAAAAGTTGCTGCTTCAAATGTGGCAACAACCTTATCACAGATACTGCATGCTTGTGAAAACTGTTACAAATAATCTTAAAAGTGTGGTGTATAACTGAATTCATGTCCCTTTATTCTGACTTTCCAAAATTAAATTGAGTCTCATCAGTTGCCATCAAAAGTTCCTCCTATGGAGGAGCTGCAGAGATCCAAACCTCAAGTCAGATAATCTGTTGTAACAACAACAAGTCATCCCACATTTATGACATTTTTGAATGTCATATGATGAAAGAAACTGTAAGGTCTTGTTTGCAATTTGCTATGAGCCACACAAACACAACACATAAAAGACGTTCTTGTCAAGTGAAATAAAATAAAAGTTGTTGGGGGTGGTGGATACAAATCCACTTTTCAGAATTTAGTTTGAAAAAATAAAATAAAATGCATATATCATTTTTCTCCCACTTCACAAATTTGCAAAGCTTTTTGTTGGCCTATCAAATAAATTAACGAAATATACTGATGTTTTTTTGTTGGAGGCTTTTGATTAAAGGAACCATAAAAACTTCAATGTTTTAAAATATTAAGTTTTTCTAACTGTTAATAATCCGCTTTTTTTTTTTTTGTAAAATGTCACAGTAAAAAGTAAGTCATTCGAAAACGTCTACACTCTCCTTCACTAGCATCAGAAAAATAAACTGGAGTCTGTTATCAATAAGCTTTTTAAGTGTCATTATAAATCTGTCAGATTGTCAAGTTGAATGTTTGTTCCTATGAAGATCCTAAATATAAACTGAAAAATGTAGGTTGCATTCAAAGGCATCAAAGAGCACTTTGTTAATATCCTAATTCCCCAATGATAGTCTAAAAATATATTTCCTCAGCATATTGTTTGCTGACAGTGGTGATAAAATGTTAAAAGCACTGTGATGTATTTTAATAACAACTCAAGACCTGACGAGTTGACAACGACGCCTTTGATCTATTTAGGAGACAATTTTGATGTTTTTTTTTCACTGTCTCAGTCCAGCTGAATGTTTGAGAAAATTTCAGCTCTATTAAAAGCACTAATCAGGATATGGGTGTTATATGATAATGGCGAAAGCCAACCAGACAAGTGTACTGGCAGAGTCATTTAACTATATTATCCAACCAGTTTTCCACAGTTTTCCTTGCCTCATTATTATCCATTAAGCACTATGATTACATTTTATGTGTGGGATATGTTTGTATTTGACAGTGCATGTACTAAACTGCTGTAGATGTATACAAAACAAAATTATAAACCATAATGTGATATGATGGCAATGATTGCTGGAAGAGCTACGCACAAGAAACTTAAGGCACATTTTTCTGAGTGGTCAGAAATGGAAAAGAAAAATATAGTGCAATGAAAGAAAGATTCATTGCACCACAAGAATGGTACAAATGGTGCAAAGGGAAATTGAAGGGGAAAAACATAGAATTTTGAGAATTAACTAAAGGTTTTAAAAAAAGGACTCAAAAATGGACATCAAGAGAAAAAAACCCTAGGATAAATAGAAGCAGGAAAACATATACAACCACATTTTTGGCGCAGAATAAACTTCAGGGTTGTTGTGATCTGTCTGAGCTTTTTAAAGTGATCTCGCAACCCATGACACCCCAGAGACGCTTCCTCTCCTTACCCAAGCTTGTGATAGAACACCACAAAACTCTTTCTGACACAGAGAAATGAGCATTTGGCTGTTTTTAGATGAGGTTATTTTTTACAAGGCAGGTTTGCTGGAAGTAAATTTGTCATTTCTGTTTCGCGAAATGACCCAAATTCTGATGGACAAGACAGCCTCTTGTGGGCAGACAATCAGACACCCGCTTGTACGCAGAGTCATCACTGAGATTGACGACATGGGCTCAAGGCCAACAGCAAGCACAAAAATGGATAAACAATGTCTAATCCATTGCGCTACTTGCTGCTTTCACAGACAATTCAAAGGCATAAAGGAGATGGAAAGTCTCAACCTCGGCAACAGTTCACATTTCAGCTTTTAAAACTTTAAAGAACTTGTCTTCCTGCGCTTTAACAAAAAGAAAAACATGCTGCCACTTCTTAAAGTTTCCTTTCCCAGAGGACTGCGTAGTGTTGTTCTATGAGAGCTCTGCAGCTTCTAAACTTTGACAGTGTTAAGTGTGTGGGGCAAAGACACAGAGGTGGAGTACAGAACCCCACTACATGACATAAACACTGGCTGCATCAAACAGAGACCTCTCTAAACTAAACAAGTTTTCCTGCAGGGAGTTATCATTTCAGAGATGTGTTTTGTTTTTTTCAGTGTACGCTCATGCTACTACTACAGTGTAATGGACACGAAAAATAAGATCAAACCCTGTAAGCATTAAATAACCAAAAAAAATTTGGATTTGAAAAACTGGTGACAAAACAGTAGACATTAGGGTTCCTACAATCAGGAATGAGTGCACACAAAAACATGTTGCATCACCCTAAATACTGGGTAAAAGTTAAAAAAATATGAAGCTAAGTCTTTTTTTTCTTTCACATAAGAAACATAATAGCGCAAAACAAAAACAAAATTCATAATACATAAAACAAAAAGCACTACTTCCGTGATACAAACTGAGCTTACAGTAACAACTTTTAAAATGTTGCTTTCCATAATAACATCTGAAAATTACTTTCAACGTTAAGAGATGCTTGCAATGTCTTAAACAGTTTTACTGGCAACCATTAACTTGTTAACCTATGAGAAGAAAGACTTTCCTCTGAATTCAATGGATATCCAGCTTCCTCTGGGTAAATTCAAGCTTGCCATTTAAAAGCAATTTTTGTAGACAGTTCCTCTCTGAGCTACATTATCCAAACCATTGAAGTGGCAGCTCTAATGAGAGGTATTTAAATTCACTAATTGATGAGGAAAGGTGCTTTAGTGCTTCATTTTTCTTCATTTCTTCACTGACTTGCATGAAATTAAAGACAATTGTAAAAACAGGAATAAGGAAATGCAGTCCCACGGTTCTGTCAAGGGCAGGTTTTAAAGTAGCAGGAGTGAAAGGGATCCCAGCCATTTTCAAGGACCCAACCATTTACTTTTACTTCTCTCTAGAAAAAAAAGGGAAAATAGTGGCCGCAATATGAATGGAAAATTGTTTTGTTCCAACTTTGCAATGGCTTCAAAAAGAGAAACAATACTATTTTCTTAATACACCAATCAGACCTCCTGGATAACAGAACGTTGGACCCCTTCTGTTCCCAAAACAGCCCAGACATTTTGATGCACAGACTCTACTAAAACCATGGAGAAATGCTGCCAATTTGTTGGGACCAAGAAATTGGCAGCAGATTTTTTAAAATCCAATGTTGGGATCTGTAAGGATTGACCTTAATTGTCCTGAACATTAGGCAGATGCTCAACTAGACTGGGACCTGGAATTTGAAGGCTTTTCCATCGCCTTAAAATAGTTGTGGTACTAAAACACTTTCTGAACCAATGGTTTTTGTTTTTGAGTTTTGAAAGAGCAAAAGCAATCAATGTATACTGGTTCTGTGAAAAGGTCTAAAGCACTTAAAATTACATTCAGTTATTCTCGCACTGATGGTGACAAACTAGTGGACAGCCGTCTCAGCTGCCGTGGTACAGCCTGAAAGCAGCCAGTCTGCCATCCAACGGCGCCACTGGGCCCACTGACCACAACCAGCAGGCAAAGAAGGTGAAGAGTCGGAAGTGTCTTGCATAGGAAAGAACTGAAACAAACAAAGTGAGGCCTCAACCCAGCAACCCACCGATTACGGTATGAACTTCTATAACTGTTGCCACCATTGCCAGAAAAGAAAAACAAAACAAAAGTTATTTTTTTGAATGGGACATGATATTTACCAAGAAACAAGGAAGTACGAAATTAGATCAGCTAAACATATAACTTGTTTGTATTCCCTTTTAATTCATGTAAAGCACTTTGAATTGCCTTGTTACTGGAAATGTGCTATATAAATAAAATTACTTTACCTTCCCTTTACACAAGAACTGTATCAGCAAACCAGTTTATTGTAATGCTAAATTTTGTATTCACCTTCAAAATCTAGCAACAAAAGAAAGAATAAATAAATAAATAAATAAATAAATAAATAAATAAATAAATAAATAAATAAATAAATAAATAAATAAATAAATAATACTTTCTTGTTTCTGTAGCGGTGACTTTCACTCAAGATCAAGTCAAAATCAGAAACCTGACCACACTGCCTTTGGCACCTTGTTAATGCCACAGGAAGTCAGAGTAAAAGACAGAGAGCCAGAGACTGGATAGGAGAGGTGGAGATCTTGGAAAAGGAAAGATCCCTTGGCTTATTGCATCATTTCTACTGCCTGTCACCAAGAAGAAACGTGTTGCCAAGAAAAGGATCTATTGCCTTAAAATGAAGTCTTTCACCAAAAAAAGCAACAACTGTCTTTGTTTCATCTGTTGCCAGCTCCTGCAGTGCATTTTCACAGAATCCCACCATGCATCTCATAAATACGTACACAGTCCAAGTCGAAATAATATGTCTGCTTTTTTTCTCGAGGACAGCAGTTGAGTGATTACGTGTTAATCTGCATCTTCAAATCCGCCACTAAGTTTGACACGTTCTAGCAGTAATGAACCCTATCCTCTAACGACGTGGCTTCGCCGTGGATCTCTATTAACAACATTATCCACTTGCTCACTGTTTCATGACCACAGAGACAGTTTTACTTTCAGCGACGTTACCTTAATTGCCAACAAGACGTTGACGCAGGCGAAAGATGTGCTCATTAATTGGACACTTTCAAGCACAGATCTATGCACAGACTAATGAACATGCTAAAACAAATATGTTTCCTCTTGAGCTGTTGATTGTCCAATTTTCACCTAATTAAGTTGTTTTGGAAAAAAAAAACCTTCAACTTGACCTTATTTTTTTTGCCACATCTTAGCCAATTGATAACAAAGCAGTTCTCAGCAGAAATCTTGCTGAGAACAGCAAGATTAAAATAAATCTTATTTTTAAGTAGTGCTATGCTTAGTCTAGCATTCCTTGGTCATCTGTTTATTGGTATGTAAACATAATACCAACATGTTGTCATTGATTCTGACAAAAAAATAACTTCAAGCTCAACCTGTCTCATCTAAAGCTATATTATGCCAATTTTATTCATTCATATAATCCCAAATGAATATATGAATACATATGTGCATATTTCTTGATGTAGTTCTGGGTTTCGTTTTTTCTCTCTCTCTTTCTGCCGGTACAGATTTAGACTTCTATCAGCTTCTTTCCCTATAAACTTTTTCCCTCACCTTTCTCCCTTTTCCCCCCCTCTTTTTTTCTCTTTGTCCATTACATTAGAAGTAAATCCAAAGCAATTTCTAATAAACTGTGCGAGTCAAAGAGAAAGCTGTAATGCTCTGCTTGTGAAAGTAAATATATTGGATCACACCTTGGCACTAAGTCGGACAGGATAACATTGAAAAACAACAGAACACAGAAAAACAAAAAGAAAGAAAATCTCAATGTGAAATGCAAAGAGTAGGAGTCCAACTTTAAGGTTATTTCATAGACACTTCATTACGTTTTCCAGATAGCAGTGAGTGGGGTTTTGGGGATAAATCAAAATTCAAATTCATCTATAAACTCTCCCTTTACCCTTACCTCTACATTTTGCACACCTCTCTCTAGCATCAGGAAGTGGTGGAGGTGAGTATGGGATTAAACTGTGGCCCTTTATTATTAGTTATTATGTGTGACGAAGACAAACTGGAAAACATCCATCCCAGATTCTAGTCTAGTCTGTGCTGTGGGTCGTCATCTTGGTCATGACATCTGTGATCGCCAGTAGAGAGTGCTTTTTATGAACCTCCCATTTTTCAATTTCCATTAGTCTGAGATTCTGTGTGCTGCAAACTGACTCACCACTTGTGCTGATGAGACTGTCAACTACGGTATCATTAGTGAACCTAATGATGTAATTACTGATTAATGTGACAGCACAGTCGTGGGTCAACAAGACGAACAGCAGGGGCTCAGGAGAAAGTCTCAGGGTGAGGCTGTGGTCTCTTAGATGATAGTCGATATGAGACTGTCAACTCTGACGATTTCAGTTGTGTCAAGAAGTCCAATACCTAATTATAGACTCCTTAATTTCGCTCTTGTGAGCTCAGCTTTTCCATTAATTGCTGGGGTTTGAAGAAATAAAAGCTGTGCTGAAGTCCAGGAAAAGGAGTCTTAAAATAAGCACTCTGCCTCTTAACATAAGAGAACAGCAGGTATGAACAACTTATGTCTCTACATTTTGTTGAAAAGTGGTGATAATGTGGAAAAAATGTTTAATAGTAGAAAATTTAATGAAAATAATGAGGGACCTTTGCATATTTTTGAAAGGGTGTCTCTTTAACACTTTACGGAAACAGTGTTAAATCTACACAGCTTTAAGAAATCATTTCTTTTATTATTGTTCAAGTGCTATTCTTATTTGTAGGCCTCTTTATTTTCAGAAAAAAAGATGGTTAATTTCTGCAAGAAATATAGGAAATTGAAAAACTGCAATAAAAGTCTTTGTTTTTCACTGAACAGAAATAAAACTTGAGCAATATTTTCTGCAAAATGACTCCTGTTGCTGTCTCAAGAATGTGCTTCTTTGTTCATCTAAATACTGTAAACAATTCATCTTCTAATATCTACTTTTTAGCTTTAACCTTTTTGACAAAGATAATGTCTTTGAAACATGTTGTATAATCTTTAAAGCACACAATTTAATACAGAAGTCTTTCTCTGTGTATAAGAGACTTATATAAACATTATTATATGATGATGGATTACTTTCCTTTGTCCTGAAGGAGGATTAGGCCTGAAAAGTTTGAGAACCATTGGAAAAAAAAAGAGAAAAACAGAAGAAGCTTTTCATCTGAAAAAGTTCATTATTTACATGAAGAGCTACTGAAAAAATCTCAGAACCAAAGTGAAGAAAAAAATCTTCCAAAAGATGACCCTGAAAGATTAATCATTCCTTAGTTGATTCATCTACTGTAACCTACATTTAAAAACTAAGTCCTATGCGAGCAAAAATAATGCAAAATTACAATTTTTTTTGCCTGTCAAACCATGTTATCTTTGGTATTTTCACATACTCAGCTGAAGAAAGGGGAACTAATTATATCTTTCTGACAGGCTGTTACTAACAGAGCGCCTGGAGACAGAATTTGAGATTGGTTCTTTTAATAAGTAAGCGTGGTTACAACAGCAGTTCATCCTTTGATGATGGATGCATTCTTTTTTATTTAAAATATTTTTTTGGCACTTATGGCCTTTATTGACAAAGGGGCAGAGAGAAAGGAGGAAGACATGCAGGAGGTCAGAAACTGAACCCAGGACAGCCGCAGTGAGGACTGGGCTCTGTTCATGGTGCATCTGTACTGCTAAACCATGCAAAGCATCAATGTGTGCATTCTTTATGCTTGAATAATTGCTCAATGTTAAGTGTGCTTACGAACAAAACAAATAGTCTTCCCATATATGGATAGGCTTTAGGTCACCCCACTAAAATCAACAAATACAACAATCTGGCAAAAGACAAAATAAAGACAAAAACAGAGAATAAACTGCAAAATATCTATAATAATAATAATAATAATAATAATAATAATAATAATAATAATAATTTTAATGTCAAATTTTATATAATGCCTTGCCAAAGTGTTAGATCACTTTGAATATTTTCAAACTTTGTACAACCATAGCATTTAATTTAATTTGCTGGAAGTAAGTGCCATGGATTTTTATTCCCAAAACAAATTTTTGCTGTAATTGAGGCTTGCAGTCTTTTGGGCCATGTCTCTACATGGAGGCTGATGTTGTTGCTTGCTCTTCACACCAAAACAACTCCAATTAGATTGAAGGGGGAATATCTGTGCATAACCATTTTAAAGTTTTGACTACAATGTTCATTGGACTGAGGGCTGGACTTTGGTTCACTGCAACAAATGGATAAGTTTTGAGCTAAACCGTTATAGCTGTCCTGAAAGGAGGCGAACCTCCACTCTGGCCTGTTGAAGACTCCAACAGGATTTCATCAACACATTTTTTTCTTCTTGTTACTCCTCCATAAAGGACATATTTTTGGTTTGCACACATGAGCTTTAACACTCGGCAACTCCTTCAGAGTTACCATTGGAGTCTTTGGTTGTAACGCAACTAAATGTGGGAAAAGTTCCATGGTTAGGAATAAGAGTGGGACTTTAACACATTAATTAAATTAATTCATTAAAGGAAGAAATGCTGTGTTGAAAAAATTAACGGGTTTAATCACACAGTGGAATATACAGCCGCATGCATTCCTTTGAGCCTGGCCATTAAAGGGACAAAAAGGACTGAACTCTGAATCTCAGAATATATTAACTTAACCTGACTCACTGCTATGAATAGTTTTGCATAGTTTTGCAAAGTATCTACCTTTATGTCTACATGCCACCAGAATTAAACCCTGTGCCTAAATACGTGCACCTGGAAACCCTAAAGGAAGAATTCTTGCATGGAGCTAATAGAAGAATGATCAAAGTTCAGGCCAGAAGCTAAACTAAAACGCTGGAGGGAGCAGCTGCAGTCTGCACATGTGCACTGAAAGATAAAATCTTTTTCTTGCTCAAAATATATACAGTATGTCACTTTAGCAGTTATAGCTGCACATGCTGCGTGTGATTTGCATGATGTGTTAGTCATTTGAATGTGTCTGTACATGCATATGCAGACACACTCTGAGAGCTTTGTTGCTTTTGTTTTACATTTGTGAAGTCTGAGGTGGTCGTCGACGGTTATGTTTGTAGACTTATTATGGTAAGCAGAAGAAGAATAACCATCTCTGTCGGACCGACTGCAGCGCTCCGTATCCAAAGCAGGAGGACAGCCTGATCCCTCATTCAGTGATCAAGTCATTGATGCCGGTTAGATACATGTAGACCCAACAGCTGCCAGGGGGTTTATCTCCTGCTGCTCTGATTACATCATTTTCCAGAGAAATATAAATGGGTGTGCATGCAAATGTTCACTGAAAGTAGCCACATATTGATATTTGCTCTAACAAAAACTTATGGCAGTGCTGAAAAAAAAAAAAAAACCCAGCAACCTCAACTGTTGGACACATGAGGCTCCATATATCACCAACAATAAACTTTCACGGCACAACTCGCCTGTGGATTGCACAGGGCTGTGATGTGAATAAATGTGGCAGGTGACCGAGGAGTTCTGCGGGAGGAAATGTGAACCTGTGTGTGTGTGTGCGTGCGTGTGTAGGTGTGTGCGAGTGTGCGTGCGTGTGTGCGTGTGTGTGTGTGTGTGTGTGTGTGTGTGTTCTCAGTTGGTTTCTTAGTAGTGGGAGGAAAATGGAAAAAATTTTGGGAGAAAATATACTGGAAGCCTCCTGATCAATATTTGTCTGTTTTGTTTGTTATTTAACAAATTTCCATCATGTGTTGCCAGAGGGGGGAAAAATACAGTGATTCTCTGTTGATTAAAATGATTTACAAGTAGCATGTTAGTCTGTAATCTACTGCACTGTGTATTCATTCCAGGATTATTGCGTTAATGAAATCAATAACGATGGATTAAACAATGGGTGTCATTTTTTTTAAAAAGGTCTAACCATGGCAAACAAGTAATAGTTCTTATTAGTTTTCCTGCTTCAGTTTTTTTTTTTTTGTTTGTCAAAATTTACTATTGCAGTTTTTTAAGGTTTTGTTGGCTCTAGTGGCCTTTATTTGAAAGGGCAATGAGGGCAATGAGAGAGAAGAAGACATGTGGCACATGTCACCAGGCTGGGAATTGAACCTGTGACCACCAGCATGAGGACTAAAGCCTCAATACATGGGTTGTGCTTTGCCCCTGCACCACCACTGCACCCCTTACTATTGCAGTTTTGAGTCAGAAACAAAAATCGAGCCTTACTACTCTGCAGATCATCATGAAAAAGCCACTCATTAAAGCACAGCACCCACTTGCTGTCTCAATGAATTCCTTGACCTTTCCTTCTTGTTAAGTTTTTTCTGCAGGGGAACCCATGTTTATGCCTTCTCATCTGAAAGGAAGGAAGACAGACACTTGGAATTTTGTTGAGAGAAATACAAATTAGTTGATAAAAAAAATCAGTAAAATGGGGGAGGCAGAATATTTATATTTAAGATTTTATTTTTCCTAAACAGGAATCTACAACTAGTAAGCATAAACCGCACTTTATGTCTTTGGATGTTTTAGACTTTTATTGATTTTACAAATCAGTCATGATCAACAAAGTAGGTCTTTTTGACAAAAAAAAGTTGATGTAAAAAAATAAAAGCTGATGCACAAAATAATGAAAATACATATTTCACATAAAATAAGTCATTGTATAAAAATTTGTCCTGTTTGCGTAACTTTATTTTGTTTAAAAATCTCTTTAATATGTTTTGATGTGTTTTATCTTAACGTATGTAAGTTGTTGTTTTATTTATTTACTTTATTTGACTTTTCTCTATAAGGGCTGCTTTAATGAGATCCAAAATCTCATTTGCCAGAGAGACCTGTTTTGATAAAACAAACAAGATAATAGAAACACAACAACAAAACAAGTAAACAAGGAATGCTCTTTTAATTAAACAAAGCTAATACAAATTGAGCTAAAATAAGAACAAGTTATCTTCTATGAATAAAAGCACTTTGAGTTGGCCTTGGCCAAAAGGTATATACATAAAGTTGCCTCCTTATAAACCCTTCAATTTTTGTAATTGATTCTACATAAATCTTAGCTCTTGGAAATAAACAGATTTCTCTTTATGGTATTTTTAAAGGGACATCTTAATGGAGAGGCCAAGATTCCATTCTTGGCCTCTCCATTTGAGATTGAAATCATTAATATAGTTTAGCATAGATCATTCATGAGCTATTCTAAACAATTTTGAAACTCTTTTATTTATTATTTATTTTATTTTATTTTTTTATCAAAAATGTTATTTGTTCTTTCGTTTACACTTAAGGCATCCGGAATACTAATACCTAATTAGAAACAACAAAACTTACTTTTCAGAGAAAACAAAATGGCAGTAGGTAAACAAAACATGGACAGCACACACTCCTATTAAAGGCAATTTTTGCATCACTTTAACATTTACACTATTTTAATCCTCTTTGAGGCCTAATTTAGCATTAATAAATATTCATGTTTATATTTTCTTCTGGGTTTGCTTGTTTATGTGAGACAGCATTGTCAGACTGTAGAATGTGGGTGTCAAGCAGATATGCACACACAGAGCTTCTATACTTAAGGCTTTACTGTAACCCCAAATAGGAATAAAATGTTTTAAGAAGAAATGTTACCCTAGATTAGTAGATTAATTAAAAGAGGAAGAAGGTATGCTTTTTATTTTTAGGTTTAATTAGGTTATATTCTTGTTGTTCTATAATAAATTCCCTCGTTAATTCCCAGACAAATGTATCTTTCAACTCTGCATGTGAAAACATTACACAATGTGAAATAACTAAGAACAGAGTTGTTGTTGTTTTTTGTCTAAATAAGAAGTAAAGTTGAGATACCTCTGACTAATGAGATTTTAGCTGAAACATTTATACTATTTAATTTTGTTTAAGTTTTGACAATTTGTGAAATGTTTTTCGTCAACTTGCCAACAACACTTTCACTTTTAAGCAGTAATTTTTTGGGGGTTATGTTTTCCTCGTTTTGACAAATGGAAAGCGTGATGTGATTATAGTCATTTTAAAAAGGAAGTAAAACCTTCAGAACTATTTTAATTTTGTTCAAATTCCACATATGAAATAAAGGAATTTTGCCAAAAGCGTTCTTATTAGACTTCCAGCATTTCTCATTAATTGTGGTCATGACCCTTTTTTCCACACCTCCTTTCATCCTCGTGGTAATTGACAGCTTTGGCTGTTTTTATCTACCCCTTCTGTTCCTTTGCTCTGACTTTCTGGGGGCCTTTTCAGCAAGGATACACAACCCCCTTCTTCAAAGTGTTCTGTTCAGTTGGATATTCTGTGACGATTATCAGTCTATTTTTAAAAACCAGAACTTTTTGCATATGAATACATAATTAAGTATTATGGGGTCTTTTATTGTTGCTACAGCTATAAGCTGAAAATACTGATTCCTTTAATCATTTAGAAAGACAATGCAGACATCTATACATTGTTTAAAATTTTATTTTTTAATTTTATTTTTTTTAATGGCTGGTCTGTAAAGTTAGCACATTAGTATCACAGATGTTCCAGCACACCTCAGTGTGAGAGTGACGCAGTTGCTGCAGAAGCGTTCAGACCCTGGAGGGTAGAGAAATAAGACAAGCTGACAGAAAATCTTACATTTGCTGTCAGCTTTTGTGACACCATATGCTATCATGCTCCCTTCACCTGTGAAAATAGCACTTACACATACATGTAGACGCACACCCCCAAACTGCTGCTTCAGCAGGAACATCCTCTGTGAATCTTCACAAGCATGAAGGAGGAACTGTAAAAAAAAAACAAAAAAAACTTTTGAGACAGTTTAACAGTGAAGATCGCTATAATGGTATAGGAGTTGTACTCTGACATTGCAGCTGTTGACAGTGTGTTGATCCTGTGTTTGCATTATTAATCACCTTTAAAGTTGACCAAAGATAAGGAGTAAGGTACAGCTTGTTTATTTACTTCCAGGCATGTAAATAATGTAGGTAGACATATAGCTATATAAATATGCCAAAATAATAAAAGCAAAACAAATAAAACATAATCACCATATTAAAGCCATAAAAAACCATATTCATCTGACCATGCATCACACCAGGGCCAGCCCAGCATCATACCACTCTTTTTTTATATTTTACAATAACATGTCTTTGTAATTTAAGCAAAGCACTCAATGTGATGTTAAATAGTGCATTAACTAATGTTACAAACATAATGATTTTTTTATGGTACTGTAGTTTTGGTGTGCTTGTTTTTGTAATTTTATAGGTCCTGCCTACATGGAATTTCCTGTTAGCATAAATGAAGTATCTATCCATCTGTCCACCCGTCATGGTTAGTTTTTGCTCATCCTTACGTCATTTGACAATATTTGGTTAACCAAATATAATGTCTGATAAACCAAATATAAGTAAATGACTATACAGCGCAACTGTAAAATCTTTGTTGTGAGCTGCATATATTTTACATATTTTACAATTATACAACCCTTCAGAATGTGGGTTCTCTTTATTTTTAGTCTTATTTTTTTAACTTAAGGTTGTTTATAGCTATAGATGTGTTTTGTACCCTTTATATCTATAGAAACCGGGGTCAGAAGAGTGAAAAGGTTGAACATCAATTTATTTAAATAGTAAATGTCAGTAAATACGAGCTGCGGCTCTTTTGTATCTTGAGGTCATCTCTTCCCCATCTGCATCAGCAGCACTTTCACTGCTGGACTCAAAAGGTGGAAAACAACTGGTTTACTGCCACCTCTGTTTAGTTCAAGAACTGACAAGACAAAAAAGTAAATGAAGTGTTTCTGAACATCTATCGTCTTCTTCAAAACTGGAATTTAATCTTCCGCGTATGCAATGATGTAGTTTCTAAATGTCAGACCAATATCTGACCGTTTTCATTTTACAGCAGCAAGTTATGTTTAAGGAGAATCGCAGTGATGAACGTGACAGTGGCAGCTACTGGGAAAAATCAATGTAGGCAGTAGACAGTGAAATTATATCTGATTTTGGTCCTACTGAGAGAAATCATCTCCTGAGGTTCCACACAAAAAATCAGCATCAATAAAGTTGGGTCTGAAAACCACGGGAGAATTTTGAACACTAATCCAACAGGATTAGGTCAGGATTACCGCAGATGTGTGAACAATATACAACTCTTATAGCAAAGCTCAGCCAAGCAAAGTGACATTAATGCAATGTGCAAAACTCTGTGGGGATCATATGTGCACTGGCAACAAGCAAAGTAAAGTGAAGCCAAACAGAGTCTTTAAAACAAACTAGAACACCAGAACGTAACACTCACACCTTCCTTTAAAACTCTGTTTTTTTAGGCTCAATCATTTCCTTCCTTCTGTAATTACTATTTAGACTGTGGTCAGTTTGCAGAACTTCATCTTTAGTTGTTTTTCTTTTACTTTCTTTTCTTTTTTTTTGTTTTGCGCAATCCCTTAGTCCTATTTTTGTCCCCTTTCCACTCCGTGCTTCTCAAATCAGGTCAATTTATATGGCTCAAAATCCCCAGCTTTGCCTCAGAGGGCTTTATAAGACCCTCCAAACAATGTCTGATGACCCACACATCCATTTTCAGCCCTCTGCAGATTTTCTTTTGCTCTATACTACAACAATCTACTGCATCTGTTTTTTGTGTGTGTTTTTTATGGGCAAGAAAGTAATAAGGTAGAGCCCATGAAGAAGCAGGCATCAGAAAAGCAACAGATCTCATTATGCTTAAGCAGCTACACTGATTTAGATTATTTCTAAATTAAATGGTAGGAGTACATTTAAGATACATGTGGTAGTATCAAAGAGGAAAATATATTTAAGAAGATGTACCCTTCCAGGTGTGATGTCCATCACAAACATCCACGGCCACATGCATAAATGATGCGTCCACGTGTAAAGCTTACATTGCATTGTAAATGACATTGTGGAGCTTACATTGCATTAGTTGTTTGGACAGCTAAGTTCTATTTCACTAGCTGTGCGCAGGCCTGGTTACTGCTAGATATCTAAAATCAAGAAACCACTTAAAAAGTTCACTTAAAAAGAACTTTTTTGACACATTGAAGACTAAATGACAAGCAGGTCCAATCTAGAACAAAGGAGAACAAATTTACTAATATTGATCAGTCTGGAAATGGTTGCAAAGTCATTTCTAAGGCTTCTGGGATCCCAGGGAACCACAGTGAGAGCCATTATCCACAAACTGTAACACAGAAAAGGGGTGAATCTTTTCGAATGGAGTCGTCAGATTTAAGAAATAAAATCATAATTTGAAAGCATTTTGTATTCACAGAGTTGAATTTGTCTGAAATTACAATTTGGCTGATGATCTGAAAAAAAATTAATGTGACAAAAAGGGGAATCGAGGGCATGTATAAGGGGGCAAATAGTTTTTTCCAGCACTGGATGTAGATTTGCATTAACATGGCATCTTAGATGTCCATCTCCTCTTTACTTTCCTTCTGCTCTTATTATTTCCCTTTACTTTCTTTTCTATTGCACCAATTCCTCCGTCATTGCAATGCAGTGCAGGGAAGGTGAGTGCTTCCAAACCCCAGAGATATCGTTGAGGGTTCACTGATACAAGTGCTGCTGGTAATACTCCAGCGTACGCCACAACAACCATGGGCAGATCAGAAACAGATGGCTATGGACCGGGGGGCAATTTCACATGATATGGGATCCATGTGGTTTACACTTAAACACATATTACATTCACTCCTCCGGAGAGGATTTTTTCCATGAGCCCATACATATTTTTAACAACTCCATCACCATCTAACGCTAGTTTAAAATTGAACCTGCTGTGGACTGCAGAGGATATCCACGAGTGATAAGTACTTCATCTGGTTTTAAAATAACAGCACATCTTGCATAGAAGGTAATCTCAAAGTTTTGTCTGAAGAAAGAGGAAGGCTTTCACAAAATATGTCATGGTGGCTTGCAACAGTAATTATGCTTGTTTCACATTTTGACACGTTTCAACCACATATGACTGAGCAACACAAGTAGCATATAACTGTGGGGTGTAAAGAAGATTGTCTTCAATCGAAATATGACAAGAGGGGCATGCGTTTGCGTGAAGCCCCGTAAATACTGATATACCTAAAAAAAATCCACTGCAACCAGCTGTTTTTAAAAGTCACCTTTTCAGTGAACAGAGTCTGCACGCAAATCATTTATCTTAAGTATACATGTATATGGATTTTCTCTGATAGCATCAGAGGTTTATTAGAAGGCATTAATAATTTGAAAGTATCATGGAGACCAAGTGACACACCAGATAAGTCAGTGATAAAACTGTGGAAAATGTGCTGTAAAAACTTCAATCTCTAGATATATATATATATATATATATACTACTAACATACTATAAGAGACTTGTAATTAAAAAAAAACAAACTAAGCATCCTTCTCTCTTATGCAATATTTTATTTTGGTCTACCACCGAAACACCCCCAAACGTTGTGATTGTCACATAAGGAAAATGTAAAAATTCAAAAGAGGTGAACAGTTTCGCCATCCCCTGCACATATCAGATGTACAACGTTCTCTCGTCCCTGGGTCTAAGCATGTCACAGTGGGAACAGGTGATCACCTACATTGACTGTTTGAATCTCATCACCTTGTCAAGATATAATCAACCTTACGATGGCAGTCAGTCATACTTAAACCTTGGATGTAAGCCATGCATTGCCTACCATAATTGTATTGGGCAGTTTCCAACTGTAATAACTGCATAACATTGGCCGGCCAATTTCTTTGTTGCACTGGAGTGTGAAGAGGACAGTGATTCAAAGTGTTTCGATCTGTGATGGAGTTTAACACAGCGACAACGACAGAGGATGAGAAATTCAGGAACTCAGTGACTCAGAAGAAACACAAGCTTCCAAAATGGATGAACACAGTTAATCAAAATATGTCTATGATTGGAATTTTACAAGACAAATAATGGTTAATATGGTGGGAACATATAGGTAAGAGGCGATTCTCGAAAGAAGAATTGAATGGTCACTATGAGACTTGGTGGATATATGTGTCGCCAGGTTTAGATCGATGCTGCTCAAATAGAGTTTCTCTGTGAAAGCTAATCCTACGGATTTGTCTTTCTTTCTGCTATAACAGCCAAGCTTTCTTTCTTTTCCCGGGACATTCAGAGTCCATTCAGCAGCCATTTCTCTTCCTTTCCATCACCAGCTTATAGACACAAATATAGTGCGTCTCTCATCTTGTTCTCTATTCTCCCGGATAATTTCTGTCTTTATGTTTCTGTCTCCTGTTCTCCTCAGCCCCAGATGTGCTCCGTATCCATTCAAAAGTGTTTTTCTCATCCAGTATAACAAACAGTGCCTTTTTTTTTTTTTTTTGCAGTGTGGAATAACAAAGATTGTCACCATGGATACACTTCCATCCCAGGAGCGCTGAGTGGCCCTTTTCCGAGTTCTAAAAGGAGCAATTATCTGATGACATCAAAGACAGGTGACGACATAAAAAAGCAAAGCGAGGGGATTGGTCCAAGCCATTTATCAGTCAGGTGAAGATGGGGTCTGGCTCAACTCATTCAGCTGGGATTGCTGGCTTTAGGCAACAATCTTTCTCATCAAAGGGCCTGAGGCGGTTTTATAAACACAGTGTTTCTGCATGAAATGACCTGGATTTCATGAAATACAATAAGGCAATGTAGGATATTCCTGAAATACAAGCCTGGAAGGAAAAGTGTTGGTGCAACTGAAAAAGCACAATATGTCTGTTGTGGAATTTGAAATGAAACTAAAAAAAAGCCATTACTTCAGCATTAGAGATTTTCTCCAGAAGCATTATTTCCTCAGACTGTTATCTCTTGTGTGAACTGCATTCTTGATTTCAATCTCTTTTTAATCTCCACCTTTTCTGGGATCCCCAAATAGCATGTAGTTCAGACTAACTAAGCCATCTTCTGATGGCCCAGGAAAAGATTGGAAATCATGTTTGAAACTAGACTCTATCAAGAAAAGGAATGACAAAAAGCAACACCACAACAAGGTTACTTTTATCTCTACTTGGTCTAATAAGTTTAAGACGTATTAGACATCTAAGTACTGTGATATGAGAGAAATTGAAAGTTAGAATAAAAAAATTAAAAAAAAGACAGTAATGAAACCGGATATGCTTGTTCTTCCATGGATAGGTTTTGAGAATGTCTGTGCATCATGATTTATTCCAAAACAATTTTGAATGGCCCTGGACCAACATTATTTTGGTCTTGGGCCAAAATAATGTTGGTGCTGATGAACTAAAATCAATGTGACATGTACAAATCAGTTACATTTAAATAAAAAGTGCCTCAGTGCTTTTGCTCCTTTACTACCTTTTTGGACCTTGACACAAACATATAAAAAAATAACTTTCAGAATATTTTGTATATCTTTGAACAAAGTGTCATCTGAACACCTAACTTATATGAATTTCAACTGTATAATGGTGTGGGACAGTAGTCTTGAGCTTACAATATAGTAATAAAGAAAAAAAGAAAATTGTCCAAAATGTTATCATTACCCCCAGATCTATAACCTCTTCTGACTTCAGTCTCTAGTACGTGACTTAAAAGTAAAAAAATATATATGTAGCCCTGGGGTTTGGAGAACCATAAGAAGTGGGGGTTTATGTCTTCCGATATGTAACTGGGGTTAAGAATGGGTAATGGAGTTACATAAATGTATATTTTGGTGATTTACCTATTGTAAAGTACGGAGAGGGATGATTTCCTGTGTCCGAGAGTAACTGAGATTTACGAGGTGCAGTGAAGTGTACGGGGGGGAAGAGAGACGAGAGGATTCTGGGAAGGAGAGGAGAACGAGAGCGGAAGGAGAGAGGGGAAGAAAAAAAAAAGGAAAGAGGGATTGGTATCTTACGAAAAAGAATTTGTGTAAAACATAGTTGGTGAGTTAGAAATAAGATTATAAGTATAGTTCACAATTGAGTAATGGGAAGCGAGGACTGTTACTAATTAGAGGACACTACAGCGGAGCCCGTTTTTGGGTAACGCAGCAAGATGGCGGGGACGTTTCCCTGAAGATAAAGAAAGCTACAGGAATCCTGCGTGGAGACGCTATAGGAAAAGAGAAAAAAAAAGAAAGTGGACTCGCGAAGCAGCGGTGACGGTGAGGACGTCGGCGGAGCGAGCCGGTTTCTGGGGTCCACCCGGTTCCAACAAGAGGAACAGTAACAAGGATTTTGCGTTCGTGTCAGCGAACTCGAACATCAACAGGCCTGCAACGGAAGCGTCAACGGGTATTGGACTGTATGTGTGAGAGTGGGCCCTGTGTGCGGAGATGTGTAAAGTTATATGCTGAAATGTGAAGTTGGTGTAAGTTTAAGAACTGTTAATGTTTGTAAATATATATAAGGGGTTATAGAGACTGATGTGTGTTAAATTCCTACCAACGTTCAGGGTAGATAGAAGAAGCCAGGTTTGTGTGTTGAAGATAAATAAGAAAAAACAACTTTGTGCGTGGATGTCTGGATTATTTTACTGGGAAGGTAAAAGAATGACAACAGTAGCGGAGTAACGGCTACTCATATGAGGTAAACCTGCGTGGTATCTACCTGAAAATCACGAACCCAAGTAGCCACCCCACAAGTGAGTTAAAGTTCTGCCCCTGAGAACAGGTGATGGAGCAGTGGGGTGCTACATAAATAAAATGGAGGCACCGCTGGGATCTATTTGATTTTATTTGCATTGAAACAGTATTATATCCAGACAACCAGTTATTAGAAAAAAAGTAAGTAATTTTCTGTACATGATAAAAAACATTCTAAGGTCAGTCTGACTTTGGTAAAGTCTAAAGACTAACGGATGGTTTCAAAAGTTGTTTCATATTTGTGGATAAGCACAGCAGAAGACCAGTTTTCCTTAGTAATTTTTTGTCGTGTTTTATTTTGGTGAAAAAAAGAGGATGGCTCAGTTACTATATTGGTGTAAGGGAGAGGGGATTAATCCATTACATGCAGTTTTGGTTAAAGATATCCCTGAAGACACCGAAGTTAGTGTGATAGAAGACACTTTACAGACTATCAAAGCTCTTGGACGTGTTAGAGTTAGAGGTAGAATGTTTGATCCTGTGTCTCAAAGCCTGACAGTTCTTTGTGAGTGCAGGGAAACAGTAAATGCTAAAGCCATTCCTGCTGAGGTAATACCAGAAGGTAGTGATTCTCCTTGGGAAATCATTGGGCCATCAGGGGTGGAGGAAGAGAGTACAGCTCAAAGGGAAACAGATTCTCCACAAACACCAGAGTTAGAAATGAGCCAAAATTCACTTTTCCAAGCATCTAGTCCAGAGGCTATAATCAGAGCAGTCGGTGATGTCTTGCGGCTCACTTCAAGACCCACTAGTGACAATGGCAGCTACAGACGACTTCGAACCTTTTCCGGCGTGCTTCCCACACCTCCAGGGGAAGAGCCCTTGGAAAACTGGCTGGAGCAAGCTAAACTGATGATTGAGGAGTCAGACAAGCCGGACAGAGAAAAGAAGATGAGGATAATGGAGAGTGTAAAAGGTCCAGCCATGGAGATCCTTCAAGCTGTGAGATTTAACAACCCTGATGCAACGCCCGCAGAGTATCTAAATGTTATTGAAAACACCTTTGGCACAATAGAGACTGGTGAAGAGCTCTACTTTGCCTTCAGAATGATGTGCCAACACCCAGCTGAGAAGCTATCAGAGTTTCTCAGGAGAATGGAAAGAGTTCTAAATAAAGTGGTCCAGAGAGGGGGTCTGCCTCCCTCATCCAAAGACAAGGCACGTATTGAGCAACTCATCAAAGGTGCCACACGATCTGACATGATGATGTTAAGTCTCAGGCTACGAGAGAGGAGGAGTTCTCCACCTAAATTTCTGGAGCTTCTGAATGAGATCCGCATTGAGGAGGAATATGAGGCGTCACGCCGTCGATTAAATCCCCCTAAGTCTGTGCATGTCAAAAGTACTGCAGCAGCAGCTATGGACTCAAAAGATCTGGCCGTGGAGGTTGAACAGCTGAGGTCACAGGTTAGTGAACTCAAAGCGTTGTCCCTGTCGCAGCATTCACATCCTCCTGAACCACTATCTGCAGCAGAAATAAGCAGCTCGGAAGGGGATGGGAACCTTCAAGCCCTCAAGAAAGAGGTTGTAAAGCTGAGAAAACAAGTTTCAGTAATGTCAGTCCAGTCAGCTGCAAGACCAAAAGACCATCCAACTTCCTCAGATCCTTCTCCAAGTCATGAGACGCTGAAAGCAGCTATGCACCGAGAACCCTGTGACATCTTTTGCTATCGTTGTGGCGAAGATGGGCACATTTCTACTAAATGTATGTCACCAGAAAACTATCCAAAAGTCATACAAAAGTTGATTCAAGCACAAAGGAGGGGTAAATCAGGTCAAAGATTTACCAGCCCTCATTCTGAGTGGAAAAATGCTAATGTGAAGAAGAGCGCTGTGAGTCTGCAGGCCAGTAACCTGCCCAAAGGACTAGTAGGACCACCCGCTACTGCTCATGTTAAAATAAATGGAACACCATGCACTGCTCTCTTGGACAGTGGCTCTCAGGTCACAATCATTTTTGACAGCTGGTATGTCGAACACTTATCACATGTTCCTCTACATCCAGTGTCAGGTTTAGCCATCTGGGGTTTAAGTGAGTCTGAGAGCAGTTATCCATATAAAGGCTACATTCAAGTAGACTTGGAATTTTCTGAGAAGAAATCACACAAAGGGAAATCAGTTCCTATTCTTGCTTTAGTATGCCCAGACCCCCGATGCTCAGACACCATTCCAGTTCTGATTGGCACCAATGTTAGCAAAGTATGGTCCCTCCCTAGAAACCGTAAAGCAGTCAGTTCAGACACCATTTATGCTACACGAGTTGGTGTAACAGAGCGAGAACTCGCAGATCCTGTAGATCTGAACTATAAAGAGACAAAGCACAGCAATGTTACAGTGGCTGATGTTAAATGGGTAGGCCCAGGGCCACTAATGATCCCCGCTGGTGGTGAGCATATAGCCATCTGTAAAGTCATTGAAAAGAAAAGAGAGTGGGAGATAGCATTCTCATCTCTGAGCGTGCAGCTTCACATGCACTCCCACCAAGTTTGTTTGTGCAGCCCACAGTTTTATTCTCCAAGATGTTGGATAAAGACAAGTTTTTGGTGTTCATGCGCAATGAGTCTATGAAAGAAACTGCCATACCCATCGGCACAGTAGTAGCTCATCTTCATGTAGCTGACACCGTGACTGAGATTCTAAGCACCAAGACACAGAATCCTAAAAAACTTGATCCATCTCAATTCAATTTTGAAGACTCCTCTATCCCGACTGAGTGGAAAGAGAGACTGAGGGAAAAACTCTCTGAACGATCCCATGTGTTCTCAGCAGAGGAGTGGGACGTGGGGTTAGCATCTGGAGTAGAACACCACATAAGGCTAACTGACAACACCCCGTTCAGAGAGCGGTCCCGGCGTATAGCGCCTGCTGATGTAGAGGACCTCCGTCGTCATCTCCAGGGGCTTATAGCAGCTGGGATAATCAAAGAATCCAGAAGTCCTTATGCCTCACCTATTGTGCTGGCACGAAAGAAAAATGGACACATTCGCATGTGTGTCGATTATCGTACACTGAACCGCAGGACCATTCCCGATCAGTACACGGTGCCCCGCATCGATGACGCTCTGGACTGCTTGTCTGGAAGTAAATGGTTCTCAGTGTTGGATTTAAGGAGCGGATATTACCAGATTCCGATGGCTGAGGAGGATAAAGAAAAAACCGCCTTCATTTGTCCTTTGGGATTTTTCCAGTTCGAAAGAATGCCTCAGGGAATAACTGGTGCTCCCTCAACATTCCAGCGGCTCATGGAAAAAGCCGTTGGGGACATGCACATGCTGGAGGTTATCGTATATCTTGATGACCTAATTGTTTTCGGGAGAACTTTGGAGGAGCATGAGCAGAGGCTCCTCAAAGTCATTGACCGCTTAGGCGAAATTGGACTGAAATTGTCACTTGATAAATGCCAGTTTTGCAGACCCCAAGTGACATATGTTGGACACGTAGTGTCTGAACGAGGCATTGCTACAGATCCAAGCAAAGTGGAGGCTGTTGCCCACTGGAAGGAACCCACTGATCTTCCATCACTCCAGTCCTTTCTAGGATTCTGTGGATATTACAGACGTTTCATCAAAAACTATTCAATTATCATTAGACCACTAACCGAACTGTGTAAGGGATATCCACCAACTCAAAAGAAGTGGAAATCTGCAAAGTCTCCTGAGAAAACTTACTATAAAGTCAGTGAACCTTTTGGAGAAAGATGGGATGGGAGCTGCGCAGAAGCTTTCCAACAGATCCTGAAATGCCTCACCCAAGCGCCAGTGTTGGCGTTCGCTGACCCGTCGAAGCCCTATGTGCTGCACATAGATGCTAGTTTCAATGGCTTGGGGCGGTGCTAAACCAAGAGCATCCTGAAGGACTGAGGCCAGTCGCTTTTGCCAGCAGAAAGCTCAGTTCTTCGGAAAAGAACTATCCAGTGCATCAGCTAGAGTTTCTGGCACTCAAGTGGGCTGTGGTGGATAAATTCCACGATTACCTGTATGGTGCAGAGTTTGTTGTAAGGACAGATAATAACCCCCTTACATATATACTCACCACCGCCAAACTGAACGCCACAGGTCATCGCTGGCTCGCAGCTCTTTCCACCTATAACTTCACTCTGCAGTATCGGCCAGGCTCTAGCAATATTGATGCAGACGCATTGTCGCGAAACCCTGTTCCTGATGACAGAGATGAGTTCAGGAGTTTAACACCTGACAATGTTAGAGCACTCTGCAAGCAGGTATCTAGAGATCAGTCTGCTGAACCAGTTAGCTGTGCAGAATCTCTATGTGTCCCTCCCACTGCCATGCCAGAATGCTATGTGTTTCCAACTCGACTAGAGCTTGGTTGTTTGACCCAGATCAGCAGAGCAGATCTGATTAAGGCACAAGACCATGACCCATTGATTTCACTGGTCAAGAAATCCTTAAGTGGAGGACCAGCATTCTCATCTGAGAAGTGTACTGTCCCTGGGGCCATCTGCCTGCAAAGAGAGGCGAGTAAGCTTGTGCTGGTGGATGGATTGCTCCATAGAAAGATTAATAAACCACCTAGTACAGAAGTACTGCAGCTGGTTCTACCCAGAGAACATGTTCCCATGGTGCTCAAGTCCCTCCACGATGAATCAGGTCATCTTGGAGTGGAAAAGACGCTTGAGCTGATTCGCAACAGATTCTACTGGCCTAAGATGGGGTCAGAAGTGGAGCAGTATGTGAAAACCTGTGGTAGATGCATTACCCGTAAAGCTTTGCCACAGCGAGCAGCTCCTTTAAATCAGATCACCAGCCGGGGACCACTAGATCTGGTCTGCATTGACTTTCTTTCTCTCGAGCCTGACTCGAAAGGATATGCAAATGTCCTGGTTGTGACTGATCACTTTACAAGGTACGCTCAGGCGTTTCCGGCTAAAGACCAACAAGCATTCACAGTGGCCAAGATTCTGTGTGAACGTTTCTTTGTTCACTATGGACTTCCTGCACGGATACATTCCGATCAGGGACGGGATTTCGAAAGCAAGCTCATCCAGGATTTACTGAGAGTGTTGGGGGTCCGAAAGTCCAGAACATCTCCATACCATCCTCAGGGAGATCCTCAACCAGAGAGATTTAACCGAACATTGTTGTCCATGCTCGGGACTCTGGATCCTGCTCAGAAACAGAGATGGAGTCAGAACATCAGCCAGTTGGTGCATGCCTATAATTGCACCCAGAACGAGGCAACCGGATATTCGCCCTATCTACTAATGTTCGGAAGGGAGGCTCGTCTTCCTGTGGACATCTGCTTCGGAGTATCAGATGAGACAGGGAAAGGCCCAACTTACCACCAATATGTATCCAAGCTGCGGAAAGATCTGGAACAAGCTTACCACCTCGCTGCAAAAGCTGCTGACAAAAATCACCAACGAAACAAGAAGGCACATGACAAACATGTGAAAGAGCAGATCCTAGAAGAGGGAGACCGTGTACTTCTGAGGAACTTTGGTGTCACCGGTAAGCACAAGTTGAAAGAGAGATGGAGGACAGTGCCATACATTGTGTTGGAAAGAATGCCTAACTTGCCAGTCTACAAGGTGAAACCAGAAAGAGGACTTGGGGTTGAGAAGACGGTGCATCGCAACCACCTATTACCCATTGGTCATCTTGTCCGATTTCCAGCTGAGGCTGAGACAGAACAAGTGCGGAAACCTGTCACTAGGAGCCAACAGAGACGGTCTGAGTCTGCCAAGCATGTTGCTCAAGAAGATGTTGCACTCTCTTCAGATTCTGAGTATGAGGAGGTGAACACGGCAGTCCCTCTACAAGTCAACCTGAGAGAACTTTTGAGACAAACAGAGAGGAGAGCTAAAGAACCCTCTACAGTCACAAGTGAAGTTCAGATTACGTTGCCCCACAAGACTATTGATGATGCTGGATTAAGTCCCAATTCACCTAACAATCAAGACTCACTGCTCTGCTCTGATCTAGATTTAGAAGGGGAAGAGAGGGAAAGTGATGAGGGAGAGCATGTCATTACAGAACGCTCTAAGCGAGTGAGGAAACCAGTCATAAGATTAAGCTATGATGAACTGGGACAGCCATCAGACCACCCAGTAAGTGTTATTAGTTGTGGAGTACTTCTTGGAAGTGGAACCGTTAAGGTACCAAGGCACCCTTCTTGTTCTACTGTATGGTGTCACTCTATGGCACTATGTCCTAACTGTGTTATTTCTAGCTTGCCCCAGTTCCCTACTTTTATTTGGGTTGTGTAACTTTGATGTTTGATGGGGACATCAAACCAGTTTAAAGAAGGGGAGAGTGTAGCCCTGGGGTTTGGAGAACCATAAGAAGTGGGGGTTTATGTCTTCCGATATGTAACTGGGGTTAAGAATGGGTAATGGAGTTACATAAATGTATATTTTGGTGATTTACCTATTGTAAAGTACGGAGAGGGATGATTTCCTGTGTCCGAGAGTAACTGAGATTTACGAGGTGCAGTGAAGTGTACGGGGGGGAAGAGAGACGAGAGGATTCTGGGAAGGAGAGGAGAACGAGAGCGGAAGGAGAGAGGGGAAGAAAAAAAAAAGGAAAGAGGGATTGGTATCTTACGAAAAAGAATTTGTGTAAAACATAGTTGGTGAGTTAGAAATAAGATTATAAGTATAGTTCACAATTGAGTAATGGGAAGCGAGGACTGTTACTAATTAGAGGACACTACAGCGGAGCCCGTTTTTGGGTAACGCAGCAAGATGGCGGGGACGTTTCCCTGAAGATAAAGAAAGCTACAGGAATCCTGCGTGGAGACGCTATAGGAAAAGAGAAAAAAAAAGAAAGTGGACTCGCGAAGCAGCGGTGACGGTGAGGACGTCGGCGGAGCGAGCCGGTTTCTGGGGTCCACCCGGTTCCAACAAGAGGAACAGTAACAAGGATTTTGCGTTCGTGTCAGCGAACTCGAACATCAACAGGCCTGCAACGGAAGCGTCAACGGGTATTGGACTGTATGTGTGAGAGTGGGCCCTGTGTGCGGAGATGTGTAAAGTTATATGCTGAAATGTGAAGTTGGTGTAAGTTTAAGAACTGTTAATGTTTGTAAATATATATAAGGGGTTATAGAGACTGATGTGTGTTAAATTCCTACCAACGTTCAGGGTAGATAGAAGAAGCCAGGTTTGTGTGTTGAAGATAAATAAGAAAAAACAACTTTGTGCGTGGATGTCTGGATTATTTTACTGGGAAGGTAAAAGAATGACAACAGTAGCGGAGTAACGGCTACTCATATGAGGTAAACCTGCGTGGTATCTACCTGAAAATCACGAACCCAAGTAGCCACCCCACAAGTGAGTTAAAGTTCTGCCCCTGAGAACAGGTGATGGAGCAGTGGGGTGCTACATATATATAGTCACAAATCAACAGGAAATTTCCTAGGTCATCAGTTCTCCATGTTCTTTATATGAATCTTCCCATATGACAGTCTGCAAAAGACTAAGAGGTTTTATTTTTAGCTAAAATGAAACATGTCTGGCAGTATGCTCAGTCACTATAGTAGTGCAAAGACTTTTTACAGTACATTCAATTAATGAGACTCACATGAAACCAGGGGCCCCGGTGCAAATCAACTCTGAAATGTTCTTGACATTTTCACTTGAGCATTAGGAAATTGATTGCACTGTCTCTCCCTTAGGAGTCAGAATGGCCTTTTCAGACTTTTAGTGCTAAGAATTCTAAGAAATAATATCTACCGCTCACACAGCTGTAATATTATTATAATGAAGGACTATTGATCCTGTTTAGGGTTCCACAGGAGGAATGGCTCTCTGCTCACTGCATTGAAGAGTTAGCCTAGATCAGAATCATATTAGCTCTTAACTTGGCACACAATTTCTATTCAGTACTGCAAAGTTAAAACATACAACTTCAGGGTCCAATGTGGATATATGTGCTTGTATTTATCTAACACACAACTCCTGGAAGGTGTTGGAAATCAAAAGCAACATAAAGCAGTTTGATTGTTCTTTGAAAACTGTTTGTAATTCTGCCAGCACCGATGATTAATTTATGAGACAAGAGTGTCACATCCTTAGCTTTGTAACTCACACAGCTGCACCTGCTTGTGGACTATTTTCTTTGACAGCCTGCTGTTCAGCCCACTTTGTGTCATCATTTGGAAGACAACACTTGGAGTGTGTCTTACTGATACCCTGTACAAACTATTTTGTTTACAGCAAACTGAGACAATTGGCCTATTTCCATGGATGCTTTCTCAATTAATCCTGCATTTCTCCCTAGACAGGTAGCTGCTGATACTCTGTTAATATTAAACAATGTATAATTGAAACCGCATTAAAAAAAAAATCAAAAACGCTTTATTTGCCGCTTTAGAATAAATTCCTTTGCTTGGCTTCAGTAGGCGGTGAAATCAAACAAGCAGTATGTTTTAGCTGGACAGAACTGCAAATAAATTTAGTGCCAAGTAAACATTTTCTGTAGAGCCGGTGGCGGTTTTTGATATGGGCGTTGTGGTTGCCTGCCCAGAGCGGCATGTCTTAGGAGAGCCATAGGAACTCAAAAAAAGAAAAAGAAAAAGTTGCAAACAACCTAAGCAAGTTTTCTTTTGCTGAATTCAAGTCCAGTACACAATGCTAGAATTGAAAAAATGATAATGTTTCAGTTACATTTTAGTTTTCCATAGTAATGCTTTGTGTGTTTAAAGGGAAGTTTAAAATGTATTCCAATTACTGCCAGCATCAACCTGCTTACAGATTCAACATCTATTGAAAGACAGATGCAATGAGGCAGTAACAGCTGTGCAACCTAGAACTGATAACCTGTGATAAAAGACATGGGGGGACTTTGGCAGATGTTGGAGATTTTTAAAAAGTACATCTCTGTTGCAAGTAGGAGGGTCTCTTTTACTTCAAACCGCAGGGTGTGATGTATTACTGACTTGTCCCGTGAGCTGTGAGGATGCTCCAAAAAGCAGGAGTAAATCAGGAGGGTTGAGAAGCTCATATTTCAAGGGCTGAAAAATGTGCCATACTGCAAGGTTAGAAGTTCACCGGGTTCTGCCAGCCCTGCAATTTCAGCTATGGGCAATAACCGCTTGGGTTATGACATACAGCTTGGTCATAAATGGTGAGGCTAGTAAAGTTTATCACTGTATAACGAGGACTGGCCTGAAGATTGCAGAGGGTATGAATCAGGGAGGAACTCCATGGGGGATGAAGATCAGGTTCACAGACTTCTCAGCTCAGTCCTGTGATGTATGTGTAATGCAACGTTTGTTCCCTCTAGGGTAACTGTTTGAATAATGTTCAGAAATTCTTTCTGATGTATATTTTTGTGCGTGTGTGTGTGTGTGTGTGTGTGCGCGTGTGGGGGTGTGTGTGCGTGGGTGTGTGTGTGTGTGTGTGTGTGCGTGTGTGTGTGTGTGTGTGTGTGTGTGCGTGCGTGTGTGTGTGTGCGTGTGTGTGTGTGTGTGTGTGTGTGTGTGTGTGTGTGCGTGTGCGTGTGTGGGTGTGTGTGCGTGTGTGTTTCTTTTGTCAGGTCTAATTACATTCCCCAAAGTTACTCAAATGATACAGTTTCATTAAAAACAAAAGCCAAAGTCCCAGTGAGTCAAATGCAAATTAAGCGCCTGGAGACAAAGTTAATAGTCACAGCGTGTGTGTAAGGGAAAACCATATTACATCTGAAGGGGTCCTTTCAGCTTGGTTCAGGCCTCAAGTGTTCGGCTGACAGACTTCAATTCTCAGGGGTTTGGTGTCTCTTAGAGTTTGAGGTTCTGAATCTACACACATGAGCTGCCTGGGGTGATAAACAGGCCAACAAATCTCCTGCTGTGAACTGAAGACGTGAAGCCAGGATATACAAGATGACGGTCAAGATCAGAAATAATGAAGCTAGTTTTAAAAAAAAAAGTATTCAGTGTTTTATGAGAAGTTTTGATCTAGCAGAATAAATTAATTTTCTGATTAACTTGATTTATTCAGAGTGAAAGTTTACATTTTAGTCTAATTTTAACTCCTTATACTGGAGTAACGTCGTCACCCCTGAGCCAGTTTAGTTTAGTCTTATTGTATTTCCTTATGATAATAAAATACAGCAAAAAATGGCAGCAAAAAAGAACAAAGGAAAAAAATCACAGAAAGCTTAAAAAGCTTGTGGCCTTGAATCAGCCAGTAAGTGCAAATATAATAACATCAGAAACAAACAAATTTGAAAAAAGTGCAGCTGTGTATGGTAAGCAGGCAGGCAGACAGAGAGGAGAGAGAGGTTAGCTGTGTTTCCATTAATCATAGAACTGTACAAATTGAAATTACAGAAACAAATTTGTTTAATGGACACACAGCAATTCTGAGAAAACCCTCTCTTTTTGATAAAAAAAAACGTTGTTACGGTGGGATGAGGTGGTTTCTCAACCAAATCGAAATAGATGTGTTACGCAGCACTGCAATGGAAACAGCCGGATGTTACTACTGGAGAAAGCTATGAGGAAGACAACAGGAAGTAGTCTTCTTCGTGGTTAGTAGTTTCTGTTTTTTTAGACAATGTGCAGCTGGCTCCACCAGAGCTCTCACAGCATTGCACAGTCCATAAAAACGTGAGGGTCATTCGAATGTGTTGAATCTGTAGGTCTTCTGCAAAATCACAGACTACAATTTCCCCAAAATGCTGCATACGTAGTCCCCCTCACGTATAAGCAGGCACGTGCAGAGGGGGGAGGACTGGGGGTGCTTGAGCACCTGCCCTTTTTGCTCCTTGCCCCCAAGTGCCCTTTTGGTCAATTTTTTATTTTTATTTTTGGTATTATTTCCTAAACCCTCTTCTGACACATAAAAAATGTGCTAAAATTGTTTGTTTTTTTGTTTCTTTTTGTACAACATAATAAGCCCTCCGGTCACCTTGTTACCTTTGACCTTTTGCCCGGGACGCATGACGCAATTGCCTCTCGCACAGTGCGACAAAGCGGCTAACTGGAGCTCAACGTAGCGAACGTTCCACATTACAGAACAGGTTTTGGTGAATTATAAAAAAACAGTTTTGGTGAATAAAGTGGAGTAGACTTGCTACTTGTCAGATGACGGAAAACGTTGAAGTATCGTTTCTGCTTCAGCTCGGAGTCGCAGTTTAAGCAGAGAGGTAATGAAATACAACAGACACTGACAGGCCTCTGCGTCTGCCTTTCTCTGAAGAACTACTGAGCGGGAGGAGACAGCCAGGTGAGGAGAAACTGTTCTTATCTATCGATTCAGTATTTTATCATACAGATATTAGGCTGTTGTTGTTGTGCTATTAGCTAGCTGCTAGCTAACGACTTTGCTAGCAACACTAGATAACTAAAAAGCTTCATCCCTGTATCGTTAATGATATCAGTCATTCTTTAGTTTTGCTTATGCAATAGGAGCACATCGCCCGTCCAAAACCGATCATCTCCATAATGGATATATGTTCGATTTTCTATTTTCCTTTGCTGCACAATGTACATTGCATTTATTCAGGCATTGGTAAATGTAACTTGAAGGCTTAAATAATAGTCTAACAAGGATATTCATTTAGAATTAAAAATAACTCACCCTGAATTACCATGATAGATATAATGAATGTAATAAAAGTGTCATTAATGAAGGGGAAAAAAACTCAACCCAGACTTTAAGTTTAGGGTCTGGTTCACAGAGTATGAAGTTAAATTTGTTTCCCAATTATTCAATGGAAAAAAAAACTAACCTTAGTTAAGGAAAATAAAATTGTAATCAAAACTTTTGGAATTGTAAAAATTCCTTTAAAAAAAGAGTCTTGTTTAAAAGACTTTTTTTAATTGAATAACTAATTTTTTACCAAACATAAACTTTAATTTGCACACATCAGAAATCTTTTGTTGTGATTTTGGGCCCTGCCCACTACTTCATGTGAGAATCACAAGCAAAACTTTGAGTCACAAACAAAAACTTAGAATAACAAGAAAAGATTTCTGACAAGCGCAAATAAGTTTGTTTTGCAAAAAAGAAAATTCACTTCATGAGTCAAAAATGTGTGATTTAAATTTTTTTTAAGTTTTTTTTAAGCAACTCAGTAGGCTTTTCTCATGGTGACATGCATTAACAATTCAATTTTTGCTTCTTTTTTTTTCTCTGCAGTTCTACGTTAAAGTTTGATGCAGCTCCTCTTTCCTGAATGAACCGTCTTCATCTCCACTGCAGCAAACAGGCAGCTCTTTTTTTTATAGATTACAGTCACTAAAAGGTTGCATTGTGCCCTTGTTTATATTTTTAATAGTGTAATTCTGTAAAGACAAAATATGTCTGATGGTCCAGCTCTGATTTACATATCTTTCTAAATTGCGGGTTTGAATATTGCAATACTTTCCTATAACAAAATAGACCTGCAGAAAGAAATTACTAATAAAATATCTTACATATGCATAGTGTTATGCTCTATATGGAGATGTTTGTTAGCTTTGATTGTATATCTCACAATTTTGTAATTTATCATTGTTTATTAAACTCTGAAAGCTGAGTGGCTTTAATATTCTGTCCTAGAATGCGGTTAGATGTGCCCTTTTTTTTGTTGTTGAGCACCTGCCCCTTTAGTGGTCTCTGCACGGCCCTGCGTATAAGGGGCTTTTCACTCCAACGCCTGAATAAAATGCCAACATCTCCTCTGAGGCTGATAGATGATGAGCACTCGCGCCATGGCTGAAGTGTGAATATAAGCTCATGTTACTGCTGACATCTGTCATTGCCATTGATGACTTATTTAATAGAAACATTGCAATTGGAAAATTGTGTTTTTCAACATTAGCAGAATACAGAAAAAGATTTGGGCGCTTTTGTAATGGAAACGCAGCTACAGATGGCAAGTCCAAAGAACTTGTTTTATATACCAATAAAAGATAAAATAGTAAGTACATCATAATAACAGTTACTTCTTTTGTAACATTCAAGATAACATATTTTCCAACCCAACTGATAAGAGAAATTTATTGTGAAATTGGTCTTGAAAAACTTGGAAACCCTCTACTGGAATTTGTCTTATAAAAAAGAATATATATTTGTAAAGTAATATAGATAAACATTTTAGGAATCAAGAGTTTTGGATTTAAGGGTTGAGAGAAAATGTGAGAATCTGACTGGATGGCACTACTAACAAGCATTTTTGAAGCATTAAAAGTTTGCAAAGAGGTGTAGAAAAAGTCCTTGCCCAAGGCATTTTACAATCTAAGAGAAAAAGATTTCAAATAAAATATGATAGGAAGTTTAATGACAGTTACAGCACCAATATATTCATTATATCATAATCTCTTTGTTACCCCAGTCATTGTGTTTCTACTCAAGGTCATAGTCTCCCTAATGATTAAGACGACTCATGAGGTTTCAGTTGATTTTTTGGATACATTTTTGTGGTACTTTTTTTTGTTCTCTGAAGACAAAATAAGAAGCTCTTTAAATTATCTAAATATTAGTTTTTTCCTCTTTGTTTTTGTTCATCCTTTTAGGTTATGTAGTTTTTTATCCTTATGGTTTTGTGTAACACTTATGTGCTAAGTGTGAGGGGGAAAAAATGATCTCCTGCATTTTTATTTGTCCAAGTTTACTTTTTTCACAAAGTCTAAGAAAGAAAAACAGATTTTGTTTTTACCTCAGGCCCTGAATTGCATCATCATTTCAGATGCACTGTATTAGCACTGATCAAGTACACTAATCCTCTCGCCCTCTGATGTTAATCCTTGACTTGTTCTTGTTTGTATCTTTCTCCTATAAACACATTCACGCTAACATCCCCTGCAATTTCGTCTGACTCCTCCTGCTGAGCATGAACCTCAGTGATGATGAAAACATCAATCAATCGCTTTCATGTTTTTGCATCTTCCTGTAAATCCAGTGTGAGAAATATGTGACTAAGTCTTCATCAAATCAGCATGTTGTGATTACTCTGTGATTTACACACGGCTTGCAAAGGTGCATTGCCATTAGTGACAGTGAGCTCCATGTTTTTGTTTTTGTTTTTCTTCAGGAATATCTAATCTCTTCTGCAATCTAACAATCAAACAACTCATGGATAATTAAAATAATGACTAAAAAAAATATGCTATGGCTAGAACTATTTTTCAGAAAAGCCAAAAACCAGCTGATGCTGACCATAAAAACCTTTTAGCAAAATTGAGGAAGTTATGCCAAGTTTTCTTGTTTCCATGAACCTTTGCTAACGTAGTACATCAAAATGTGTGCAAAAAAAAAATTCCCCATATAAAACACAGCATAATAACACCAAAACTAACTTTAGGCTGTTTTCATCCTTTCTTACATAAATTCTTCTTGCACTACTCAAAGACCTGTCTATTAAGTACTCCTGTTTGTTTATTTGCACAGCATATCAGCCAATCTCATGTCAGCAACTTAAATGCGTCTAGACTTGGTGAAAATGATTTGCTGATAATAAGCTTCTTTCAAGTTTAAAGAAAATGGTCTGAAAAAGAAAGCCTATCTAGTTGTGTGGATGAAAATGTCTGGTTGATATCAGGCAGGTTTCTGGTAATTGAAAGACAACAGAATCACCAAAAAAAAAAAACTTTTTTACAGCCAACGCTAAATACTGTCTGTAAAAATACAAAACGTTGAAGCCCTGAAGCAGACTGGGTATGGCAGCAGACGACCACACCCGTGGCCACTGCTGTCAGATAAGGACGGCACACTGAGCAAACAATTTGCACAGGCTAAAAAATATTGAGCTGTGAGAGACTGGAAAAATGTTGGCTTTATGATCTTTGATTTCACCTGCAACATTCAGATGGCTGTGTCAGAATTTGCCACAAAAGCCTGAAAGCTAGATCCAGCCAGCTCCGAGTCCGGGTGAGGGGCGGAGGGCCAAGACCTAATCCACTTTAAAACTCATAAAAATGTTCAAAAAGTTGAGATAAAAAAAGAAAATCCCTCTAAGTGCTATTTTTATCTGATCTGATGCTGCTCTGGCAGGGGGTAAAATGAGCCCTTTCGGCACTTCTAAAGTATTGCAAAATTGCAGCATCAACTTCTACATTTTGTCTTCCTTCTGTCCCCTTTCCTCTTGATGTACTTTCTTAACAGTTGGATTTTTATTTGGGCTGCTGAGTTGACTGCTCCTCTGAAAGCAACTTTTGCACAGCCACAGTCCTCCTTCATGAGTGTTGTGCTAAAACTGTGTATCAGTTTCTTGAAAAAGTATATTATTTCTAAGTTAAATAATTTAGGTACCGAAGGAGTGGGAGGAGGGAGATGGTGCAGTTCATATTTAAAGCAAATGTCAGTCCCCCTTGTGGCTGGCAAGTTTATGAAAAAACAAACAATGAGCCTCGCAATTTTATTACGTATTCATTTCTGGAGACCTGCAATACTCACTATTATGCCGTAAGTAGCCCTGCGTTGTCTGTAACAATGGATTTAGAATTTTCCATTTGCCCACCATGCGGCTGGCTTTAGAGTGGATGAAACAGGCACCAGGGAGACACACACGCATGAAACAGAAAGAGACATAGGAGCAAATCAGCTGGGGAGACTCTTAAAATGAACAGAAACATAACAAAGGCAGACAGATAAAGTGGCAGTGAGTGGAGCCCAATCGTCAAACACACAGAAAAAAAAAATAAAAATATGGATGGCAAACACAGGATTACTCATCAGTTACTGATAAAAAGGGCCAGTGGGTTTTCCTTTCCTTAAACTAAAAAAAGATGATTAGTGTATGGTTGGCTAGAGTTTTGGTGCAGACCAACTGAAAAGGCTTCAGTTAAGAAGAAACTGCAATATGTCTTCAAGTGAGAGATGTACAGAAATGGGCTGTTGGAATCAATAAAAGGATTATTTTTTTGTGGAAAAGCCCATTAACGCACAGTTTTACTGGCTTAATTTTTAATCTCTGCCTGGAGAAAAATTCTAAGAGATTTTTTTGTACCTTCAAAACTTATATTCAGGTTATCAAAAACATATCTGACTTAAAAAACAAGAAAAGAAATGTGATAACACAAGATTAAAATATCTTGTCTTGTTTAAACTTACCTTTAATTGAATTTGTATTTTGTCTCTAATAGATATAAAAATCTGTCTTCTGAGCTATAGTTTAAACATACAGCATATCCTGTTTAGGACTTCACTTTAACAAGGCTGTGAAGTGGCAGCGCTAGTTATTTCTTTCAAATCAAATAAAAATCTAATAACATTTAAGGAACCTTTAGAGGCTTCTAAGTGTTTTCTGGAGGAAATACTCTTAAAGCTTTAAATGCCTATCTGATGAAAGCATTTGACCTTTTTGAGGATCATTATATTTAATCTAAAAAAAAGAAACAAGACTTTCTAGTCAGCTTTTTAACTTATAATGATCAATACTTCTCAAATCTATTTAAAAATCATGAGGTTTTCTGTGCAACATTTTACCCACTTAAGTTCTCATACATAATCAAACATTGTTTAAAAGTAAAAGTGACAACTTACAATCTGCAATGAAACCAGGTAGTGTAGCCTCCTTGTACTCATGCTGAAGACCGAGCAACAGATTCCTGAAAGAGAGGCCCAATTTCAAAGCGTCATATTGTGAAGTCAAATTTATTTTATGTTTGAGATATACAGCCTTTTAATAACAACTGAAGGCAACATACTTGAATGTGGTACTAAATGGCAGTAAGTCCCTGGAAAATACCTAACACTACAATTTTGTTTCCTTAGAATTTATTCAAAGGGTGTTTATGGACGCTGACCACAAATACATACCACCCTTTTTGGATTTTCTCTTTTTTTTTTTTTTGAAAAGCATGTATGATTTCTTTTTGCTTCACAATTACACCTTACTTATTGTTGGTTTGTCACTTAAAATTTCAATAAAATACATTCAAGATTGTGGTTGTAAATTTACACTATCAAAACCTGCGTGTCGTTTTCATGTCATAAATCTGCCGTTTTCAGAGTAAAAGTGAGGAGGAACAATGATCGGTATTTTAGGCAGGTATGGTATAATAAGTCAGCGTACAGCGATGAGAACAAAGCCTGAACCTCCAGGGAGCCCTCAGGGATTTTACATTGAGTGCTTCACATTTGAAGTATTCATTCACCTCGCCTTCTCTTTCATGGAAGCTGCATATACATAATTGATACACTGGATGTGTTGTTTTTACAAAGCCGTAAACAAGATATACACAATTTGTCATCCTTTTTCACACTCTTACCACCAACAGTAACTCCTAAGTTTCTCAAAGGAATTCTACGACTGATCTTGGTAAATTAGTTTATGCAGTGTGTAGCAAAAATGTTTTATAATGCATAATCTTTCTCACACGTTCTAACATTACGGCGACAACCTCAATATATTTTATTGATCTTTAATGTGACTGACTTACACAGCTGAGCTGCACAGTAGATCACATTGTAAACATTTTAAAACAAATATATAAATGCTTCAGTTTCCATTTGTATTCAGCCCCTTTCCACTTTCAACTTTTAGATGTGTCTCTGCTTCAACACACCTGAATCAAATCATCAGGACATTGGCAGGAATATGAAAAACTTGACTGCAAACTGAGGAAGTGATTCAGCCATCTTAAAACTGAAGGCCACTTGTCTTCAGCTCCAGTGATGTAGACCAAGGAACACAGCACAAGGTTACAGCTTCAGATAAATTTAAAGCAGGTCTAGCTTATTACACAACATCCAAGGCTTATAGTGCCTCTCCATTCAATCTGACTGAGCTTGAACTACGAGACGTAGAAGGAAGCATATCAGTTTCTAGATGTGCAAATATGGAGAAATATTCCCAACTGACTTGGGGATGGAAATACAATGCTTCTACAAGATTTTGACTCCCGAAACTGCTGCAACAACAAAACCACTGTCCAAAGTGGTGGAAGCAGAAACAAATTTTGCTTGTGGACTATGCCTACAAATTTGCACAAAAAAGACAAGAGAATTATCAGGGCAGAATTAATGCCATGAGGTTCTGGGGATCTACAACAAGCATGTGGTCAAGGTGCAGTTGCCTATAGGACATCCAATTAAATACATTGTTCACATCATTATGGCTGATAAGCAACATACCCACTTTGGGTTTCGTATTTATTATAAAACTGTTGGGAGTATGTTTAGCAATGCCTTTCACCATTTCCACTCTTTTTAGAAGTACTTGATGAAGTAGAAGATTTTTAACATGCATAACCATTAGAGGCTTCCCCATTTCTTTGAATTTTGAGTCTCTGTCTGAATCTTGCTTTTATTTTTCATTTTCTTCGCATGGCAGAATTTTAACGCCAGTTCAGGCAGTAGCGCATTGCAAAGTGAAGCTTGACTTTTTTTTTTACACAGCACTGCCTGAAGGCTCGGAAGCATAAACCTTCCTCCATCTTTAACTTTGAGAAACTCAGCCACTCTGGGATCCTCTTTTATACAGAATCTTTTTACAGACAACATGCTAGTTGACCTAAATAGCTGTGACACTTAATGTGTTTATTTTCTTTAACTTTTTCTAAACTTTTTCTAGGATTTTTGTAAAAAAAGAAAAAAAATCATCCTTTAAAAACTTGAAATAATTATGTATGTCAAAGAAGAGAGTGGCTCTTAGTTAAAAATCAACTGGAGCCAAGTTAGAAAGTGCTAAGTCTGCAGAATGAAACTATGCAAAACTTTAACCATAACTTTATTTTCTGTAACTTTTTCATGATATAATATAATAATCTTGTGTCTAATTGAAAATCATTTGAGTACAAATCTTTATATCAGAACATGCTGGGGAGTTAATTACACATCAGTCAGATTAATTCATGTTTTGTTATTTAGATAAAAGTTTATAATCTGTGAATAATTATGGTAATTCAAATGAAATAACAAGCACCTCAGCTATCCAGGCACTTCTATTAGAGGCGTTCCAGCCTTAGGTCAAGATGGTAATCAGCAAATCTTCCTAAATACGGGGACATAATCAAAGTCATGATGTTTCTGCCTTTAAAGGCGTATTAAAGTGAAAACAGCTTTTAGAAATTGGAGTGTTCTTGCACTTGTTGATGTGTTCTGTTTCTCAGTCTGGGTTCGTTACATCGAGTTCTCAAAGTTTCCTGTGAACTTTGCTGTGTTATTTTTACTGACTAGTGAGTCTTTCGCTTTCTCAATGAACATCTGCTGTAAAGCTTTGGGTGAGTGTACCACACATCAAGAGGGTGACAAAACTGTATGTACTTCAATTGTGTATAACTGTTACTCATAAAAGTGGGCATTGCAGTGTTTCTTGAGTTTTCCAAATGTCTTTTAGGGCTTCAGTTTTTGTCTTCTGTGACTTGTTGTCACTTTTGAGTGTTTGTGAGGCAGAGACAGATAGCTAAGATTTAGCAAATCTATCAAATATCTTAAACATAACAATATTCTTAAAATTAAATTTCCTGCTTCGACTGAATTGCATTATTTTGACTTTGTAACACCACTCGGCTCCGGTTGGAGTATTGGTTTCTGTCTGTGCTTCACATCCCACAGGGCTCTGTGCTGCAAACTGAGCCAACTTTCCTGCTGAGTCCTGCCACTTCACAGCCCTGTTAAAATGATTTGCTGCCTGAATTGGTATAGCCCAATTTCAAGGCTGCCTCACAGGCCCAACTCTTCTGATTATTCAGATTATCAAAGTCCTGCCAAAATCAGAGGGGGCTGTGTGGAGGGAAATAAGTGTAAGAAGCTCTCAAAAAGGGGAAAGTATTTTCGAATTGGCTTCATGGACGCACTCAGGAGGTTAACACATTTTTAGTACACATTTTCTTATCCAAAAAAAAAAAAAACAGGTTGTGTTTTAGCATATGGGCTTTTATAGATGCTTTCCATCTACTTTCCTGTGTTTTTACTGTCTTTGTATGGGTGCAATGGAAAAAAAAATACCCTGTCATAATTATAGTCTTCTTAAGAGGCCAAAGCAATAAGAGCACTCAAAAATCCAGTGGGGAAACTGCATGTTCTGGTGTTTGTGGATGACTCAGAATATTGCGTAAATGTTAATTTGCTGTCACACCGTTTCCTTTTTTTATGCCACATGGTGGCATTTTGAAGAAACATTCATGTAGGTTTAACTGTGAGCAAATAAAGAAGGCTTAAGGAACATTAAGCCCTGTGATGCCTTTGAAGTGTGTTTGTTGCTTTTGATGGGTTCCCATTGTGAGGAGTTTGTGTAAGCTGGAGATTGATAAAGTGCAGTTCCCAGTGTCCTGCTGCAACATGACTGGGTAAAATACATTTATTTGATGTTGTCATCTTGTTTTAATCTTCTTTTTTTTCAGAATCAAGATGTAACAAGCAATCTGGGAATTCAATGCTCATAGATTGTTACCAAGTAGCCAAATAAGTCACACAGACACAAATGAGTTACACAGACACACAGACCTTACGTTTTCCTTTTTCTTTCAGGCATCACACATTCCTGAATTTTAGTAAATCATCTGCATAAGAGGGTCCAAGATTAAGAGATGTTATCTCTTATATACGAGTTAAAATTATGATTGTTTTTTAGTGATGATTTGCATGTCTATTATGCAGAGCTTATAGCAAAAGTGGCCTTCATGTGGCAGGATATTTTAAAATGTCCAACAGATTTCTGGCATCCTGTATCAAATTATGGATGCTACACTGGCAAATATTTAAGACACCCATTTGGGAGCATCTTTTTCTAATTGTATGAGGCATTCTGACACCACTAAAATTAACATTTGATGCACATTATAATTATGGGGGTATTAAAGTGTATCAATAACAAGCTTTGTAATTTGGATGCAGTTTCATTTAAATATCTGTAGTCCTATAACTGCAGTCAAAGCATGTAACCTGTCAACCACAGCAAAGGTTACCAAGATATCTGTCAAACAGAGAGGAAATAGGACGAATGACATTTGTCTCACGGATTGACTTTGACTGGAGCACTTTTTATGGCCGCAGTTTGTATCCCGATGTGAGGTCAATCTCCTTCAGGTGTATTTTTAACCAAGTTTTGGCCTCAAACAGGTGAAGCTGCCTCAACTGTCAAACAGTGACAGCTGGTAATGACGGTTATTATTGCTGAAATCAAGCGAATACTTGATGAATATTTCTCCTGACCATTTTATTCGCAGGGATGAAATAAAGATAGCCTGGATAATGTAAATTGGATCTGTCCATCATGAGCCTGTTTAGCATTCCCACACAGCAATGAAGGAAATTGGCAGGGGCACACCAGTGTTTTTGTTGAGTCAACAATCCTCATTTCAATTTCTAATCCACTAAGAGTTGCCAAGGTCGTGATGGGTTTACATAATCTCCAAGATCTGTCACCACTATCACTACACTGAATGTACTGTACATTTGCACTCATAGGACTGATTCCTAGCATTATCATTTTTGTATGATCTGTGCCTTTACGATTATCTGAATTATTTTTCATGTTTGGACTGTGCAGCTCTGACAGAGCGTGTGCATGACCTGAAACTGCTGCCTTGACATGATACCCACAAGTTGCTATTTTTTAACTGTCATAAAAATGAAATACTGGAAATAGCAAACTATTGTCGTTTTCCAGGTCTTTTTATAGAGGCCATAAAAAGTACAATTGTTAATATAACTTAATTCAGTTTACTTATTTAGCATCAGTTCACAACAAAGATCATCTTAGTCCACTTTAAATGAAAAACAGATTGAGTTTATATACAGAAACATAGATTAAATCCATTCACAATATTTGAGTTGTGGCTGCATTTTAAAGCAACTCCTCAAGCACACCGCAGCATTGTGTGCTGTCATGGGAAAATTGAAAGAACACAACTAAGACACTAGGAAAAGAGGTGTGGACCTCCACATGTCTAATTCATCCTTAGATACAGTTTATAGATGCCTGAATCTGCCACGTTCATCTCTTCAATCAATTATATGCAAGTATATGCAAACGTGAGAATGATCAGCGACGCTTTGTGCAAGGCCCTCACGAGAAACGTTTGAAAGAGAGAGCTACTTCCTTCCAAAGCTGGGTTTTATACCTCCCATGACATCACAGAGTTTCCTTCTTGAAACTCTTCCTCCTGCTGGTGGAACCAAAGTGGGTTAATGCAGTATATTGTTAAATCAATAGTTATACCACCCTCTTGCATTCAGTCCTTTGGGACTGGAGGTCCAACAGAGATCAGAACAGATTTCCCACAGTTTCTATTTTTGCCTTCTTCATCTTTTTCTTTATTCTTCCCACCTCCCTTTCCTGTAAGTGTCAGCCTTTTAGCTCTGGTGCCATTAAGCCGTTGGAGCTGAGAAACGCAATGGTCACACAAAATCCTCCACTGTTGTGTTTGTGTGCGAGCTCAAAGCAGAAACAGATAGCACCAGTCAGGCATACAAACCGATCGCGTTCTGTCATGGTCTTAGGTATATTTCTGACCCACATGCACAAACACCCTCAGGAAGTTCAAAGGAGCTTTGAAACAGTTTATTACAATATTGAGTAATAAATGGTGAGTGAGATGGGAGATTGGAGACCTGGACAACAGAATCACTGTGATCACATTCTATCATCACAGCAGTTGAAACTTTTAATTTCAAAAGAAAGTAAAAGTTGAGATGAAATAATGGCAAGGAACTGACGACTTACCGATGAAGACGATGATGGACACGAGGAAGGGGTGAGTGGAATTTGGTTTGCTCACTGATTGTTGATTGTTAGATTGTATGTATGGAGAGATTTGGAGCCTTGAGTCTTAAAGATGTGAAAACAGAGAGGTCAGAGGACGCTTTAGACTTGGAACGAGGAACGGAGAAGAAAGCTGGAGATTTGAGCATTAGCAAGTGTAACGAAGGAGGGCGGAAAGATGACTGACAGGAGGATAAAGATGGTGATGAAGTAGAGCGTAGAGAATGCTGAAGGTAAGATGAATTCAATTGATATTGCAGGAAGCAGGAGTGAACCTTTGACTGAGGAAGTCCAGGTGATCTCAAGTTATGGTAGGAGGTAATCATTAAAGAGAAGCACACAAAGAGAAGTCAGAACCAGATAGCATGCACAGAGAACAAAAACAACATGGAAACACGGAAGGCTTTGGTTACCACATAGGTTAAAATACAAAGTCGAAGAGTGTCTGACATCCAACTCCTCTTATTGTCCTACTGATGATCTTAAGGAGGAGCAGTCAGGAGCCGCCCACCAGTGGGGAACCAGCAGCTCTGGGTCTCTTCTGCGCCCTCTGGTGGTAAACTACGGCTCCAGGAGAAAACAAAACAGCAGACAAAAACCCAGAGACCCAACAGATTCAGCTGACTCATTTGATTTCAGGCTTTATCAAGTATAGTCTCTATCTTCTGAGACCCAACAGGTGGAGAGCTTGAAACTAGAGTCTGTCTCATTTGCATTTACTCTCCTTACTTTGCTGTCAAAGTGTATGACTTTTTCTATTAAGTAAGCACTTTTTATCAATCTTCATTGCTGCTTGAGATTCACATGCTGTACTTCAATTATCCCCTTGGAGGAAAGTGATTTTACTTGGAATCCTATTACTTTTCCAACTTATCATTTTACGTGAGAATATTAATTTCTCGTTATGAGAGTAAACCAATTAGAAAACGAAGGAAGCCAACGATTCATCCAGGCGTGGATATTAATGCAGTGGAATTTAAGGCTCTATACGTTGTTCAATCATAGATTCTGAGTCAATCAGGAGATTAAATGTATTGGCAGATCATCCATTAGGAGGAACATAGCATCAGGATCAGACAATCCATTAGATGCTGTGTTGCTACAGTGTGCATAAGGGAGTGAAAGAAGTTCATGACTTAAAGGTGAACAAGCCAGTTGAGATCATTCTCCTGCGACAGACCACTCCTGCTCCTGCTCTCCACCCCCAAAACCAACTCATTGCATTCTCATTTCACACTTGATAGCAAATGGAGGGTGGGAGAAATTGGGTGGAGGAAGATGAGGTGTTGGGGGTGTGGGGGGTGCAACAGTTTTGGAAAGTGAAGAGCAGGAACAGGTCAAGATACTGAACAAGGGTTAAGCAGGGTCAGCGGTGGATAAATAAAAATACGAAATGGGTGAAGTAAAAAGCAGGATTTAGTTTAATATTAGATTTCTACCTCCAGTGGAATCATTAGTTTTCACACTGATTACCATATTGCATTATTGTGAAACATGATGGTGGCAGCATTAAGATAAATTAACACATTCGAGGGTCAGGGAAGCTTGTCAGAATTTAAGAGAAGATCAACTGTTTTCTTGAGTTCTAATGTAACTTTAACTAAAGAGATAAAAACATCGAATGGTTTGCTTATTGTTTTTTATTTTTATCCTTGTGCAGATCAGAATATTAGAGTCCAGCACGATCCAGGGAAGCAGTTCTTAAATTTAGAGAATCTTTTCATATATTTATCACGCTCAGAGAAAAAGTATAAATCAGTCCTAAAGTAATTGGGTGTAGTTCCCAATGTTACTCGTTTTGCTTTTTCATAATTGGTGACTATTGATTTTTCGAATACAAAATTAGAATGAAGAATTACCCTAATAATCTTTCTGCAAGGACTCTTTAAAGGGGCAGTATTATGTTTTCCAGCCACATAGTATAAAGATGTTGTATATATCAATCATCACTTAAAAGAAAGTTGACTTTGCAATTTAATACCTCGAAACTGGGCCTCTCTTCCTGTTGTCCTCGGGTCAAAATGACCGAGATTTGTATGTGTTTTCCCTATACACAGAAAATGAGGACAACAGGAGGGTTAAGAAGTATCTGCTCTATCCAACACTCCACTCTCAGCATGTCATCACTAACATTTCTCTATTAAGCAATTACAAACATTCATTGGTGAACTGGACTGAGAAAAAGTTCATATAATAAGGTCAACAGATGTGCAGTTCTACCAAGTGTTTGATAATTGCTGCTGCTGCTGCTGAATTAGCTAAGTGAGGGAGTTGTGGTGGGAGGTGCTCATAAGAAGTTTGGTTTGGAAACTGCAGCTCCGAGGAGAAAGTGCGTGGAAAAGGTGGGGTTTGGTGAGAGTAAGCGTTTACCCACCCCCAATGGCTGACACAGGAGAGTAAATGATTTCTCAAACATGCATGCAAGAATTAAGGCAATACTCCTGGTATATTTTTGATAAAGAAAAAACTTCAAATTGACAAGTAAAATGTCTTTTAAGTTACATTTGATATATAAAGCATTTTTATAAACAGTAAAGATAACACAGTGGCTTGATTGTGTGATGAAATGCCGCTAAGCCGGGAACATACATAATACTGCCCTAAGCGTCTCTATTTACATCTCTTCTGCTGCTTTGTAATGAGCTACATGCAAACAGAAATATCCCGAAAATATTCCAAGAATTCAGCCATAACTGCTTGTATAAGTAGCAGCATTTTTTTTCTATTTGTTGCATGACAAGGCACTGCAGAAACATCAGCACCCCATTGAATCACATCACCAGAAACCATGCATGTAATGGATGTTTGATATCAAACAGAGAATTGAAAACTCATGCTTTAATCTATTATTTAGAGTATAAAATTTTAAAGAGCTCACAACTAGCTGACTCTGGGTTCTTCGTGAATGCAATAAGATAAATAATTTACCTTGAAGGTGAGACTTATCTTCTTTAATGAATTTCAGACAGTGACTTTACAGCTTTAAACTGTCAGCTTATTTAGTCAACAAAAAAATTATCTTCTTTTTGACCAAATAAGCACAGCTATGAATTAATTTCAACTGTTAATGAGAAAGTTATTAGTTTTTTTAACCCATATTTGACTAAATTACTAAACTATTGCAAAACAATACATATACAGTATTTCAAATGCTTGCATTTGCAGTAAAAATCAAGTTTGAAGCTTGATTTTATTTTTCAAAGGGTTTAAAAACATTTAGAATTTTTTATATATAAATATATATATTTTAATATGGGTTTTTTTTTCCATATTTGTTAAAAATGATCCCTACGTCATGACAGTAAAATATGTAACAGGTGATGTGTGAAAAAATTCTAGCACATCTGTCTTCCCCTTCTGATCCTGCAGCAGCTAAACAAATACACTACTCTGTCAGAAACAACCAAACTGAGCCAACGGGAGGGTCTCAGCGCTGCCAATCATCCTTGTATATGCGCCACTCACACACTCCCCGTTAATCTGTGCTGTGCCACAGTCGGTTCACCACAACAAAACCAGCCATGAATGCAGAGGCTAATTATCATTGCCACCGATGACAAGGCATGCTCACAACTTTGCCATTCGCACATTGAGCAGCACCAATATGAGGATGATTGACAGCGCTTAGACACTCCTCCTGGCTCTGATTGGTTGTTTTTGACTGGGAGCTGTGCATTTTTCAAGACAGCAATAGTAGCATTGTGGAGGAGTTCAATCTTTCGTGCCATACTGTCGCAGCAGGGTGACAGTTTTAGGCAATATTTAAAAAACATATTGTTTTAAAAAATTAAATACTACAGCTTTAAAGCAAACAGGGCTGATGAGATAAAATGAATCAGAATGGGTGGGAAGAGGAAGTCTGTCAAGCTTCAAACGACCAACTCTTCTTTTTGTTTAACGCCATAGTGTTTGCATTTTTTTTTAATGAAAAGTCCCTTCGTGACTCAATAGCTCCCACGCTGTTCTGCACCTCACTCCACTTCCATTTTCTTCATGCTCGAGTGATAGCACTCGTCTCGATCAAGGGACTCAAACCAAAACAGAACAAATCAAAGAAATTAAAAGTTGTATTTTGGAGCAGTGTTCACTTCAAACTACGTCATCCCTCTAATGCCACTTAACTTCTTGCGCAATGCCAGGTGGAAGTGTGAGATATGAAAGCTGCCTCTTTGTTGTTTTAGAGATAGAGATGCAGACATTTGAACAGAACTGCGGAGAGGGATGGTGATGCAGAGGGCTCACTGGTGCTGCCTTCCTCAGCCAATGCTTTTAGCAAGAGTGAGCTATAATTTTCTAAACCAGGAAGAGTGACTGCATCGCGCTTCAAACAGCACAACATGCTCTTTGATTCACATATTTTCATGAAAATACTTCTGTCGAAGCGTTTATTCTCTCGCTCCTGCCATTATTAACAAGATTTAAATAAGTTAACTGAACACAATCCTATACACTTATGCACATACACACACGCTATATATATATAAAACGAATGAAAAGATTTAAATATCATGCTAGGTTGTGAGATGTTCTCATTTGCAAATTTGCCTGAAGCACTGTAATAAACTGTACCTGAATGCCCTGAACTCAAAAGGCTTGGCGAACAAGATGAGTCATCTGCAGATCAGAGGTTGAGGACACAACTGATAGGGGTAGACACAGAGGGATAGATGAGGTTGGAGTGATTGTCACTACTTTAAAGCATCATAAAAGCTGAATGAGTAATATTTTCCTAACTGTTAAAATGTCAGTGATTAGTCTTTGTAGAAAAACTCAAATGAATGCTAATCAGGTCCCGTTCATTATAACCATTAGGCACGGCTCATCTGCATATTAAACCAGAAGTGAGTAAGAAAAGTGGCAAGATACAGTAAAAAAAATTATTCCTGTGAGTCTTAATAAAACACCATTAATGTTAACTGCACCAAACAAATTAAGGGGTGTAGACATGTAGGCTGAAAGAAAAAAAAAAACGCAAAATATTTCCTATTTGGCTTTTCCTTTCATTTGCTTTTCCCATAGACACAAGACACCAATCTTGAGGCCATTAATTCTCTCCTGAAAAGAATTACTAAATGATTAATTAACATTGTCAGAGTGTTGTGGACTTGGACAGAAAAGTCTCTGGCTACTGGGTCATTGTCAAGGCTCTGGGACTAATAAACAATCTTAATCACCCTGAATTACACTCAAGAGACAGGTTGCAAATCAGAAAGTAGAACAGAGGGGTAAAAATTACATTGAGCTTTGATTGTGTTAGAGCTGTCAGCTGCTGATGGGCTGTTATTTAGAGGCAGCGAAGCCACAGAACACGTTAGAAAAGGCACTCTGCCAGCACTCGCACAAATCTGCTTGATTTGTGGCCTCATAATGACTCAGCTGGCTGACATGTCTTTAAAAGAAAGAGGGTTAATATAACTTTGAGATTTTTTTGCTGTAATTTTACACATGGTGCTTATACACACATGCGGTGGGTAACATAAGTGATGAACACATCAGCATAAAGATATTTCTAATATTTTAATTGATGTTCAAACATAGCACAGTCCAAATAAGCCACACATTTGGAAGAAATCAATCCAAATTAGCTTGTGATTTTAGTTGTGCCACTGGGACAGTGGTCCCACAATCGGTGACATAGGCGGGTTTGAGTCTATGTCGTTGTGTCCTTGAGCAAGGCACTTCACCTGCCTTGCCTGCTGCTGGTTGTCAGAGAGCCCAGTGCCTGACCTCTGTCAGATTACCCCAGGCAGGACTACTGCAGTCAGTCATTCAGTGTTTGGTTGACTGACTCTAGTGTGAAAGACTTTGGGGGTCCTCCAGACTGGATAAATCCGGATTACATTACTTCATGGTAATATAATAGCAATGATTCTTATTACATTACCCTGTATAATGATATGGTAATGTAATAAGAACGATTAGCTTCATTCTTACTACGTATTAGCTGCGGAGCAATAGAGACAGTCTTTTACATTCCATAAATTCCAGTGGAAAATTTAAACAGATTAAAAAAAAAACAAGTCACAGTGTAACTGTTATATTAAAACATCCTGAGCAACAGCAAAAAAAACACTGAAATGCTTTGCTATTACTGCTATTATTTATTGTTACAATCGGCTGTGCTGCATCACTCACTCGCTTGCATTTGGCCGACAAAGCTGTGGTTTTTGATTGTTTTTATTGACTTTAGTTTCTGTCCCTGCCCATAGCAGTGTTACAGTAAATATTCTTATAACCATAACCATGTACGGTCAAATCTTAATATTTTTTTCCAGTGCTTTTTTTTTTTTTCTTTTTGGAGAATGGAGTTTTGTTAAATTGAGTTGCTACATTGTTTACCTGCTACATGGCGTTAAAGCAAGCCCTACAGTCATCCTTTCCCTTGCTGAAAGTCTTTTGTTTTTGGTTCAAAAGTTAACATGGATTGGAGATCAGATTTGAAAACCTTTCCATAACATTTTATGCCTCACCTTTTTTCTTTTCCTTTCATTTCTTTGTTTCATAGCCTACTGTCAGCCGCTGACAGCTGATTGTCTATCATTGTTAGTCTGTCTGTCAGGCAAAGCATTCAGGTTCATCACTGCTGAACGGTACCACATCAAGCAAACAAAATTGCACACTGCTCATGTTCACAAAAATAACTACATGTTTACACTCACACAAATACACACAACCTTTGCCAAATGTGTCAAGTTCAGAATGTGAAGGGAAAGATAATCTTTCAGGAAGAAAAAAAAAAAAAACGAAAGACAATAACTGCTCGGATGACTGACAGATTTGGTTCTCTCACTGACCCACACAACAAATCATTTAAAGCTCACCTGTACAGCGCTCCATGGGGCCTCCATCTAAATCTTCCCCACCCTCCCTTGGACTAATAATAAGTACGACATCAAATCTGTCTGGGAAACTGGCTTTTACAGCACCAGAGGCCTTGGTACAAATCCACGGGGATCAATTTTACTGAAGTGTGGACACAAAGTGTGTTGGCACAACACCAGATGTGCAGGTTAGAAAGACACAATCCTCTTTTGGGAATATAAATGAAATGCATAAAAGAAGATATAATGTGTGTCCTTTTGGCTGTCGGCCGTGTCCCGGAGTTTCTGCCATTAGGCAGTAATACACTTATGTCGTAGTTCTGGCTCGAAGCCTCACTATTAATTTGACTAAATGTGAGACCGAAGAAAGTTAGATGAGCTTATTTTAGATTTACCACATTTTAACTAATGAGAAGTTCCTGAGAGGTAAAGTCCTCATAACACTGGTCCGGTTATAGGTATTTTAGTCCAATGTCTTTGGGTCCCTTAAGAAATATTTATTGATTCAGAAAAATGTTTGGATTTTATTCTTTTTTTTTATCAAGTAATAAAAAGTGATACTTAAAGTTAATTATGTAACTTTAAACACAAAACTGATTTGCAAATATAAACAAGTGCAGCAGTACTGCAAACCTACAAAGACATGGCTGTCCCCTTAAGTTATAGGCCAGGCAAGAAGATCAAATCTACCTGAGCTTTAGCTATTTTAGAAAAAAGAATAGGCAAAGACTTCAATCTCTAGATGTTTAAAGTGCAGATGAAATTCCAATATCATTATTAAAAAGTATTGACAAAGAGGGGCTGAATACAAATATAGACCACAGTTTTCTGATGTTTTTCATGAACTAATTTGGAAACCACCTTTCCTCTCCCTTCTACTTCACATCTATGCAGTATCAAAACCACACAAAACCCATTGAAGTCTGTGGTAACAACATGACAAAATGAGCAAAAGTTTGAGCAGGAATAGTTTTGGAAGATACCATAACCGCCAACTTTGCCCAATCCTACCTAAAGTCCATTCTCTTTATTAAAACTGGTTTATTTACACACATTCAGAACGATCTTGGCATAAACAGCATCCTCAGACTGGTTGTTTTTAAAATGACTTACCCTTATCTTCTCCACATGCTCAAAATTAACAGTGATATTTATACGAAAGCTAGATTTTGAACCATTTGTTAACCAGATGCACTGGTACTGTGAACACAGAACGGCTCAGAGGGTTGGGAGTGAGCACATAGTCCTTACATTTTAGAAAAGAATAAAATAAACATCTTTACTGAGCCCTACAATTGAACAGGTATGTCAGTCAAAACTGCTGTTAAACCACTGCAACAAGGTTGACGACAGTCAAGTTAAAAAGCTTTTTTTTTGCTTAAAAGACTTGCTCAGTTTTACAACTTCAAAGTCTTTCTTGGTTACCTGGCTGCAACAATTTCATCAGCTGCACTCATCATCAGACCCATCAGAATCAAACAGAAGTTCATGTAATCCAGCAGCAACGTCAAGCAAATAACCTACAGCTTGAAACAATGTATAAGTCTGCATACATTTGCATAGGTTTATGAATATAATATGCTTTCATATCAAATTTTAAGAAGCATTACTAATAACTAATGAGCAAACGGCTCATAAAGATTATGTTACTGAATATATAATTCATAAACCTTATCTAAAAGGGTTGCTACCGCTCTATGAAAATCATTTCCAGCTTCTGTAATTAGCCAAGGAACACAGAAGAAGCCATAGTGAGAAAAGCCAGCAGGGGTTGGAGGTGGGGAAGATGGAGGGAGGCTGGTCACAGCCAGGGACAGCTGCTCAACAGAGAGGGAAGGATCTTAAAAATCAGTGATAATTAGTCTGGAAAAAAAACTGGTGGAATTCAAAGCATGATGATTGTTATTTTTGTCCAATTAAGATCACATTTTCTAGTAGAAAATTTGCCAAACAGACACAAGTACATTTAGGTAACAGTGAAAGCATAACAACAATAATTGTGCTCACAGCTTTATAGTCTTCTTCAAATTAAAGGTTACCGCTGTCATACAAACACACAGAGGGCACAGAGGGAGAGAAACAGAGTGCGAGAAATAATTAGCCTGAAATAAAGTGGTACCTGAACAGTGGCACACATTTTAAAAAGATTAAAAGATTAAAACCAATCACTAAGGCGAAGACAGGTAAACGTGTGTTGATCTGCTAAGCCTACTATATATATTAAGGTGCTAATTAGTCTAGAACTAGTGGGGCTTGAAAAGGCTGTCGGTAGCAATATTATTCCCAGATTATAAAGTATCAAAAGAAAGCTTTAGTCTTTGACACTGTAAGCTGAATTTGAAGAACATTAAAAGCTGAGTTAATTTAAGAGTTCTGTCTGCATGTAATAAGGAAGTTTTCAGTCTATTAAATTTATAGCGAAAAAATGTTGCTTGGAGGGCTTTAGTATTAAATCATAGATCATCAATGACTTGAAAGGCAACTAAAGTTTATTTAAAATACCAGGCCGAATAAAATGACATATGAAGGAGCTTTATAAATAATGTCTGAGCAATAATTTCAAGTGAATTAATATTGTATTGTCAAGTATAAAAAACAGCACATAAAAGTGAACAGTGATCAGGCGCACATGTAATATTAATATATACCTATATACTAATAAAAAGCCTTCTAAGGAATATTTTAAAGTACTAAAGTTAGGAAGTTGTCTGATAATTTACATTATTGATACATGCAACAATATTTAGTCAGAATGAAATGCAGCTGAGCAAGAACCTCATTGGAACAGCAGAGGCAAAAGGACTGAGGCTACCTTCACACGGCAGGTGTTGATGCTCAGTTCTGATTATTTTGACAAAATCTGATTTTTTTTTTTTTTTGCATGGTGACTCTTTATGAAAAGACTTGAGTGAAGAAAAATAAATAGTAATATAAAACCAGCTCTGACTAACAAGACCCATGTATGCATTCACTGTTAATCTTAATAAATTCATTACTACAATTTTTGGTCACACTTTTCTACAGATATTTTAAAACGCTCACTGTGACCAGGGTGTCCACTTGTTTAATTTTTCTTTTTTTTTTTTTTTTTTACACATTTTGAAAAACTTTCAGCCCTATGTAAGTTAAAATAAAGTAAATATTTTTAGACAATGATTTGGTCAGGGGTTAAAGCTGTCAGACATACTTAAGCTTACACTTATTACTCCACTGCGTATTGTAAAGTATAGTAATAATCATGATAAATACATCTCCATTTGTATCCACTCTCTCTCTGTAGGTTTCTAGCTTTAACTGTTCTCATCTTTGCCAGTTCTTATGTTTTTCCTGTTATACATAATGCAATTCTCTTTTCTCTCTCCATTATTCAGCAGTCATTTTTCCATTAGATGTTGGCAAAATGCTTCACCAATGACTTGATTGATAAAGATTTTTTTAAATAGGTTGATTTTTTTGCTGCTTTGGTTATCGCTTTTTGCCATAGTGATTACTAAACTTAATGAAATCTGCAGAAAAAAAAATCTTTTTTTGCATATAGTTGCAGAATCCGGTCAAACGTAGCAAGAGTGAGCATTGCATCGGAAGGTTATGCATAGAAACAACTTCAGGTTCAGTAGAGACAAATGAGCACTTGTCAGCAAGTCTGGCCGGACTTATAAATTTAAGAAATTGCTTGGATTTGCAAACTTGTGAGATGGCCCTCGTTATCATCACGCTCGCTACCCGTGCTGAATGCATTTACAAACATTATATGCGTGCCATAACATTTTGTCTAAAATGGCCCTCGGGTTGACAGAAGAAGGTAACAAGATACTTCTTCATTCCCAAGAGTGGCGTAGAGCCATTCAAGCAGAACTATGACTATCTGCTCATGATGGAGCTTTTCCTGTGATTTACAGTTGTTTGCGGTCATCCATCATGCGGCAAGCTGTAGTGTTGACTGGAACTGCATCTATCCAGACAGACTGAACAAACTCGTTCATCACTTTAGTACGGGAGGATGCTTTATGCCTCCAGTGAAGGTCAACTCCAGGTAGGTGGCTCTCTGTTTAAAATAAAGCTCAATGCTACTTTGACAACACAAGAATCACAGGTATCATGAGCTATTTCAGGAGGTTGGGGAAGAAAATGGAATACACTACTGTAGGGATAGAATAATGATAATTACCTAGCCAGGTTCTACATTACCATCAGTTATAATGACTACATGTCCATACAGTTGACAGCTTCTTGGGACAGAAAGAGGAAGACAAGATAAAAGAGCAGACTAGCCTTTTATAGCCAGAAAACCCCCAAAACATAAAATAACCAGAACTAACTTTTCCACTGTTTTTGAGGGGTACAAATAATTTTAACACAATACGTCTTCAAGTTTTGCCCTCAAAACCAATGACAAAATTGATTGATTGATTGATTGATTGATTGATTGGTTGATTTTGTATTTACTTTTTTACAAAAAATATCTTTCAAGCAGGAATAGGTCAAATGAATTATAAAAAAAATGATCGAGAAGTATGTTTTTTCTTCAAGAACGAAGATAATCTCTGTCTATGTAATTCTTATCTTTCTGTTTCTAAACCAGTGTTCCACTAATGCCTCTATCTGAATGCATATAAATATTTTAACATCTATAACACTCACCAAATGTATACTGTAGACTAAGAGGGGGCATTCAGCAAATAGGGAATCGAACCAGCGACCAGTGTTTCAATGTAGTGACTTCTTTGCTTGTCTATGTTTTTTACTTGCTTTCTTTTTGAATGTTTTTGACTGAGACTAACTCAGTCCCTTTTTCAGTGTGATTTTCTTCCATGTTACCTATCTATTTTTTGCATATATTTTGATTTTGGACATTGAAATGAACAAAAGTATTGTGAGCTGCAGACCACAATGTAATTGAAAAGGAAAGGCTGTGAAAAAAAAAAAGTAATATATGCCCTTTAATGCTTCTGCTTCCACTCCTTTCATCTCTCCACCACCACCACTCCAAAGTGCTTAGGGCGATGCCAATCCCCATTTCAATAAGGCAACAGCTCCACACACAAGAGATGATCAGAACACGAGCAAATGAAGATGGACTGCAGTCAATATTTATCTGCATATTTAAAATGGAATTTGCTTTTCTTCTCCCTTATAGGTAAAGACTCTTTATCAGAACAAACTACATGCCAATAGCACAGGAACAGATTTATGGGTAAACTGTTTCATAGGCATGTAGTTAAATTTAATGTAGATCATGTTGTTTTATTTGTCCAATAAATAGTAGATGAAAAGGGTGGGAGCATATCATGATGAGAAACATTTAGAAAATGTTGAACAAACCTAAATGACAACAGGAAACAACCCTGCAGGTATTCTGGCAGGAAGCAGATATCAGGTTTGCTCACGGTTTGCCCGTCTCAGAGTTATTAACGTGTACACTAAAGCTTACACAGCTATGCTTCTCTGACACTTGTGTCACCTACCAAAATTAAGGCTGCAGGTGCATCAAGCAAAGCAGCAGCAGGAACTCAGTCAAAGCAATGTAAGCTCTATCTTTTAAAGACACATTTATTGCTCGAGGTTTCATTGAGAAATTTGTAAAACCAACGAGGGAGTGTTTCTCAGAGAAACATTCAGCAGCGGTCAAAGTGAAAATGTCTTCTGCCTCAGTGTTTAGATGCATGAAATTCTGAATGCAGCTCTTAACAAAAAGTGTCCTAAAGTCTTTTTGGATTTTTGCCACAAATGTTTCCGGCAAGCAAACCAGAAGAAAAACCTGTCCCAGAATTATCTTTGTGTCACATGGGGCAGTATTCAGAGCGTTAATGTGTTAGCCTTTTCTTATTCTGTAAATTTGCTCTTGCTGTACACTGTTAGGTTTTTAAAAAAATGTTTTTAGATTTTTATTTTTGTGTAAAGCTGGGTGCTTCAATTTGTCTGATACCTGAATGTTCCTGCTGAGTGACAGCAAAGGCCCTTTTCTTTTCTATCTGCTCTACAGTGCAGCAGCTACTGTACAGCAAGAATTTTTTTATTCCTTATAACAAGGGGGGAAACAGATAACAGTAAGGGTGAATGACCTGTTTGAATGAAATGAAAACTTATACTAATTTCACCATTCAGTTATCATTGCTAAGAGTCTTTCGGCATGTCACATATTGAATTGATATTTACACAATCTAACTTTTCTAAGTTTTCTGAAACTTTCTGATTGAGATTACCTACTAAACCAGACCCTCTTTCAGGGTGATTTTCTGCTAAAAAAAAAAAAAACAGAACTCTGGGTGGACCATTCCAAAATTTAAATTTTCCTCTCATTAAGTCATCCAGCTGTTGATTTGGATCTTTGCGTGGTCTTATGATGAGCCTTCATCTCCAGGGTTCCAGAATCTTTTCATCAATTTTGAAGAAATATACAATATTCATAATTTCCCTGCTACTATTAAAAATGTTAGCATAACAACTCATACTCTTTATCCCTGCATTTTAAAACTGTTTTCAGTTAAACCAGATTATAAATATGTTCAGCTAATAAATCAGCTAGTGAGGTTCTACTGTTGGCGCTGACGCTTTTTGGAATGAGAAGGTTAGAAGTAAAGTTACTTTTATTTAGTTTAAAAACCTGACCAGATGATTTTCTGATTTTATCTTGAATTTGCAGAGCCCCAAAAGAGTCTACATATTTTTACCGTTATAGAACATAAAGATCATCGCTCTCCAACTGAGACTTGTTGACCCTAAAATGCAACTTGTTGCTGCAGCTTTCGGATTTGTTATGGAGTATTTTATGCTATGTGTAGCAAAATGCCATAATTTACAGCTTGAGTTATTCTTAAAGACAAGACTACCTCTTACTTCTTCTTGTTTTATAACTGAAGAAAATAAAATCCAGTATTTTTTTGCAAACATATGAGCACTGACCTCACAGACAAACTTCTAACAAGACCCAACTGGCTGCTGGAAAAGAACAGCTACAGAAAAAAGGTGAACACCTTGTGAAATGATGAAAAAACATCTGTGCCAGCTGCTTGTATTCATTACCTGAGAACAGCTTTGCTTTATCTCAACTTTAATAACGCTGGTGTCTCTAAGTTATCTGGAGCTGTCAGTTTGGCAATTTTGTTTGAATCCTCAAATAGAACAAAAGATTATTGTCTTAAGAAACTCCCAAGAGAGAAACGGTACATTTATAGGACACAGCCAAAAATGCCAGTCCAACCTAATTTGATTGAGTGAGTCATCTCTAATCCAGGGATGATGTGTGCTTATGTAAACTGATTAGTGCTGGCTTTTGAGCAATACAAGCCAATAGAAGTGATACAGTATCTCAACACTGACAAAATACAGCATAATATAGCTTATTAAAAAAAACACAGGTATATGGAGGGACACAGGCAATCTTTTCATAATAGTCAAAGGCATTCAAGTTATCCCTGCTCTTAGGAACAAGTTGAAAGGAAATTACTTTGTGCAACAACTTATGAGGAAAAAAGAATGCTTGTCAAACATTTTACATTTTAAGTTGCAGTCCAATCTAATTTCTTTTGGTAGAGTACTAAGGGAAATTTAAAGGAGACTCTGTGATTCACATGTGGTCCACAGAGTCTGCAGGCACAGTGTCAAATGGATTTTTCCGTCCTCCTACCATTCGCACTACTGCTTCCTGCTGCAGCCCACATGCTGTGCAAATTTGACCATAACAACATATTAGACATTCCAGGTTCAGGATTTGAGTGTATTTGTGCCTGTGAGTGGGTGTGTATGGATTTGAGCCTCGGTTTTCTGTAGGTACACTTTATTTAAAGCATGACAAATAATTATTTCCACACCAGCGAAGCATGATGATGGAAAATTTCACTTCCTGTACCTCGAACAAACCACAGTTAAATATCAATACCAGTTTGCATACCGGGTCTGGATGTAAAAGAAAGAGAATGTAAGGCATTCACACAATGCTTGAGCTACCTTTTATTTTGGGGGGGAGCGAGCGGAGGGGAGTTTCTAGACAATCTTTATCCTTAAAAATACATTTGACTTGGCAATTTGAATATTTTCTCAGTCAGCTGGAGTCCCTAACCCCCATAAATACTGTAAACTTAAAATCAAAACTATTAGGTTAAGAGACAAATACTTTGTTTTTTTTTTTACCTAGCAGTGAGTTAGCTTGAACAGCTTCCCCCTCCCCAGCAATAACAAGAACCCTCTTTTGAAAATGGACTGACCAATCATCTGCAAGAGACTGCCAAACTGTCCACCTATCACCCGACGACCGCTGACAATAAGCACCAGACCCCTTCAGGGGCGGCTATGCACTGGATGGGTGGATCTGAAAATTCAGCTGTGAAAATCAATAAATAAATGAAAAACAGAAGAAACCCATGAGTGGACACATTTTCACAGCACAGGACATGTGAGGCTGGTGGGCATTAGGCACCATCATCAAGAGAATACGAGTTGAGACACAAGCAAACTGCTGCACCCAACTGCTGGGTTGTTTGTTTATTAATGTGCTTGAAGTTAAAAGAAAAATGAATAAAATGTTTTAGGGTATTTGTAGCCTATATATATATATATATATATATATAAAGTTGCTGCAGAGGGTCAATAAAAATACTGAATTACTCAACAGCAATACAAGTTTTTTTTTTTCAGTCAAACAAAACAAAGCAAAATCAAACTATTAACACCCATTGGGTTTTGTTCATGAGTCTGTTATGACAGAAGAAGAGCTGCAGCTGCCAAGATGCTCATTGTTATGTATTTCATATCTTGTGACAACTTTCATCAAAGCACTCAAGCTCTTAATGTATTCACTTCCGAGATTGCCTCCCCTGTTATCTCAGCCCTGCTCTTCTTCCTCCGCTGGAATCTTATCCTACAATCACACACAACTGCGAATGAACTCCACACTAACAACTTTCTTCGCCTTCTAACCTCACTTTGAAGCATACTGTCAAATCATTTTAGGGTTGTTATTTTTATTTCTTTTATTTATTTAACAAGCCAGCAACAAAAAAGGACGACAGAGGAAGTCCAAAGTGTGATGAAGAAATCTTTCAGATATTTTAATCAGAAAAATAGCTTTAAATTGTTAATTTCTTTGGATAAATCTCCAAGCTGACTGGATTTCAGTTTCTAGCGTAGATCTCTGTAGGAAACTCCCACTGAAATGATTATCTACACGTTATGCACAATTTGCAGCAGGTGGGTGGCCAGGGGTGTGTGAAGAATTAACAGTGCTGCCATCAAAAAGGCTCGACAATAAAAGACAGTTGAGGAGAGGGACAGGAAGAAAGACAATCAAAGGTGGGCGAGGGAGAGAGAGAGGTATGAAGAATAGAGGAAAAGGCCCATTAGTATGCAACCTCGAAAACATGCACGCTCGTGTATATGCAAAGATGATTGCTTAGCAGTAAGTGAATTAAAAAGTTTCAAAAGAATGTTTAGAAACAGTTTTCTTCTTGATTTGTGACAACCAACTAGATGCTACAAGTGCAGTTTTACCAGCAAGTTTTATCTACAGCGTCGACTGTGGAAAATATGCATCTAGCACTTTCAGTAGTGAACAAAAGATTGTAAAACTTATTAAATAGATCAGCATCAGTACCAAACCTAATCTTCCTTTTGTTTTAATTCTTTGTTGTGTTTCCTCAACCTTACTATTTATTATTTTAAAATTCCCACAATTCCCGTGAAATATTGTTGCATCACAATTGAATATGATGCAAAATGGTACAGAATACATGAAATAACATATGGTATGATAGAACACCATGGTATATTGTCAACAAGACTGTTATGTGTAAAATAATAATCACATTTATTATCAGAAATCTAAATCACAGTTCCTCACACTTCATGTTTAAAGGGTTTAAAGATGATGTCTTGATAAGGTCAAAAGGTCTAAAATAACTAGTGATGAGCAAACCTTTTAAAGCTGCAGTAGTTTATCTACATTAAACACTGCTTTTACATAATGTATTTTCCAAGTGAGTTAATGAAATGATATTGTTTTAAAATAAGCGCAAAATCTTTGATTAAAACTACTTTCTCTGCACATATTCATTATAAAACCAGTAGGGGAATGCAGAAGTTAAACATTATTTAAAAACCGTAGTTGGGACATCAGAAAACATCATGTTGGTACCACCCCACATTGCATCTGACCCCTGTGACCTCTTACCCAAGTGGTGGGAAGAGAGACCCACGTTTCCTCTTTGAGCTGTGCCTGGCCGGCCTCCATGTGATAAAGCCCAGCTACAAGGCGCTCACAAGTGTGCCTCAAGTGCCTGTGGAGAGGGACGTCTGGATCCATCCGTTTAGGCTGCTGCCACCACAACCCAACCCCAAATGAAGAGGGATGATATGGGCAGATTACTAATCTGGATAGTTCATCAGAACGCTATGTTCCATGTTACTGCAAATAGAGTCTGCTTATCGAAGGAGATGCTGGAGAGTTAAAAAGTAAATACAAATTTCAGAATGATTCAGAGAAAGAGCCAACATTTCCAGTAAATGATAATAAAAAAGTACAAACTGACGTGCTTGGATTGAAAAGATGGATGTTATTCTTCTATTCCATGAATGAAAGTCAGAGAACTCAGGCCTGCAACAGCTGCTACATAGACAAATTGTATCCTTGACAACTCACGGCAGACATTACCTGCAAAGGTAAGTGCAAGAATATGAAACAGTGCAATACACTTACTGGATCACTTGGGGAAATTAACTTTGGGCTCAGAGAAACCAATGGTTAAGCTGTCAAAGCAAACTTACACTCTGTAAATCAGATTCACCAGTAAAGTAGACGTGAGCAACACTGGCTGTTGCTGAAAAATTGAAATGAAAATGCACCTTCATGATTCAGAAATAATGAGCCTGGGGGTTATTCTGCATAGGAATAAACAAGGGCAAACAATGATGGCCAGGTATGTTTGGCCTCAACAAACGAAGGACACAGCACAACCAGGACAATTATTATGTTGAAGGAAAATGGGAAGATAGAGGAGCTCATCAAGTTGTTTTCAACAGTGCAAAGTTGAGATATTTAAACAGTATAGTGTATTTCACATATTTACTAATTTTATCTTTGAATGGCTTTATAGTTGGAGAAACACGTGTGTCCTATTTCTAATTTGTAATGTACAAAACAATGTAAAATTCAGATTTATTTGCACTACATTGCGTAGAAGATAAGCCAGAGGGATCAGATCGATGTCAGATTTTGATTTAGACAACATATTACATCATAGAGACTATGCCAAAATGAGTTGTGAGACTTAAAAGATGGAAGGTTAGATTATAACATTGGTGGGTGGATGGCGTGATTAAAAGGACAGAGAATAAAACCTGTTAGGGGCTGTGAAAGACTTGAGACTGGGTGAATGTTCTGTTTCCGGCAAAACCATGACTGAAAGCATATTTCAAGAGCTACTTTAGCAAAGGATCAGGGGTAGAAATGTCTCTTCAGATGTGTAAAGCTAACAGAACATTTCCCTGAAAGACACACAGCTGAACAACACAGTTATAGTTTCAGTGAAAGCTGATTCTATTAAATTTTGATTGTTCAAAATATTTTTTTTAAATATTAAAAAGACCCATTATTCCTTCATGCTGTTTTATCAGATGTAATCCTAAAAAAAAATAAGTACATAACAGCTTGTGAACATAACATGGACAAAATTTGAACAGGGCAGCAAAGGGCTGTAAATACTTATGCAGAGCACGGCTTTTGCTCGACGAGATCAAATAGGACCTGAACAAACGTGTCAACCTTGCCAACTTTGTCAAACACGCACAAACTTTAAAGAAATATGAGAAACATTTATTTCCACTGGGTTAAGGAGAACTCAGACTGTCAACATAACAACCAAAATCTTGAGCAATAAAAACGTCTAAATCAAGGTTGCCTATGTTCCGTCCTCAAGACCTACAATCCTCCATCTTTTAGATGACTCAACAGTTGTAGGATGGTAGCTCTCGAGAATTAGACTTGAGCAACCTTACATGTAAATTTTTATGGTAGCTGCAAGTGTTTGATGGAATAAACTCCGACAGTAGAGGCAAAGTTTTTAGCAATGTACATCTATATAAAGCTTTAAATTCTAAAAAAAATAATGTTTTAGATTGTAGTGATATGCGGCAGAGATGTGCTCACTCCTCATCCCTGCAACTACTGAAAGGAGCCAACCCTATACAAAAGGAGTAAGGTAATCCACTGTTCACACCAGCATGATAATGTCCAACCATGAAGCAAATACTTTTAAGTATAATGACATTTCCGCCACATGGCATTTATATCAATGAAACCTTGCTATCATGGGAAAATGCTGTTGCAGATTTAAGTTCTTGTAAATCCTGTTTAATGGGAAATGGAAACCAGAGGCAATCAGGTAATCCAAAAAGGCGTGTGGACCTCCAGGGCACCCATAAAACTCTTGTTGTAGGACATGTGGGAGTTGAATGGAGCCAGACAGTCTTAAGAGCACCTTTTTAACTTTACAGAGGAGATTATAATGTTGTCTCTCATAAGAAAACTAGAGGTGACTCTAATCCATGCAAAACAGGAATTGTGACACTTCTACCATGCTAAAATATGCACCTTTACAGGGAAATTCATGCATAAAATTCAAATATGCAGCCTAATAATACCCTTCGCAGAAAGGAAGAATAATGTCACCAATATTAATCAGCCACCAGCAGGGAGAGACAGAGAATGAGGAAGGATAGGGGAGTCAAAAGGGGGGAGATGGGAAACAGAAGGACAAGGTAAGCCCATATGTGCAGGCGCGATGGTTATTTCACACTCTAATTTCTATTCTCTCTGATCAAACACCACAGATCCAGGTAATCTGTCAAACATCTGTCAGGCAGCTGACAGCCTGATTATCACCATGAATTTGCATCAAACAGAAACACTGTCATTATGTTCGCCACACCACACTTAAACCTGCAGCCTATTAGGTGTTGTGAAATTAACCAGTGAGAATGATTCCCATGAGAATCCACTGATGGCTATTGTTGCTAAAAACAGTCTTTCTGTCATGATGTGTTTGTGCTGATGGGACCCAAACGCAGACAAAGGCAGGCAGGCAGGAGATTTTAATGAAAATAAATCTTAAAACAAAGGCTTGCAAAAAGTCAAGGAAACACAGGCAGTGAAAGCAGGGACAAACACAAACCAGAATGCATAATGTTACAAGAGGATCCAGCAAGGAGTGAATGAAGGTGAGGTAGTTAAATGCTGAATGCTGGGACAATGGACTGATGCTAATTAGAAAACAAGGTGCAGCTGGATGGGGAAAGCAGAAGGCAAGCTGAGGGAGATAAAGAGATATGGCACAATGGAGCAAGGAGGAATGACGCTAACAAGGGGAAAAGGAAATATAAATGTAACAGTAATCAGGAACAACTAAGCACAGGAAATGAATCAATATATCTAACTTAAATAATAAGAAAAGATTGTCTTAAATTAAACGGAAAAAGGCTGATCGAAACAAAACAAAGAATAACCAAGGCACTGTTGCCCTGACCATGAAATCAGTGTGTGGAAAATTTCTGGTGTCATCGTAGGCCTTCAAGCTAGCACTGAGACAAATTGAAAAGGTAATTGGTTAAATTAATAATAATAATAAAAAAAACAGTTTTACTGCTATGTCATTTTGTTAACATAGGCGTGTTGTATGGATTCTGAAGGCCCTGGGCAGATTAGACTGCCCCTGGCAGCACATAGAGGCTGAAATCTGATTGGATGAAACATCAATACTCCACACAGTCATGTATGGGAAGTAGAATGACCAAAAGAAATGTTATATATAAAAAAGAGTAGGCTATAGGAAGTAAATTAATTGGATAAACATTATAATGTAGGTTGTAGTTATATGTTAGGGATTTCTGACCCTGTAGAGAATGCCTTGCAGACTCTGATGGCTTGCCATTGATATACAGTATGTACCCTCACAAACCAGAGAGAAAGATCTTTACAAGCCCTCATGCAAACTAGACATTAATTGAATTGAAGTCTGGACTTTTACAACATTTTTGAGCATTTTATTTTTTATTTATTTTTTGTTGTATTAGACTTTTAGAAGATACAAAGTTTCTCAGTTACAGCAGCACAGCAGCTAACTAAGGCAGATAATCCCCATGCTGACCTACTTGCTTCTGTACTCAAAAACAGTGAGAACACCCCTGAGGATTAGTTCAATGCAGCATGAAAAAAAAAGCTCTGGAGAAAGCTTGAAACGATAAGCATTTCACAGCTTTTGTCTGAGATTTTGACTCCCATCTGTAACAGTTTGGAGATTTTACAACTTAATTACAGTGCAAGAGATGTCCTAATAACTGTCGGTTTTACTGCTTTGTGAAACCTTAAAGGCCAAGTCACAGACGAATGCTGGGTTTATCATTTTCTTAAAGAAACTTGTTTTGAATAAAAACCAAAAGAATAATATAAGAAACTTAGAAACATGACTAAAAAAATAAAAAAAATAAAGAATGCGAAGAAAAATTAGACAGTCGGGGATAAACTGCTACAGAAGTCTTGGGGTAAAGTCCAAACTGGGCAGCAGCTCGGACAGGCACATGGCCATGACTCTGTGCGTGCCCAATCAACACACTCAGCCACGAAATTAACAAATAGAATTTCAGAAGGATCTTAGGCATAAACACCAAGGGAGAAGTGAATTGAGATGGAGTGACATCTGCACACAACCTCAAGGGAAACTCTCCTGCCATTGTAATTATATCCCTGTTATATTGCTGCTGAGCTTTGCTCTCAACATCTCCATTCAAACATAGACCACATTTGCACAAAGTTTGTTTAGAGACAAGTAATGTACTTCCTGCTTTCTTGCAGTGATGAAAATATTGAATGAGCTTTTTTGTTGCCTTTGATCAATCTGAGTGATAATAAAATGATTGTTGCGCAAAATATCCATTTGCTTCTGGTTGACACAATTCAGCCGACCATGGAATGTGAAAGTTTTCATTTCCCGTCAGCTGCCTCAAATTTGATTACATTCTACAAACATTAGTGCGCTTTGTTGGGATTTTAGGTAAAAATTAGCACGTCATTGTTGACTGGAAGGAAATTTATGCACCGTTTTCCAACATTTTTAACCCTTCTTCAATTACAACTGCAAGTCTAATTGGGTTTATCTTTATCAACTTTGAACATAAGAAAGAAGATTTAATGCCTTTTTTGGCTTTATTTAGCCATTTACAGCAGCCCATAAGTCCTAAAATATGAGATCACTTCCCTTTAAAAAGAGACTACCCCACACACACACACGCACACCCACGCACACACACACACACACACACACACACCACCCACGCACACACACACACGCACACCCACGCACACACACACACACACACACACACACACTCACCACTGCACTTCTACACAAACTGAGGACTTCATATGGAGTTCTAATTATTTTATTAACTGCACTTATGCCTAACCTAGACATTTTACCAGATCTTAACCTGTTCTAGTCTATTCCTAATCCTAAATGTAACCAAACTGAATTAATCTAAATCTAACTAATAGAGTGAAGTAGAAAAGAAAAAAACAAATGGCCTCTCTTTGTCGATAAATATTATGAAAGTGGTCCTCTATATACAGTATATGCAAGCACACACACACACACACACACGCACACACACACACACACACACACACGACCAGACCAACACAGTTTTCTCTGCCATTTTTGTTCTTTATTGGCATTGCTCTGAGTGCCATTAAACACTGGAAAACTGATAAGAGGATATTTTTGGTTTTACAACTGCTGATAGGGGGCTTTTCTATCCTTTTGGAGTCTTATCTGCTTTCCTTTATGGTTACCTCTTATCAGTGATTATTTTCCAGACATTTCAGAGATTAGCTCAGATTTAGTTTATAGCATTCTTCTCCTCTCCTGGAATTCGATCTGTTTATGCCATTATGTCCAGGACAATAAGATCACATTGACAGGTCTGGAACAACAGGAACACATTTGGAGCACTCAGCCAATCAGTTTCTGGTTTCAAGTCACAGGTTTAGATACATGTAGGTAATGGCCAAGTTCTCCATGTTTAATGTCAAATGCACCCTGATTCAGTGGCTCAAATAAAAGAGATGTATTTTTCTAATGATATCTCACTTTTTTCTCATAAATAAATGTAAATGATCCTCAAAATACATTTCTGCAATTCTGCTGACTTTTTAAATCTCCTTCCAGCATTATATGCATGTTTTGCAAATATGCACAATGTGTGTGTGATTCTGCATGTTTGATGCGGTCCGATAACACAGTCATTGGATATGGTATTATTAGTGGGAAGGTAAATATTAATAGGTCTGAGAACATTAGCTTGGTAGCAGCACTGAACACAGATCTTCTTGGAATTAAGAGGCAAATAATGACTCATGTAAGTGAAACAACTAAACACCACATTTATAAAACAACTGAACTCTGCGCACGTTTCTAGTATAATGAAATGCTTAAAGCTGTTTTACGTTACGTTTCATATTCAGACACACTGATAGATCACTGAGCTCAGTGTCTTGCCTAAGGACACTTAAGAAGCTGGGATGAAATGCATAAATTCACGTTGATCAGACAACTTATCCTCCACACTGAGTCACAGCCACTTCAAAAATAAAAAAGTTGAAAACAGAAAATGAAAAGTTTTAAAATATTGACATAAATACTTTGACACATAAAGAGTAAATAATCAAATGAAAAAAATAAAGCATGAAGGAAACAAGAGAAATAAATAATACCAAACAAATGATAAGTTTTCCATTTTCTCCACCATTCAAAAATAAAGAGAAAAACCTTATTGATCTCAAAGAACTAAATGTTGCGACTACGACACTGCAAAAATATCGACTGGAGGACCAAAAGCTATTCAATTCAATAAAAATTTTTTTTAACTTTTGCCACACCTTTTGTCACTTTACAACCGCTGGCAAAGTATGTGTTTTGGAGAGGAGGAGAGTATGTGCCTGTTAAACACAAAGTGGCACACAAGTGTCAAATGAAGAAGATGGTATACTGTTTTCAAAATGTTACATTAATAAAGTCTGAAAAGCATTATGCATTTGCATCAAGTTCCCTTTCCCATTGATGCCCCTAAATATGACTCAGTACAACCAATGACCTTCAGAATTTTCCACTTTACTAAACAATGAGTGTAATGTGAGACACAGCTGTTCTGTTAAGGTATTGAAGGTTTGCGAGAGAACATTAGACAAGACAGGAACGCAGCAGAAAGGTCAGGGATTAAGTTGTAGAGAAGCATAAAGTAGGGCTAGGTTGTAAAGCAAAATTCCAAGGTTTGAACATGCCACAGAGCACAGTTCAATTCATCATCTGACAATAGAAAGAGAACTGCTTAACCTGCGAACCCTGCCAAGACAAAACTGTCCATCTAAATGTGTATAACAGGCCAGGAAACATTGGTCAGAGCCGAGAGCCAGACGGTAACTGTAGAGAAGCTGCTGAGACCAAGAGCTCTAGATGGATGTGTTGACAGGACAACTATTAGCTGTGCACTGCACAAATCTGACCTTTATGGAGGAATGACGAAACAATTTCATTTTTGAAAGAAATCTCTTTAATGCACCCTCTGCAGTTTACTACAAGCCATGTGAGGGACACAGCATGAATGGAGGCACTCTGGACAGACGAGACCAGCATCATGTCTTTAGGCAAACATGCAAAAGGTTAAGTCGGATGGGAAGCTGGCACTGCAGATCTAGTCAAAGCTCTAGATCCCACGGAGAATCTGAGGCAAGACTTGAAACTTATTTTTACAGACTCACTCCATCTAATCTGTAGGGGTAGAAATTTCAGCTCAATGTGCAAAACTAGCAGGTGCACACCCTAAAAGACTGGCAGCTGCATTAGCAGCAAGCAGATGGTTCCACAGAGTATTTACTCAGGCTGCATAAAACTGCATGCCACACTTTCCAGATTTTTTTGTTGTAAAACATATATATACAACTATATATTTTGCAACAAGCAGTGCAGAGGAGCATGCTGTTTCATGAGTATTTTAAGAGAGGGTGAGTTAAGTTACTCGTTCTGCTGGTCGCTCCTGTGTAACTCACAGCCACATAAGGCCGTTCAATTAGCAGATCAGCTCCAAAACACTCAGAGACCCCTTTCCACTCTCAGGTGACAAACATAAGCATTTCTCAACACTAACATCAAGACACATGACCACATGAGGACTCGTCATTATCAGTGGTGTTCAAGAAAGCAGGGACACAGAACTAGTGCAGCTGTCTAGGAGTTCAGGTTTTAATAACAGGCTTCTAAAAGCAGACAGGATCTGCCACTTCTAATCTGGATCAATGCACAGACAACAAGACACTCTCCCACACACTGTCACTGACACTTCCTTGCTTCCAGATGCCACAGACAATCAAAATGACACAATCAGGTAACTGGTAAAGCACAGCCCAGGAAACTTCATATATACTGTATATAAAAAAAAAAGTCTGACAGACATTTGGAACACAGCCATATTGAAGAACATTATACAGCCTAAGGTTCTTAAGATGAACTCCCCATTTTAAAAGATGAATTTTATTTATTTATTTTTTTGAAAATTAGGAAAATAACTAAATGACAGGTTTCAAATAGTCAGGAGCTTGCTGAGTTTTAAATGCAAATAAACACTCATAATCCGAGTGAAAGTGAGGAAAACTCCTTCTCTGTGATTGGAGAGGCTTAAGATAGAAAGAAATATGATTAATATTTAAAGTGATTGGTGCAAAGAGTGGATCTAAAAGCTATTAAACCCCGGGGCATACTTAGTTTTTCAGTCACAGCTACTAGGCTTTCTACTTCTTTTGCCCTCCACTTGTCCTACATAATATCCAGTCATGAAGAGATGTGAGAAATGGGCCAAAAATGAGTGACAAAGCACATAAGTTTAAGAAGAAAAACTCTGAACAGCCGTCCGAAAGCATGAAGTTCTACTGATCGAGAGCATTTTGGAAAATTATATCAAAGTCTGAGGCCTTTAGAAGCAAAGAGTATAGAATTTGGGAGTGGAATAAAACATTTTTGAGCAGAACTGTATAAAAAATAAGTAAAAATGTATCTGCATGACCTTGGGAGACGCATGGAAAAACAGATGTGAATAAAAGGGGGATAAATGAAATAGCAAGTCCCAAAGTTTGGGACGGAGCAACATGCCGCTGCTTAATTACGTAATCTTGGCAGAAAGTAATCCAATAAAGAATGCAAATCATTGATTAGCACTAATCCTCTCGCTCTTCTGTGTCACGCACACCAGGGAACAATTAAATGCTAAGCTCCGCAGATAGAGCACCTGTGGAAAGATGAATGAGTGGAGTCCGTTGGATTAATAGCACTGGTGAGGAAGAAAAGGCAGGTTGAGAAGCGAGCATGAGTGCAGAATTACTAATAGTCTCTTCACGCTCTATAAGCCACTAAAGTGACCACTAGCCTGAAGTACATTCATTCTCAACCAATTAAGACAAATGGGTCGATGGCGGCTACTGGTACCTCTGTGTTCTGGTTCCTTAGAAAGAAAAACACAACTATTTGTAGGTAATCTTATCAGGGCAGATGTCTGAGAAGTGAACAAAGTTTATTTACTTTGCAGATCCCACAGCAAAGAAATGAGCAGCAGAGCCACACCATTTAAGAGTCTGGGAAACTATTAAAGGAACAAACCATTCAGCTTCAATCTCTAAAATTATTACCATGTGGTGCAGCATCTACTGATTTTTCCACAAAAAAAAAACAGCACATGAAAGGAGCTACATTATTACATACTGATATCTGCACAACTTTACTTATTCTGGATTATATTTCTTATTGTGATAAAGGGTTATTTTTGACTTTGCTGCCAATTACAAGCAAAATCAAGTTAGAGACTTAGAAATCTGAACTGAAACATAATTATAAAGCTGCCCCAAAGACGGTATAGTAGAGTAGGCCAAAGTTAATCCGGATACTTTGAAAGCTGTGAAGTAGCACCTTTACTTTGGTAGCGAGTTGCTAACTTTAATGTCGTCACTATTTCAAACAAAAAAAAAAAAAACAATGCCAGAGAGACAGAGTTATGAGGACAATCATTTCGGAAACTGTAGTACGATCAGTGCAACTACCACAAATCCGGTTAATACCAGATGGAAAAAGCAAGAAAAAAAAAAAAATCACTGGAGTCAAACAAGAAACGTTTTTTAGGCAATGTCTTTCATTTGGTATTCTTCATTAGATTTTAATGTATTCCACTGGTGCGTGAACTGCAGAATATAGCTTTCCCGAGGCGCAAGAATGCTTAGAAATAATTGAGATGTTAAATTCCAAGCAATAATCTAGACAGATTTAATCATCACCATCATCCTCTGCTTTAGCTTCATTATCCACAGCAGCATGCAACAGGGCTTGAGGCTCATCAGAGCTGACCTGAAAGCTGAAAGTCTTTGCGGCTCTCACTCTGTCTGACCATGTTCTTCATTAGTTATAGCTCTGTAAAGAACGGACGGCCTGTCCAAGGTGTGTCCTGCCTATCGGCCAACAGAAACTAGAGATAGCACCAGATCCACAGCGTACGACGATAAGCGGGTATAGACAATGTACGGATGAAATTTAGACGCATTTCTTAGAGGGGAAATTTGACAGACTGAGAGAGAATCAATTTACTCATACAAAACATATTGCTTACGAAAGCTTCCCATTTCTCTTAAACCTCCTTACTTACAGCCTGATGTGACATCAGTAAACCAAACACACACAATGCAATAAAAGGTGATATTCTTTGCATGCCATTTTGTGAAATTCATTTTGGTTGGAATCCATATTCTTAGTATTTTGAGATGAAACATACTGCTGGCTAAACCAATCACTTTACGAGTCCCCGTACCAGCGTAGTTGATGAGTTGCAGTGGTCTTGCATTTCTTGCCCTGGAATTTTTTAATAAATACTTTTTTAATAATGCTCCATCAGAGATCTGGGTTACAGTTCTGACAACCAAACTACAAACTGTATTTTCTTTCAAACTTTCCTCCTTGATGTGCTGAAGGAGTTTCTTAAGAGTTCATCACGTAAACACCAACAATTAGGACTACAATTATGTAATAATGTTGTTTTCTTGTTTCTCAACTCATTATTGTACCCAAGAGCACAATGATGTAAATGAGTCAGGAGCGCGAGTGTAGAGTAGAACTTTGCTCTGTGTTTCTAGTTTTTGCTGTGCAGTTTTTCTAATTATCTCAGTGTGTTGTTTTGGTGTAACCCAAGAATGTCCTTTTTATGGCCGGGTCTCTGTTCTTCAAGCTTGAAGAAATATTCAGATGAGCTCTCACAAGCACATCTGTCCTCACCCATTCTTTAGGTGTGCTGGGAACTCCTCGTTTGTTCTTAGCTGTGACACACCAATAACTCATCTATGCATCATACGTTTGCCAGCTCTTCCTTGTTCCATTTTATTTTGTCGGCAAATTAATTTTTTATCACTGTTCATAAAATGCATGAAGAAAGTTATGCTCCCACTATGTGTAGATGCATCCACAAAGACACAGAGCACAAAAACACAAAGATCTGATTTTTATCCTATGGATATTCCTTTTCTACAGTAAGAAAAATAAATAAACAAATCCACATTCAGTGGTGGGACTGCTCTTCTATACAAAGGGTAGCCATAGTGTGTGCAAAGTTTTATCAGGGGATCCATAAACTTTTAAACAAAACCCATTTTCTCTTGGCATTCAACCTTATAGAACACGCAGGTCGGGCTTTGCAAATTGATCCCAAAGAAAACTCCTCTTGCCGTTTTTAAAACCTCAAACATTTAGTAATAATGACACAGCCCATATTGCATGTTGCCTTGCACATAGACAGAAATGAAAACCATAACTCACGTCCGCATTTTTGAGCTAGTTGTAATGACTTACCGAGGGTGTCTAATCGGCTTCCAGAGGTGGCCAGTGGTAGCCTGACCACACCTCTAGCTCCGCCCCTGTCCACATCAGATCACAAGTCTATTAAAAAATAATTGATTTAATTGATCCAAGTGGTTTACCGAAATATGCAAAACACAAATATTATTGTGACGTCATGTCAGCAACATTAAAAAAAGGTTTTGTCTGAATCCCGTCAACAGAAATATTATATAGACTAAATTGTAAAAAACAAAAAAAGTATTCACTCATCTGTTTTCATTCACATTTGCACTTGAGTGGCATCACATTTTTAATGGATAAGGTTAAAGACGAAACCAGCCCACCTTTTGCAGCTGTACCGGCTTCACCCTTGTGGGATAGTGTAGTCTTCTACGAAACTGAATTTTTGACCATCCTTCCAGCAGAGAACAAGAAGGTCTTACGGTTCTCTGCACTAATGTTTCCCAAAGGCATTCTGTCGGGTTGCGGTTAGGACTCTGCACATGCCAGTCAAGCTTTTCCACACCAAACTTTCTCATCCATTTCTTTTTGAACCTTGCTTTGTCCACTGGCTCACGGTCATGCTGGAAAAGAAATGGCTCATCCCCAAACTGTTCCACAAAGTTGGAAGCATGTAATTTCCTAGAAATGTCTTGGTTTTCACTAGAACTAAGGGGCTGAGATAAACTCTTGGAAATAAACAGCTGCACACCATCATTCCATATGCACCCAATTTCACCTTAGATGGTGTAAAGTAGCAGTGAAGAAAGTGCTGTTCTCACACCAAACAAATACAGACAGAGACTTGATTATTTTTCCAACAGAAAATGTCCTACAGTCCAGCGGTGGTAAACTTTAGACCAGTGTATCAAACAGCTGGCCTTGCATTTGAGCAAATAAAGGCATAGAAATCCATTCAATTAAGTTCTTCACTTTTTAAAGACATATGAAGTTTGGATCTCCATTGACTCTGCAGTAAGTTAGTGACCTCTGCACTGTGTACCCAACCAGCCACCTTGTGGAGATGTTGAGTAAATGCTTTCTCTTGGATGTATTACCAAGTAACAGTTTACTGTGAAATTTCCCCACTGAACGTTTTTCATACATGGTATCAACATACATGGTACAATGCTGGAATTCACTCAGCTCCTGAGAGCAATCCATTAACTACTGGTAACTAAATATTTTGTTTAACTTTGATTTGTCTGCGTTATAGATTACCATTTTTGGTTTCTCACTGCAAACAGATGTGTAATTGTGCAACTGTACGTCTTTGATTCAGAATCAGAACAAGAAGCAGCAGTGGAGCCTCCAGCACAATGATCAACAATGTAGCACAATATCTGAATGGTAAGTCAGCAACAAAAACATCAAAAAAACTTTTACTTATTGCCAGAAAACAGATGCAGGTACTTATTTAAGCGCCTGGACTGATTCGAGAAGCAGTAGAGACCTAAATGGAAGTACAAAAACATGCAAAAAGGGAATTTTGCATAATAGCTCTCCTTTAATGTTTTACATTAAACCAATTCAGTATATTTGCACCAACGGTTCTTAAACTTGATAGTTATGTCCGGGTCAGGCTGTTAATATGCTTGTAATCAAAACGATAAACAAAGCCAGATGGTAAAAAAAAGCATTACATATTTGAAACATTTCCAGGAGGGTTAGTGTTTTCAGAAATGCAGATCCTACAAATCTGAGATTGGAGAAAAGAAGTTCGCAGCAGCTCTGGCTGATTACTTCATTTTATTGAAGGCTTGAGAAAGGAAAAACAGGAATAGTTTCCCACAAAACCAAACCAAACATACTCCTTACTGTGTATGTGGCGTTCAAAACTTAAAGTAAAAAAAAAAAAAAAAATTAAGAACTTATCTACAGCTAAACTAGTTAAGAACGGAACAGACAAGTAAAAAAAAAGACCTTTCAGGTTCTAGGAATAGGAAAGGCTGAAATTCTGACACAGTGTCAAAGGAGCTACAGTCTGGATCATCATCTCAGCTTTTCTTATAAATCAAATGTAATGAAGAAAATTATTCACTCCATAAATCCCAAAAGAATCAATATTAAATCAGGACAGATGTTCACATTTTTTCCAGTTTGGACCCTTTCCCTTTTTATGACTTTTAATTTACAACAAGCTATTTTTCTGATATAATTTATATTCACAATGAAACTGTGCCAAATTAAACTGAATGAAGTACTTAGATCTGCCAAAGTCTAGTAATTCATTATCAGACGTTTTGTAAACCTCTTAAGTAATTAAACTGAGGAAATCTCAAAACCAAACAGTTCTCCTTTAAATCACATTTATCAGATCTTCATTTCTAAATAAAACTGGTCTGTAAAAATATATCACGACAGCATCATCAGCTGGACCGTTTTTAGTGATTAGCCAAAAATTAATAGGCCAATGAATTGAGTAAACCAGATGAAATATGAAACATGACCTAACAGTGTGTGTCTGGTGCTAAGTTTCTCTAAAATACAGAAAATGAATTTAAAAAAAAGTTTTTAAGCTAACTTCAGTCCTGCTCTGAGACCCCAATTGTTGTGCTAAACGATGAAGGAGAAAAAAGATGTAAAACAGTTTTTGGTTATTAAAGTGCTCTGACACCATCTATTAGCAGCAGTAAGTATATACATATAAATGTGGTTCAGCACACTTAATCAACAAACTTATTTTAAAATGTATGCATTGACAGACAAAACAAAACAATCGCTCAGTAGTAACTTCTACCAGACCTCTTATAACAAAATTAAAAAGGAAAACAATTGTCATGCAGATCATCATCCATACTTTACATACATACAAAATTACATTTCTGTTTTGTCTTTTAAGAATAGTTTCTGTAAACACTGTTTAAATACTTCGTTTTTTTTTTTTTTTTTAATACACATATCTGCTACAATCTGCAGTTTGTTTTTTTTTCCCTCCCATTGAAAAACAGTCCAAGGCTTCTGTTCTGGCTCCTGCAGCTTAGTCTTATATGTCACGTTCCAACTGTTGCGATATCAACACCCGTACTTTAACTTTAAACCCATCTCAAGTCAACCTGTTCCAAAGTTAAGAAACTAGAAGAATTAAATGGAAGCTCTGGTGTGGTGATGTCTACAGGTGGGGTTTTTAAAAGTCTTTAAACATACGTAGGCACCTATAAATAACATCAAAGGGGACAAAAAGTGGTTGACAAGGATAGGGCTGAATATAGATAAGGCATAGTCTGGGAAGGTATGAATCAGGAGTTCACACATTGGGTAGATGGTTAACCTTTTTAGTACTTTTTTTTTCCTTAAATGGTGGTAGAGTGTAACATTTGTGTAAGGAGGTGAAGGAAACATTTCATATTCAGAGAGCTTGCATAAACTCCTGGAGCTGCCTGACAAGCTCTGTGTCCACCGTCTCCATCAGGACCCCGAAGCTCTGGTCCCCCATCATGGCTTGCTGTGCCTTCAGTTTCTCATAGACACACTGCTGGAGAGACACGCTGTGGACCGGGTCCTCCAGGGCCAACTGCAGCAGAGAGAGAGAAAAAATAAAAAAGAAATACACAAATTAGTTTTAAGCTGGCATTATGTAGTAATAATTTTCTAAGATTAACATTTGGTGTTTATTTGTTGCAATCCAGAATACACAACATAAAAAGATGTTATGCGATAAATATATGAGCTCTAGGTTTTTGAACTTAATTACTGGAATAAATTAAATTTGATGGAATTCTGTTTAATTTAAATGTTTACCAGTCAAAATCACTACTAAAGTGATATTTTAATTGTTTTGCACTGTGGCTAAAACTCAATGGGAAACTTAAACTGCATTACAAATATTTTGAACTTTTTAAAAAGATGCGAACTGTTGAAAATCATAACATTTAAATTCCATTCCTTCATTACAGATGTGAACAAATAGGATTTTCTTTTAATGGGATTGAAATGTAAATTTTATTTCAAGTCCCATAGGAGGCTTTATGGATGCAGAGCAGGATCAAAGAGCAGAAAGAAGAACAAAGTTCAAACCATCTCTTCCTTCGATCATAATGGGCAAGGATCAAATCTCCGCTTCCATCTCTCTGCTCAGCTCTATAACCATTCAGACAAGTGGAGGTTTTAAGAGGTGCAGCAAAAGCACATGAAGTGGATTAGCAGTGCAGGCCAACATCCATCCGTCCTGGGCTGTTAGCATGTCATGACAGCCATGAGGCACTGATGCAGCAACTGTTTTCAGTCAGAGGCCTCATTGAATTTGTTGCCAGATGGACTGCTACCGGAGATCCTTCCTGCCCATAGCATCACCATCAATAACGACTCCTTGGAGAGACGGAGTTCATATGAACTACGACAACATTTCATTTCCCTTTGGAATAAATAAGTTATTTTTGAATTGAACTGAAAATAAATAATTCACTCTCCACACAAAGAGCCTTAATTTAGTCATTTATTATCAAAGCATCTGCAAAACAAACCACGTAGAGTTCGATTTGTTGTTCCAAGCAATCTTGCATTACAAGATCTATAAACTGACTTCTTGTTATATACAACCTCTTGGTGGAACACGATACAAACAGCCTGGAACAGTCCCAGGCAGGTCATTTGACATAAACAAATAGATTTCTGTTTTAATGGAGAGGTTATTTACATAACTAACAATAAGCGAGTTTTAGGAAGTCTACCATGTAGCACCTGGATCAATAAAACCCAAGTCGATTTCAACAAAAAAAAAAGTGAAGTGGAAAGCAGCTCAGACATGCTGCCATTTCCAAGTCTTACATAAACATCGAACAAAGAACTTGGAAAGAAAGCGATTTATTATATGTAGTCACAGCCATTCATCTTACGCAGAGGAAAGCACCGGAAAAACAATCCTTGACAACAGAGTGAAAAAAGACAAGGGAAGTTGGATGGCTGACTAGAGCTGATACATTTCTATGGGTAAGCAAACAGTCATTTGTTTTCTGTGAAGTGAAGCCGGGGAAGAGGCAAACAATAGCACAGTAAAGGTTGAGAGACTCTGCTTTGCAAATAAACTCAAGGACAATACCGTCAACATCATTAGACACATAAAACTTTTCAAACATAGTGTTGAGTATTCTTTTATTCTCTAGTATATACAATCACACCTTACCTTTTAGTTTTTAACTATCACATAGGATCTATTTTCCATCACTGTCTGCTTCTTAAATATATTCTGTCACTCACTTAAGTTTGTTTTTACTCCAGACAAAACATTAAGAAGAAGAAAGTGGACTCTTTGCTGCACAAAACTGAATGAAAGAACATCAAAACTCCCAACACGGGAAGAGATGCAGAAGCAGAATATTGTAATAAAAATATTTAGTCACTAATGGATCGTGAGAAGCAGCACTTAACATGCTAATTACTATTTTGACAATGCTGTGCAATCAAACTGGTGAAAAGTGGCCTAATAGAAAAACTGCTGTCCAAGTTGCATAACTGCCTTCACTACAATGACCTGGGTGCAGTACCTCTCTCCCTTTGAACAGGACTGAAGCCCTGATGCTGAACGTGTGAGTGTGTCATGGCCTCTGAAACTCTGCAAACTGTGGTTGAGTTAGAAAAAAAAAACCGCTCCTATATGATCTTCAAACCACAAACGTATTGTTAAAGGTGGTTCTTGTTAAATCTACATCAGAGTGAGGCATTTATGGTGTGTAACCCTCAGATAATGTATTTTCATATCAACAGAAAAAAAAATAAATAATAATAATAATAATTCACAGTGTTACCAGACAGGGACCATCTCATAGTCCTCCTGCTTAAGCGCAGCTTGTTGCCATTATTGAGTTTGTTGACTTCTGTGTTTAACATTACTAACATCACATCTCTTGGGCAGATCAAACAGACAGAGGGTGAAGTTTCCCTTTACAGAAATCAGCCCAATTAAGTCTAAGGTAACTGTTAAAATTTGTGCAGATGTGATCACATTTACTTCTACTATTAAAGTAAACAAAACCAGCAGATGCTAGTAGCTTCACAAAAGGTCACGACAGAGGCAAAATAATATATTTAAATAAAATATCAAAGAAAATACAAAGAACCAGAATCCAGTTGCACAGCAAGTAGGTGCACAAGTTTGAAACTTTAAAAACTAATACTATGAGGTGCGCCTGAAATACCTGCCTAATTTCTAAATGTGAATTCGTTTATGGAATATTACAAAAAGTAAATCTACGGGAAATAGCTTAAAAAGTTTAAAGCTGAAACATAATTTCTTAGGAAATATACCATGAAGGAAAAAAATGAATACACAGGAAGATAAGCTGTCTTTTATAAATGTCTGAAAAAAGCCATAAAACAAAAATATAGTACATACATGAAAAAGAGCATCTATTTAGCGAGGCAGTGCAGATCGATAAAGACACTTCAGGGAAATGAGGAAGGGATAAGAAGAGTGTCATACAGATGAATCAGCAGAATGTTAGCAGGACCTCGTGGATACACATGCTTCTCTTCTAACAGCAAGAGTGTTGAGAGCAATGCACTTGGGACATGGTGTGTTGGGACCTTTCTCATAACAGCACAGAAATGAAACAATCTGTACTGTAGCTTCTGTTGTTAGGAACTATAGATTAGATCCACCATCTTCCCCTGGGGAAAGAATCAGAGGCCTATGCAAGGAGACAAGAGAAGGTGTTAGGCAAAGGGAAGAAAATGACATGATAGGCTGAGAAGAAACGTGAGAAAGTGAAGATAAAGAGATACAATGACATGAAAGAAGAGGACTAATAAAAGACAGAAGATAACTTAAAGAGTTATGCTGAAAAATGGAGAATGATCACGTTCACCTTCCAAACTATTGGTTCATTTTTTAGGGAAAAATAAAGAGACCTGCCTGGTCAGACCAAATTTGTACCATCGACCCACGGCGATGGTGCAGGTGAGTGTGCCATGGTTCCAAGACGTTTGCTTCAGCACACCCCCTTTAAATTCACAAGACATGGTAAGCCAAGCTCCTGGAAGTTAAATAGCTGGGGCTGTTTTCCAAATAACCACAACCATGAAATTCTGACCAATCACACAATAGTATTGCATGTAGACAGGGATTGTGACAAGAAGGGGTGGACAACATGAAGATGAGAACAAAATAATGTGATTTTAGCCATGGAACTGGAACAATACGAACTGATTTCAGCACTTTGCCTTTACCATGCAGAACCCTTAAGAAAAAGGTCTCTATTTCTCACAAAAATTTTTAAAAAACATTGTAATTTAAGAATTTGCATGCACTGTATGAAAACCTTTTTTTCTTCTCTGACAATAAAACTAAATGTCAGATTAACTTCTACACTAGTAGAAACGTTTTTCAAATGTGACATGGGTCACAGATATTTTAGTTTTATCTCATTTAACAGTAACAATCTTTCCTCTAACAAGTTTGGTGAAAAAGCCCATTTGCACTTCAGCAGAAGATCTGAGGGGAAACTAAATCAAGACAGCATTTGCTAAGTAGGGCCAGTGATGCAACAATCTGTACTTTTCCAGCCTTTATCTCATACCCGGTGGTGGCTTATGTCTAACTCCATAAGATACAATTCATGAGCACGACTGTGCAAACAGAAAGTGTGTGACTCAAGAAGTGCTGAGAGTGGATGATATATTTGAAGTGTAATCTATGAACTGTAAGACAATGCTGACAGCAGAAGGTACGGGGGCTGATATTAACCTCCTCAGTTAAATAAAAATGCATCATTTTACAGCTTCTTCACCAGCTAGGCAGCCTCTAAATGTCTAGCGAGACCAATAAGCTGCCTTAAAGAGGTCAAATTTGATTTAGGGAGTTGTGTTTCTCAAAACAAGTCACTCTAAGCCCACATTTAGCCAGCATAATGATTATAAAAGAGGCAGTGAGTCTTGTATGGATGAGGAAACCAAATAAGTGTGAACACACATGGGGCCAATACTACAAAGAAGCTTTAATAAATCAAAGATGTCTGCCTTAACTAACCAGGAGCATTGTGGTTAGTCGCACTATGAATCTGCCTTTCAACTGGCTTGTTAACCTAGGTTTTGTGATATTGGATATAAGCTGCCATGGATAGAAGTTGCAGGTGAGTGTGCAAGTTATCAAAACCAGATCAATAAAACATGGATATTTAAGACACATTTTATTGTGTACTTATTTTATCTTAATATGGTATAAATGTTGCCCTTCATACACAGCAAATTCAAAAGTGTTAAATGTTTTGGTGTTAGTAGACTTTGTGCAAAAGCAGAGTTAATTTTACTCTAATATTAGTAGTTAAAATCCAGTGTTAAAACAAAGTGTTTCCATATCAAATCTAGAGCTGTTAAAATAGAATCAATAATTCTTTACTTCTTAACTCTGAACTCCACCAGCGGCTATAACACTGAAGGAGTTAATTCACTGACTCCGCCCCAGAATCACAGATTCTTACCGAAGCCAAGCAACAGGAGCCAAGTCATTTCAGGACTATTTACTTTCCACCTGTCTGAGGTGTTCACCACGCTTGGTAAGTAATTTTTTTCTGAGATGGTTTATAACTATTATTTTGAGTTGAGCTCAAAATATCATACAGGATGAGTTGAGCTCATCCTGTATGATAGACGTCACGTTCACCACACGGCTCGGTGTTAGCATATTTAGCTTAGCATGCCGAATGTTAGCCGAGTATAAATGTTGTTAAAAATCAAGCTGGTGAACATTCAATCAAATTCTTGGCTAACTTGAACAGATCCGTAATAATCTGGAGTATGTTTTTTCATGATGTTGAACGTTTACATGAATATTGGTCAGATTTATCATTTTTTCCCCTTTAAAAAACTGTTAAGAGCATTATTCCCGCTGTTGTGTCTTCTTATATACGTTTTGCAACATATTTTAATCCTTTTATTGCCTTTTTGTATATATTAGAACCAGTCTGGTTGAGGATGAATCGCCAGTCGTCAGCCTAACCTCCCCCTCCCGACCCCCCCATGGATTCTTGGAAGATTCAAGCTCCAAAAATGATTATGTAAGTGTTAATATCTCTGAAACCCTACATATCTGTAATGGAGGCTTGTTAGAGTTGTAGTAAAAATGTATTCCTTCGTTCCATTCCTCATTGTTATGTTTTTTGTTTGTTATGATCCAGAGACCGACACTGACTGTCCTACTCAGAGACTGAAGACTGTCTAATGCAGCAGAGGAGCATGTTGGTGTCTCCAGCCAAACTTCACAAACAGCCCAACAACTTGAAGAAAATCTGTTAGTAAGTGGACATCTTTTTGGTGGAGTGTAGAGAGGAACTGTCTCTTAACAACAGAAACAGAAACTGGATAAGAAATGATGGATCTGAATATCAGGTTGGTCTGTTATGTACTGTAATATCCAGTAATCTACCTGTTGAAAGAAAATGTACTCTATCATATTACATGAACTGCTTGCTTTACTTTCTCCACCTTGTACTTTGAACAATTTCATGCATATGGTATTGAAAAAAATGTATTAAGCACACTGCAGTTTGTATTGCACAGCTGATATGTCAGACCTTTTAATAAGCGTTATGTGAATGAAAGCGATATGTGAAACATGCACATTATTCCACGTTGTAATATGTTTAGTAATTATGGTGCATAATTATGGTGCATAATAAATGTATTTGAGAAAATCATTGCCTCTTTATTAAATGTTTATTTTCCCAAAAAATTTTAAAAGTTCAAAATAATAAAATACCTATTTAATATTAATTACAAATAACTCTTATGAAGTTAAAAAAAATACTCTGTGAGAGTTAATATTAAGATCTAACACTGAGTTAGTGTTAATAAGTGTTAAATTATTAACTCCAGCAGATTTGATATTTGACACTTTATAAGAGTTAAGGTACCAACTCTCCAAAAAGAGTTAAATTAACACTTTCTGGTGTGGACCCATGTAGACACTTTAAAAGTGTTGAAATCAAATCTGACAGAGTTAATCTGGGCCTCCTGGATTTGCTGTGTAGAGACGCAGGAGAACACTTTAGATGCAGCACAGGACTTAGTGGTCTGCAATGCTGGAGTTAGACCAAATTTTCTTCTTCTAATGACTAGAAGGCACGTTCAAGTTTTTCAGAAAGACGAGCACAAGTAGCTGACCAACTATGTTCTTCCAAAAAGTCTTTCTGACGAATATTTTTTCTCATTTCTGAACCAAGTATTTTTTGTTCCACCTTAAAGTTCAAGTAAAACAACTCACCTGTCTTTCAAGGCTTCCATAGATTTAGCGATGAGAAAAAAAAGGAAATTAAAAGAAAATAAAGCTGGTCACTTATAAATTATAAGTTATATTTGTCATGCAAGCTTTATGTGATTCAAAGGTAACCAATCTACGTTTCCATTTTATTTGAAATGTGTTAAAAACAAGAAAAGGTTGAGCTGCACATCTTTTCTTGCAAAAGGACACTTTATTCTGCTTTGTGAGGCTGGAAGACTCCATCTAGCAAAAGATAGTAAACTGTAGAGTATGGACATGGTCAGCAGCAGCAGTACACATGCAGTGTAATTTAAGTAGTGACTGATTACCTGAGACCAAATTATGCCGAGACCATTTTCCACACCATTACACTGCCATCATCAGCCTGGACTCTTCAGGACAGGGAAGGCTGGATACTCACTTAGAAGATGCTTAGGCTAAATTCTTCCTCTACCATCTGTGTGACTCAGCAGAAATGTACAGCTTCATCGGGTCCCTGAACATTTCTTCTTTCATTCATTTAATTTTTGAAGAGCCTGGGCCTGCTGCATTATTACAGATGTCAAAATCTCCCAAAGCCCCTTAAATTTAGGGTCAGTGACCTATTATACAACTTTAATGAATGTAATCCATACCTATATTGAATGGTCTTAGTTTTACTTTTACTTTACTTGTTCTGTCATCTGCCATCTGTCATGCATGTTCATATCTAGCTTTGTAAATTTTGCATAATGCTTTGATAAACACAGGTTTGCTCTGAAAACAGTCTGAGGAAATATAAGTAGGGCAGAGCTCTATTCAAATGAATAATTTATGCAACAGTCTATTCAACATCAAAGATTCTAGTAACGTATGACCCAAGAATGTGTTTGCACTGTCTGTACTTTTTGCAAGCACGGAAATACCCATTTTAGATGCAGCACAGAACATTTTCACCTTATAGTATCCATTTAAAAGCTACACTATATTGCTAATAGTGGACACTCCTCCAAAAGATAAATGTAGATGTTCTACTCACTTCCATGGCCACAGGTCTGTAAAATCAGGCATGCAGATTGTTTGTACAAGCATCCTTTTTGAAGATTGGATGCCACCTGTCCAATAAGACCCCTCATAAAAATTTCGTTGGTCCTAAACATTCAACTGTCAACTCTAAAAATCACAGTAAAGTAGAAGTGGTAGGAAACAGAAGGAACTCAACAGTGAAGTGGTAACTCACTCAGCATGGGGACACTGCAGACCTCAAAATATCCTGGGCCTTCACATTAGTTCAAGAACATTACAGAGAACTTTGTGGAATATAATTCATCCTCTAGTACTATGCAAAGTGGTATATAGGATACTGGGCTACCAAGTGGAGACATGTTTAAATTTACAATAACAATAGCAATAACACTTCTTTGAGAATCCAATAAACAAGTCTGGGTTTGGTGATTGCCATGTATTGTATAGTGCAAAATGAAACTTTGGTGGAAAGACAATTATGGTGTGGTGTTGCTTTCAGGGATTCGCTTACACTGCTTAGTTTCAGTCAAAGGAAAGATCCAGCGTACAAATGCATTTTGAAAAGTTTTCAAAAGTTTTCATTTGGTCCTTTCCTGTCTTATAATGAGCATGTACCAGTGAACAAAAAAGGTTCTCTAAAAACATGGATGAAAAGATGATTAGCCTGCACAAAGTCCTGACAGCAACCCAAAGGAACAGTTTTGAGGGGAATTAGAGACAGAAGACCAGGCCCACTTATCAAACATCAGTGTCTGACCTCAAACATGCACTACTAGAAAAAGTGTTAAGTATTTCTACAAATATACTTTTAAAACTCATGGGAAAAGTGCTGGAATGAAGGTGGTCTTCTCTAATCCCTACATGTTGCTGCATGTAGGGATTAGAGTCTTGTCAGCTGGCTGAAAGACAGCTTCTACACCTTATCCGTAATTACAAGAAAAAGACCTTTAGTAGTCATAGTAAGGAATTTGAAGAAATTCCATCCATATATAACAAAATCAACACAAGACAAATGTTAGCGCATCTTAACGATGAATTAATATTTTAGCAGCAGTTGTCAGAGTAATTGCTTTTCAATTTTGTTCATGCATTTTTGTTTTCACAGTGTTAAAATCATAACACCATGTCATCTCCTAGTTAATACATAGTTAATGAAGGATATTGTACCGCAATCTTTTAGTGGGTAATACTGAGGTAGAATCAAGATATGAATGCAGAAATAGTGGTGAGTTGTGTCCTCACATACATAAAGATGCATGGTTAGTAAAGTTAGAGGCAGCATAATAATAACAATGGAGGCAAAAAAGAAAATGGAAATGAATGAGATATATGACTACTTCTTGAAGAAGTGGGGACACAATAATCAAATTAGATGTAAAAAAAAATGAGAAAAGAAAATTGACCTATGGATCATCTGAAAGAGAGAAATAAGCAATCTGCACAAATAAAAGCCAACCTGATGGTTCACAAACTAAATATTCCAATCATAGCAAAGGTGCATAGAAGAAAAGATGAAACCTGTGGAGTTGTGAGAAAGAAAATAAATTGAGTGACGACGAGAGGAAAGGAGTGATGATGAGAGTAAAGGGTGGAGTGAGAGTGACATGCTCCTGCTGCGGCTCACTGATAAAGAGGATATGGTCTTTATGCCTCAGAGAGAGTAGAAGATAAATGAGGCAGGATGAAAAGAGGAGAGACAAATGAGATGTGAAGAAAGTGGAAAGGTTTGAAAGTGGCCTAGTGAGCAGAGACAGAAGAGGAAAGGGAAGAAAAAAATACAGAACAGAGAACTAAAGAAAATACAGCAAATAAAAAAAACTTATTGTCATCGTAAAAGTGGTGTTTTGCTCCCGTAGCTGTAAAAAGACTGGAGGTGGTCCTAACCCTAACCCTGTTTTTATCTTGTGCAATATACAATAGAAATCTGAGTGTGTTTGCTCCATCTGTTCTTACTAAAAGATGAGTTGCCCAACATTTTTGTGCTTGTAGTGAGACTCGTAGTGTTACACTAAAAGTTGCGAAGATGGCACAGTTACACATCTCTGTGCCAGTAATGGGCAATTTACCCTTGATGTGAGCATTTGGCTGCAAATTGAGATAATCTCTTTCTCTGAAACAACAGGCTGAGCCAACTGGCTGGAAAAATAAATCACCAAACCATCTATAAACAGATGTGTTACAGAATTACTGGCTATAGAATAATGAGTTAGGTTATAGTTCTTCATTTTAAGTCAACATAACTGTCCTTCGAAAAGTAAAAATTGATGTACTGGTGTGTCAAAAAATATTTAGCACAAAAGAGTTGTAAAAGAGTTATCTATTAACTATTAAGGAAATGCTAAGGCTGATATTAAATGTGATTTCAAAAGCATATCTGCAATATATAAAAGCAGTTATGGATTTTAGGTGCAACCTTCTGGAGCTTTACATCAAAGCACACAAATTCATTCTGAGATTCTCAAAATACCAGCTTTTATATGATCATTTAATGGCTCAGTTGAATCCTTTCAAAAGTCACGTAAGGTAGCACCTCACTTTAAACTTTCAGTGCACAACTGTCATTAAAAACATCAAAAAGAAATGACAGGAAAGGACTGTATATGATTATGCAAATATTTCTGGAAGCATGCCAGAGCGTGGCTAAAGGACATTATTCAAGAAAGGGGAAGCATCTCCTTGTGAGCATGAGAGTGGTCTTAGAGCTCCGCTGGCTTGCTGAGAATGGGCCATACTAATTTAAGTCCGACACTTACTGTTGTGACTTCTAGTCATGTAAACATTTTTACAATATTAGATTTAATGTTAAAAAAAAAGAAGCATTTTTGTATTTTGTATGGAATGGTAGTGAAAACTGATGGCTTTCTCATTCAAACTATCAGACTAGCTGCAATGAACAAGTGATAAGGACAGAATAGAAGGGCAATACATACAAAACACAAACAAAAAAAGGACACTACACTGAACTGAATAAGGTCAAGTACATTTCCCATGATAACGTTCATGTTAAAGTGACAGGAGAGGACAGAGCAACAGTCATGGAAAACAATGACAGAAAAGAGACGAGACAAGCAGCACAGAAAAAATTCAGTCTTTCTCCTGCTTTGAGATTTCATTAGTGTTGTGGTACCTTAACTTGAGGGAGCTCTAAGAACTTCAATGCAGTCATTTTCACTCTGAGACAGCACACATTATTATACTGTTACGGGTGTTGTACTTGAAAGTTGAAGTTCTGCAGTCTCATGAACTTTGTCATTAACTATGAAAACAAAAACAAAAAAATATGCGTTGGTTGGAAAGGTTGAGATTTTTACTAGTTCACACATATCAAGAAATCCCAGACAGAAAGACTAAAAGTCTGACTCCAGCAAGCCGTTCTTAAAAACACAATTTGTGCTGACAAGGACAATAACAGAGGTCATCAAGAAATACGAGAACACTGTCACCCAGACACTTGAATGCCCAAGAACAAATAAGACCAGTCCAAAAATAACTGTTCACTGTTGAAAAAGTATTTAGAATAATTTGAGCATTACATCTTTATCTAAGCAAAACTGTAAATTAAACTTTAATTTCTTGTAGAATGATGACCCCTGCTTTACCCTCAATTCCTAACTGAATGTTATGTTGATACAGTGAGTATATGCTGCCCCATTTCTGCACAGTTGCGTCATTGTCTAGAGTTTTGCAACCTTGAACTATGCTTCAAAGATGAAATGCTCATGCTATACTTTTAGTAAACAACTTTTAATTATGTATAAAGACCTAATGTTTTGAATTCTGTGCAGTTCATTTATGTACAAGAGTGGTGACCAAAGTCAGGCCTGAAGGGTTGGTATCCTGCATGTGTTAGTTTTATCCCGGGCTCACCACAGCTAAATTAAATGGTACTTTAATAACAGGCCTTTGCAGAACACTGTGACATGTTGAGGGTAGTTGAATCAGCTGTGTTGGAAAAGAAACACTTAAAAATGGCGGGACACTCGTCCTTGAAGACTGGAGCTGGACACCGTTGATGTACAGAAACAGTCATTTAGTCAGGTACATATTTTTTTAGGATAGTTTAGTCAATTCTGGATGGTAGAGACATGCAGTTCATATGCTACAGAATTTATCTGATAAAAGCTGAGGGTTTCTGAAAAAGTAATTGCAAGTCAGAATCTTCTTTTTACCCTGACTGAACATTTTTGATAACCAAACCTACTTGGACATGATTTTCCAGTCTGTAACATTATTAAATGAAAATACTTGAAATCTCTTTAAATCCCCCAGCCACTCAGGCATCCACAGCCTGTTTTCCAAAGAACATGAAGAGCTCTTAAGACTTTAGCGGCATGACATCTCAAACATCACTGATGCCAAAGGACCTTCTATTGAGATCTTATGGTATGTTATTAAAATGAAGTCTATTTTTGTTTTGCCAACATATTTTATTTGATAAATTTTTCAACTATGCTACTTCCCTCAACTATCACAAGTAGTGCTTCAGTCTACAGGTACATGCCAAAAGATTAATTTTAAAACCTTAACCCTTCAATAAGATTTTCTTTAAGGTGGTTAAGCAGATGAAAAAAAAAAACAGCAACAGATTGTGCTTCATAAACAAATAAAATAATGTAATAATTTAAAAAGCAACGTCTGTCTTGTCAATGTGAGTTCACAGTGCTCCAGTGGCTCATTCAAGATAACTTAATCTAGAAACTAACTTTGAATGACAAGCCAAGTCAAAGAATGATATTCAGTAACTTCAATGAAATCTAGCATGTAATCAGGCAAGCACCAAAAGTCGCTATTTATTAGCAAGATAAGCACTGAGGAGGTGACAGGTAAAACTTTGCAGTTCTCAGCTTAAATATTTCTGTAATGAAAATAAATAAATGCAGAACACAGTTCTCCATCTAATCTAATCTCTATTAAGGGACAATAGTGGTAGCTGGAAAATAACAGAAGTCTGTTGGAACAAAAATCAAGGGGAAAATAAAACATCCAATCTTCATCACTTGTGCAATAAAACACCCACTCTAACAACCAGTCTGTAGTATTTCTAGAATGTTGACATAAAAATCCAGTAGATTTTTTTGAAAACTTTTTTCAATTTTTCTTTCAGACATATATTTTTTTCTCCTTTCTAACATGCTTGTGCTATCAGCCAACCAGGTAACAATACAATGTTTGCTTGAAGCTGGCTTCAAAATAGTTAATAATATGGTCAATCATGTCAGTGTGATCTGAATGACTTCTTCACATTCCTTTTTAAACAAGATAGTATGCATCTTTGAAAGAACAAAACTTTTTAATGTGATGAAACTTTATTGCAAATGACCAGATAAATTAGAGAATTTACATTAATCTTGCCCATATCTCTCAACTATCACTGATAAAGATGAGGCTTGCCACAAAGTAAACATTTTTTTAGTGTTTTCACAAATGTATCAGTGAGGTTTAACTCATTTGAACTGCATCAACTGCAGTCTTCAACATGTAGTTTGTAAGAAAAATAAGCATGATCTCCAACTGATTTAGTTCCTGTTCAAATAGAGACAGTCCAACTTTAGAATCTGAAGAAATAAAAGTGCTTCTCAAATAGTGCTACTGCACCATTTCTCCGTCCTTGGGCAATGCCGCAGGGAACTTTAATATCCCAGCTCATTTTTCAGAGAATCTTATTGCATTTATGAGTAATATTTTGGATGTGCTAACCTAGTTAAACTCTGCTTAATGTTAGTAAAATGTTTGCACTAATGAGCTCCCAGTGCAGGTGAACACAATTATATATGGGATATATGGGAACCTTTCTTCTAAACCTTTGCAAAAGGTGCTAAATGAAGTCAAAGACTTGAAAATGGGCATCACACAAATGCGGCTGCTTGCATGTATGACAAAGTGAGGAAATAAGAAACGGTGTTTCTATTTAGCAGTTTATGGCATAAAACATTATACCTGCTAATTAAAATGTATATGCATTAATAAAGAGAAAATTGTACGCTAATTTGACATATATATTTAAATACTGATATTTGTGGCTACAAGAAATAGAAATAAAAAATAAATTATGAGATTGTGCAGCTGTGTCACTTCATTTTTCAGTGGTTGACAATAATAGCTCTAAAGCAAGGTTATCTAAATTTGACGAATGCCTTCCCTCAACATGTCTGTCCTTGACTCTTCTGGTTATGTCTGTTCTCTAAGACGATAGAAGACTTGAAAAGGGAAACAACAGCTCAATGACATTTTAGAGAAGATGTACTTTAGAAGTTTAAATATCATTAGAGTAACATTTTGACAACTATGTGCCATATTTCTATGCCGTGAGCATAATGAGCACAATCATGTTTGAACAGTAACAAATGTTGAAGCTACATTACATTAATATTGCTGCGTATTCTCAAACTGTTCTGAGTTTGTCAACACCCATCATGCTTGCTTTCCCACAGTTAATTTAACTCCTGATAGGAAACTGCAGATCAACTGACACACTATTTGCTTTCTCAGTTTTGAAGTGTGTAACAGGAGAGAAATTATTTCAAAAGTACTCAAAAGTTTTAAACCACCTTCAACTTACTTATAATATTTACATACATACTCATTTGAAGATCAAGTTTCTAATGTTAAATTTAAAATGGACTATCTTCAATTTGGGGGATTTCTAAGGAAAATTTTTCTATAGGTCTCAGTTGCCATTTTACTCACTTATTCATTTGTAAATTCAGCCTCACATTGGAGCTAATGTTCAGTGAACAAAATATTCAGTTGATCATTTCTCTAACCCAAAAATAATATTTTAACTTTAATAGCCTTTGTAATTTTTATGGATTCAGCAAAAACAAATAAATGTATTAATTAGACAAGGTTTTGCTGCAGGCTGCCAGTAAACATCCTAAAAACCCTATTTTTTCCCCAAGTTGTTTGCTGTGTGCAGACAGAAACATTGTGCACCCTTTGAGCTAAGAAGCCATTATCATTGACACCTCGTTGAATGATTCATTGGGCATAGTTGAGTGGTTTGACACACAAGCATACAAAAAAAAGGTCTAAAATCTGCTCTCTAAAAATACTCAAGTACCAGACAGAACAATAAAGAGCAAAAATAGCAAACCAACAACTTTATTAGTACACCAATACATTTGGCTTGTGCCTTTAATTAGCCAATTCTGTGCTGCATCGCCATCATTGTAACGTGACCAAATAAATATTGACTGACCAACCTGCTCTCCTCCCCCTCTAGAAAGAAATGACAAAAAGACAGAAATAAATATTGCTTGTTAATATTGGCTCAGTTTTATTTATTTAAAGAAACCAATATCGATGTTAAAAATGACTTGCATCAGCTGATGCCGATATTAGTGCCAATATACTAGGGCTGTGTAATATCGAGTTTGCGATATATATCAATATTTTCTTTCCTAGAAAAAAAAATCGATATTCATCCGCAAGTATCGTAACATTCAACTGTCACCTTGCTCACTCACTGCTTGCTTCGCCAGGAGAGTGATTAGGTCATCAGGCTTAGAGAGTGATTAAGTCATCAGGCTTAGAGTGATTCCTTCAGATGTTAAGTGTCAAGGTTAAAAAGGTATCAAACTATTGAGAGCAGGGTACTTGGTGCACTTTATTTACTTTACAAATGCATGTAAGCTACAGTTTGTACTGTTTCAATTAAAAGAAACATGTTTTCGCACCACCTCTTTGATTCATTTTGTCCAGTTGTCGACTTTAAGTCTGTGTCCATGTCCAACCAGAGTCAAGTATTGTGTAGTTGGTGCTTTTAATAAGTTTTCAGTTAAATTAATTCAGTCCAACTCTATAACAGTCACAACATGTCACCAAAATCACTCTGTCCCTCTAAAATCTTTCAGAAAATTGCAAAAGTGTATTGAATTGTATCGTTTGCCAAGTATTGCAATGTACATCGTATCATGAGCAGAATATCATGTATCATGTCGTATCGTGAGATTATTGCATCACTACAGCCCTACAATACACTGCCCCTAGTTATTCAGCAAAAATTTATTTAACGTTTTAAATTTACAATGACTGTCAAATCCAACAAGATTAATGTCATGAACCAAATTTTAAAAGTTTAGATCAACACTGAAAAAGTGCCAGATCACATTAAGTCATTGTGAGCCCTTGAAAAAAATAATAAAAAGACATCTGTGGCTTATTAATATCTACTTCAGTCTGTTAGCATATAAGCTTTCTCCAGTTAATTAAACCACCTTTTTATGAATTAAAACCTATGGGTCATTCATATTATGAAATCTGAATTTTAATTAACTTGGATGAAAGCTTAGACAGATAATCATGCAAATCAGAAATGCTGATCAGGTCTCAAAAAAAGTCAGACTTGTGGTTCCAGTGTAATGAGTCACATGGCTAATGAATGAGCTCTTCTTCATTGTTAATTAGGAAACACTGATCAATTTAACAGCTAATTGTTGAAGCTAGGTCCAATTATTGACATTATCATTACTTGAATCACATCAATTAACTCTGTGTAGACCTTGAAACAGAGCCGATATGAAATAAGCTTTTTTTTTTTGGCATCACCTGTAGTTTAATCCACAATGTAGACATTGTAGAAAACCTGAGTTCCCCCCTTGAAAAATAGCTTTGGACAATTACCATTGTAACTGATTCTCTGTTCCTAACCTTTTCCTGTCATAGCCCTTAAAATCTATTTGACACCTCGTTCTGCAGCACCTGAAGCAGCTGTCTAATTCACCAATTTCCTCTCTCCTGAAATCAATATAAGAACACATGCTGGAGGCAACTGAATTATAAAAGTTCACTTTCAGACTTTGTTCTCCTGAACAGATATAAGAGAGTGTAGTGTTGTCAATTTTTAGATCATCTGTTGTTCCTCTACCTATAGTAAAGAATTTTTAAAAATTACTTTAGATATTGAGGTATAAATGAAAAAATAAAAAAAGATATTGAGCTTTACACATGCTGGACAAATTATGAATCCTTATTTTGTGACAGTAGTACAGATTAATCGATTTCCATATTTTAGATAGATAGTGAAAACAGGATAAAATGTATTTAAAATTTTGTCTATCCCACCTGCTCATGAGATTACATTTACTTGCAGGCAAAGTGAGTATTTCTGACCAATGATGATTGTTTTGCTTGTAAAACTTTCATCTTGACATTTGCACAAATTATATTTGACACTTTCTCTAGTGAGGAGACTTTTTTTCTGGAAGACTGCACAATTTGATTGTTACTACAGTTTGTGTATGGATGGATATTGTTATGTCTCAACTTGAACTTTTGAAATCCCTGTCAGTCAGATCATGACCTCTATGCTTTGGCGTACCTTAGAGACTTTTCTGGACCACATTAGTGACTTTTTCTGAAAGCTCTCAGAGACAAATTCAGCAGCTCTCAAAGATGACAGGCATCTCGCTGGACTCCATTCTACCAAATCAGTCACAAGATTGCGCACAGTGGTACACAAAAAAATTTAGGCTATGGTCTACAAACAACTGTCCAGCAGATGGTCACTGACACCGCTTGATCTAAGCACATTCATGGAAAATTATGTGGAAGGAAATATGTGTGGTGGAAAAATGTGCACAATAGGTCTGTATGATTTGGGGAAATCATGTAACTGTGGTAATATTTTTAAATATTGAAATGACTAAATTGATTGTGATCAACCTGTATTTTCCTTCTTTCTTTTCCATCATAATGACCCTACCACATTCAAATTGTAAGCATCTCTCTATCAGATAGAGACGTAAACATTAAAAGTAAAAAATTTCAGTTCACTGATATTTCTGGATTAATGAATCCTTCAGCAAAAATAAATAGTTTTATTGTTCTTATATTTGACTTTGTATACAATTTTGGCTTTTAAATTTTACATTAAATCACTAATAATAATTGCATAGAAATGAGTGGATAGATTTTAATCCTATCCACCCTATTAGATAAAATTTTAAGTCATAAATCTAGAAATGTAACTTCAAATCAAGATATAGCAATGAATTTAGTACCCATTGTTTCTTTTTTTGACTGCACTTTTTCAAAATCTTCAAATTAATGTTGAAGCTTCATAGCAAGCTTCTTCCCAACTTCAGATATGTTTTAAGTCAACTAAAAAAGTATTTTCTCAGTCCTGAAGCATTCTTCACTACTCTCATGGACAAATGGCTTTAGAGATGAGAAGCAAAAAGAAATGGAAGCTAATTTCTGTAGCTCTGCCTTGAGTCATACAAACGAAAATCTTTTCATCCTGTGTGGCAAAATAACAGTGTCAGAGAGGTCTGTTATTCAACCCAACTAAATTATGCTGAGACTGATGGTCTGCTTGAGAACAGAGCAACAACGAAGAAAGAATGGCAAGTATTCATTACCAATGCTTTGTGTGGCTCAGAGTGAAACGATAACACGCTGAAACTCATTTCCTACAAATATACACCTCTGCAGGATCTTTGGAGGCAGTGTGATTGCTCATTAAAACGAAATAATACAAGATGGTTGAATGAAAGGAACAACTTAATGTCTCATCAGCTTCAAATAATATTTTTTGAGCGATTGAGAGCAGTGAGCCTCACCTATGCTATAAGCTGATAACAACCTGTTACAGAGATAATTGCGTTGGCAGGTATTTCATCCCATTTGCAAAGATGTGAAATCTTTTTTTCTCCTTTAAGAAAAAAATAATGATTAAAAAAAGCTACTTGAGGAAACACTTGTACAATTTCAAAAGATGGAACGCTGAGAATAGACTTTGACAAACTAGAATTGGATACAATTTAAGATCGTATTTCTTTTCAGAGATTAACATCTTTAAAAAAAAAAGTATTTCCAGACACACCTGATGCTCTAGCGTGATTATATATTCAAAACCTAATGTTGCCCTCTGCAACAGTTAAAATCAACTCAAAACAAATTTTTAAAAGTGAATATCTTTCACAACAACTGCCAGAAATGAGCAAGGTATGGCCTTTAACTACATGGTTAGTTTGGCAACATGTTTTTTTTTTTTTTTTTTTTTTTTTTTTGCTGTTTTCTGCAAACTGAGAACAGCACTTTCACTTTGACTTCTGTAAATAAATATGTTGGTTTATTTATTGTTTAAAATAAGATATCAGTGTTTGTTTAGTTTACAATTTCCATTTGGGGCAGTTGACAACATCACATGGAAAATACTCATTTAGATCAAAGTATATTATTTCAAATGATGACTGGATTAAATGAAGTCCAGTCCTCAACATGACTAAGATTCTGTGGCAAAAGTAAAAAAAAAAAAAAAATGATGTTCAGAAACCATTCAAACTACATCCACAATCTGTATGGCCAAGAAAAGCATGGAGTGAGGGGAAAAAAACTCTATATTTTTAAAGCTAGTAGAGAAATACCTCAGCAGAGTAGCAGTTGTAATAGCTAGTTCTATAAACCTTTTGATTGGGGACTGAATACAAATGTATGCCACACTATTCAGTCTTTTTGGAGACTTTTACAAGGACATGGCACACGGGAACCTGGTCACCAACTTTCTCATACCCCACACCAGACAACCAGGTTGTTACAATGAACCTGTGACTCCAGCATCAATAGCAGCAAAACACTATTGCCCCAATTGCAACTGAATGATGAGCTGTAACAAGCAACCCCCTCAATGCACATGTACACCAATTTATCTTGGCACTAATGGGTGTCATAGGGCACCTTCATCCTGTTTTTGTGTCTGAGAGTAATCAGTCAGCAGCAACTACTTTAACAAATTCAACTAAATAACCTGCGCTGTATTACTGTGTGAGGAAAAACCGAACAAGCTCAAGTGGGTGTGAGCCACCACAGCACAACAAACAGAGCCCATGTCATTAGTACCCAGTGGACAATGTCTTTGATGTTGCCTATCCCTCTTCTTGTTTGATGGCACTGGGCTTGTAGATGAAGCACAAGAATCAAATGATGCATTATGTACAGAGGCCCCACACAACATCAGTTAGCAGAGTCTCGTTGTCTGAAATACTCAGATCAAAGTGAGGGACCCTTACAAATCCAATACAAGAGAGTGGAACAGTCAACAGCTTCCACCACACAAAAACAAACTCCCCTTGAAGAAGAGAAAAACACTGCAAGTCCAATTTAGACAGAAATCAGGAGACAGCAGCAGCCAGGAGGCAGCCTCTCCACCTAAAGGACTAGAAATATGAAGAGCTGCACCCACGACGAGTTTAGTCTGTGCATGGAATGCAAAGCAGCATATCTTCACACTTAAGTTTAATAGACTACCAATGTACTCCAGATCCGAGCTTTACATATCCATATTCATAATATGTATATCATTGTTTACATATACCTTTCCGTGCATGCAGCTCTAATGTCTTGGATTACAGTGATGTTTACTTTTCTTTTTGCATAGCAAATACATAATTACCAAACAGCCTGAAGATAAAGAGCATTGCAAAATACACATTTAGATGATTGGTGAGTTTTTTCCCCCTCCTTGGTTTAATTTTAAATTAAATATAAAGAAAAACACAATATTTGCAACCACATCAGTTTGATAACAACCTACCCTACAGACAGTTAGCTGAATAAAGACAACTAAAAGCCAAAAATTAGATACAGCATATGTATCATGTATAAAAAGTCAAAAGTTCAAAATGAATTAATTCATTCCAAGGATAAAAGGCGCACAGGAAATAAACAGAGTGAGGTTCTTCATTTAAAACTTAATGAGTAAAACTTGTATTTGAAATCCTGAAGGATATAAAGAAGTGATAATTCGCCAACATGAGGGCAACGTTTCCAAAACGCCCTGTACGATCGGCCAGGTCTTGGTGCACTAACAGGCAGGAGGTATGGAAATGAGAGGAGAGGGTAGGTAGAGACAGCAGGAGAGGAACTGATAGCGTGGTGCATCACCTTCACTTCCCTTCCCTCCTGGAGATCTCTGGGACACCAGCCAGAAAGTCCTGCAAAACTAACTTAGATTTTATAAGTTAGTTTTTTTTTTCTCCCTCTTTAATCCACTTCAGCTGGAGCATCAGTGTGTGACTGTGTGCAGGCCAAAGCAATGAATAAAATCCAGCTTAGCACTACTTCACTAGTGGTGTAGTGGTGAAAATATTTGAAGAGGCATCATCATCAACTTGACTTACAAAGTGCTTCAATACCAGTCACAGCTGAAACAATGTGCAGAACCATCAGAGTTAAATCAGACAACAAAAAAACATAAAATAAAAAAACAAAACTAAAAACCCAACAATGTAAAGGAAGCCAAAGTAAAATATAAATCATAATACAATAAAGCACTGAAACAGATAAAATGAATACCAGTAAAAGTTCAATAAAGTCCAGTCTCAGTAATATTAAAGGCTAGGGTAAAAATAAATGTTTAGACTAGTTTTAGAAATGGATAGTAAAGGGGCCTGTCAAATGTGCAAAGGTAGGGAATGAACAGGAGCTGCTGGTCAGCAGACCTAAGTCACCGAACAGGAGTATGGTGGTGAAGAAGCACCGTTAAATAAGGGTGTTAAAAACCTTATAAAACAGACTGGAGTACCTTAAACCAAGCTCTAAAATACACAGGCAACCATCGGGAGTCAAGCCAGGACAGCGGTAATGTGCTCTCTTTGATGTATTCCTGTTAGAAGTCGTACAGCAGAGTTTTGAACCAGTTACAGATGTCTAACTGAGAACTGGTTGATTCTAAGAGAGAGTGAATTAATACGCCAGTGATTAAATAAAGGCATGGATTAATATTTTCAACTGTTGCCTTGAAGGATGATCAGATTTTACCTATTCTATTTTTCTTAAATGGTAAAAGCTAAATATTTACGGTTTACATTAACTGAAACCATGTCTGAACTAAAGCCCAATTCTGGCTGTTCAAAAATTTTATCTTACATTTGACATTCTTAAAAATTTAGGCTTTCATATTTGTAAAAAAATATGTGGCACTTCATACATAGAATTAATCTAAACTGTTAATCTTGGTTCAAGTTCAATTTCATGCTATTATATTACATCCATTGTAATATAATAATGTAAAACTGGTTCTATTTGAAGAAAACTTAGCTTTTATTTAATGGTAAACTATTAAAATCAAGTACCAAAAGGTTCAGAAGAAATGTGAAATCTTCCCCTTAGGGTTTTGTTTTAAGCGCTCTGACCAGGAATTATCCCCACTAAAATGATTTGGTTTTGCTTCATCAACTTCTTTCACATACTATATTGACAATATCCGTGGGTTTCTTCAGGTGTTCTCCACCTCACCAACACTAGTCCCTTGCACAATATATTGCTGTTGGAAAATGACTTCTTGCTACTTAGTGAAAACACCAAAAGAATGACTGTAATGCAATTGGATTTCAGCTTGTTCAAATAGGCAACTCTCTGGTCCCAGTAACTGCGCTTTCAGATCAGAATGTGCATGCTGTAAAGGACATGCTTTCACACGGGAATGCAGACGCACGGTAAAGTGAAACGCTCTGAAAAACCAAAATTGGAATCAATAATTCTTGCCAAAAAGTCACAGATCCCCATTCTCATTTACTTTCTGCTCAAACTGAAAACTCTATCATGCGGCCACAGGCGCTGCTTTTGCACACGCATTCATCCGCATCTTCAAGCACAGAGGCGCACAAGCATTAAGACGGCAGAGGTGCGACTTAAAGTCCCCTCTTTTCTATTCCTTGGAGCAAAAAGTCAGAGCCTGGGTTGAAGCGATAAGTGCACCGGGATGCCACCAAGCAAAATACACACACGCTAACACAAAGAGGATAGTCTCATGGAAAGATTTTGCTATTCAGAATAAACAGTAAAAGTAATTTTGCTGAAGCGTTTCTTAGAGGAACACCACTCAGACACAGCCACCAATAATATAATTAAGCTGTACTTTACAATATTGAAATATTGAGAGAAGGGTGAATATTTCTGAGCTTAGAGAGTGGGTCAGAATAGAAAACAGATGCATGCTCATGCACAAATATATCCTTGTTCCGTTTAATGGATGTACATCTCCCACAGATTGGCTTTATGTGGATCCCCATCAGCACTAAAACTTTTTTGTACGCTGCTATAACATAAATCCATTCAGGTTCTTCATTTAAGTGTAGATACAGTCCGCCAGATAAAGATGTTGCAGCTGTTAAATGGTAAAGGTCCTCTAAAATGTATTCATGTTGCTTGAACCTCTTCACATTTAGTCACATTAAATGCGACAAACATCAGCATATTTCAATCACGTGGGAGGGAAATGATCCAGAAGAGGTCCGGAACCCCCAGCAAACAACCAGAGCAGCAGTAAAATGGTTTAGACCAAATCACACACACTCCTGTGTTAAAATGGTCTAGTCCAAGTAGAGACTGAAAACCAATAAAAAAATCATTGAGAAAACTTGGCAAAGCCAGTAGACCAGTGGTTCTTAACCTGGGTTCTATAAGTCGGTCTCAGGGGTTCGGCGGAGCCTTTGCCGCGGAGGTAAAGACACACGTGTGATGACGCGCCCCGCTTGCCATCACTTGCTGCAGAGGATCACGTTACATCGCTTAGCCGATTGAAGGAGTTTCACTCAGCATGGATTTGAACTTGTGTCTTTGTCTTTAATTACTTCAGTGAAGCTCACAGTTTTTACCAAATTCTGTAGCTTTCAGTGTACTTCTAAATCTGCTCTTAGTCGCATCTTTTCGGGGTTGCTACTGCCTCTAGTGGCGTGGGGGTGGTAACACAACTAATATAATTACGTTACTAAATCAGAATACCGCAAAGTCTTTATTATTTATTATTAATTTCTCATTCTCTTAAGAATGTAGAGCTATTTAAATTATCTAAACAAGACCTTAAAGTGGTTCCAGCTTCTCTCGATGGCCAACCTGTTGAAACTGTGGCAAATTGTAAATACCTTGGGTCGTTCCTGGACAGTCAGCTCAACTTTGCTGAAAACACTGACTATTATTTTGAAGAACTGTTTTCAGAGACTCTACCTTTTAAGAAGACTTAGTGATCTTGGGATGACCCAACTAGAGGCTAGTTGGGTCATCCCAACTAGCCTGGGGGTGAAAAATCCTATTTTATTTATCACTATAGAAGGGTTCAGTGAATGCGCATATGAAACCGGTGGGTTCGGTACCTCAAAAAAGGTTAAGAACCACTGCAGTAGAGACAAAACCAAATTGATTTGCAGCTGTACGTACAGCAAAAGCTGATTTTACAAAGCATTGATTCAGATTGGCTGAATATATCACACTTCACATTTGAATTTATAAAATAATATTAATAATAACCATGCATATCTTCTATTACACCATGGCATAGTATGGCATAACAGAATAATTAGCATGAAAAGACTAGAACAGACAGAAAGAAAAATAAACTACATACTCTTAAATATTAGAGGCGCAAAGAAAGTTAAGAAAACATTTCAATAGTTAAAAAATTACGCATGTGAGTGTGTGCTTCATATGTTTGACTCACAAGTTTCTTCCTCTTATCCTGCTCAGTTGGTGGCTCCTCTTCATCACTTAGCTTGGGCTCTTCAAAATGGATCATCAGCATGCAGCTGCCAACACAATAATATTTCAGCTCCATATTAATAACCACCCATAGACCTGCACAGTAGGAGACAATCTCAGAGCAAGCAGCGTGTGCAAACACAGACGCACAAAAAAGGCTGAACCCTCTGGCATTTGTTTTACACAGCCACAAACGCTATTCATATTGGTTCATCTGCATGCAGAGAGGAACTGCAAGTAAAAACCTTTGTGCTTGGTATAAAGTCTGTGTATGGTTTTTTATTTCCTTTGTGTTCATTTCTTAATTCAGTACTGGGAGCACAGATAAGATTGTGGTGGCATGAATAGGATATTTTGTGACTTTGAACAGCGCCAAGTGATAAGCTGCGATCAGAAAGTCAATAAATTCTGCTTAATGACATTCAAAGGAGGAAAAATAAAAATGTTTCAATCTTTAATAGAGTGTTTACAGAAGACTTCACACATTGATGTAATGAAACTGAGGCTGAATCATAATGCTGTTATGATCAGTCCTTTAAAGCAACTACATCAGTATGTTCACATTGATTGTTGAATTGGAATTGAAGTTGTATCAATAACAATTTGAAGGGGATTCTTTGAGGCTTTTCAGAAAGCCATTAATCAAATCTATGACCCTTTAAAAGCCTTCAAAGCACTCCGCAGTTTTTAAGCTCAAAATTAGCCGTCATTCCAGAAAGCACATACTTGCTCACACATTGCTTGGCTATATGAGTTTATTTATAAACTGACAGTCTTAAAAACTGAGAAAAAAAATATTCTTGAAAGGGCAAACGAGGCATCAGTGTGTAAATAAGTAAGACAATGTTCAACACTTCCTTCAACTACTTAAAAAGTAGTTGTTTTTTTAATTGTAATCCTGTGCGAATAAAGGAAAGGACTTAATTTATATGTTGTTTTGAAACAGGTTAAATAATTAATCTCCTTAATGCATTGTATTAAATGTAATGTGTCCATTAGATGTAATGCGTCTAGACAGCTCAGAGTAATACAAAAGCATGTTGGATTCTTGGACTTTATTGCTGCAAAGTGACAAGACTGCAACTCCTAATTGGACATAAAATGGCAAATTGTCTCCATCTACTGAAGAGAGCTTTAAGTAAAGTGCATCCATTAATACTTGCTCCACAACAGTGAACCAAAGGAATTTAATGCAATAATGGCAAATAAAAAAAGCTTCCTTTAAACCCTTTGACCCTTTATCTCATTAGGGCTCTCTGAAGGCAGGAAAAAATGTTTTAAAGTAAAAACATGGTGAAGAACACCGTTTGTGAATCCAAAATATCTCTGAATTGGGTGCTCATAATCTTCTTGTACTATGGGGAAACTAAAAACAGTGGGTAGTGGTAATACAATATTGTGGGCATTGATTGAGAAGGCTTGTGAATTCATAACTTTCTGTAGATTTTAGAGGTATAATTTCTGTAATAAGAAGGTAATTATTGCTGCAGTATGACGAAAGAACATTTTCTTTTTCCTCTAAAAATCATTAAGGTTCTTCATCCCTGGGATGTTTTGCAATCCTCATTTCTAGCATGAATGGCTATGACCATTGATCAGTCAATCAGAAGTTGACTGATCAATGGTCAGTCAACATGTAAGTGTTATCTTGAACATATAAGTGTTATCTTGAGCACTTATATGTTCAAGATAAGTGAATGTGTCACACATAAGTGCTACCAGGTCGCAGTAACAACATCACTCTTCAGTGTGGACAGTTTTACTGAGTGAAGAACATTGGAAGATAGCCATTTAATAAAAATATAATCAAGGGGAAGTATATGTTTAAAGCTTTAAAAGAAAACTACATCTGTTACAGGTTCTGGACATATGTCACTGTTTGATTCAAGCAGTGAGTTTCAGTAGATAATAGTTTTTGTACTGGAAAGGTCTGAAGCTATGATAAAACTTTAGCTGTTTTATTTTGAATTTTCAAAATGTGCCCATCTTCTTTGATTCTGTTACTTGAACTGCATGATATACTTGCAAACAGAAATTTTATCCCATTTTTTCTCACAACAAAATAGTAAAAAAATAAAAAAATAAAGCAGAACTTACTCTTTAAAGGTCCCCGATTCTGGATCCTCTGTCATCACATCATGCAATGCTTCCACAGTAATGTTAATGATGCCACAGAATTTGTCCTGGATCACACTGACAACACAGAATACACAGGATTCATTAGTCGTGACGTCGTTAATGTAACAGCTGTCTGCTTCCCCATGTTGTATTAGTGGGTGTGCTGGTTCAACAAAACACGCTCAATTTAGAGAAACATCACAACACAACAAAACCCTCTTTCTGGGCACACTAAAAGTAATAAAAAGCCTAGCAAAAAAATAATTATATTCTGATTCATAGGAAATTCCTACCACAACAATTTGGCTGTGGATATCAACAACTAGTGTTCAAAATGATGTTAAGGCAGGGGATAATTGAATGTCTAAATCAAAATGTGAGACACATATTATTGAAAATGTTTTCTGACATTAATGAGTAAAAACATGTTTCCGCTGGAAAAATAAACAACATATTAAAAGCAGAAAATTTCAAACTGCAGAAATACTCCAAGGGCCACATAAAACAGGCTTTTGCCGTCTAGCATTATTGTCGACTATGGTGATTTTTCCCTGTAATGCAGAAACCCAGGCAGGCAACACACACGACTCGAGCCTGGAGACGACCAGCAATCATTGATGAATTATTTGAGTCATTCTTAAAAAGCAGAGAAACAAAGAAGAGGACTTCATATGTCAAAAAATATAAAAAGATAGAGGGGGGAAAAGTACAGAAACAGAGTAAGTGTGGAAATGGGTATTGAAACATCAAAGGCTGTCAAGTTCATGAATCTGGAAAGGTGGAACCCAGGCAGCGTTGCATAAAGTTCAATGTCTGGCAAAACATAGAAACTCAGCATGAAGTAGTATTATAACGAGAGTGAACAGATCTGTCCCAGATTTGTTATGGGTGGGAATGATTTCTCAGCAATTACTGAAGAACAGATTAGGGCTAATCGCTCACTTTTCTTTTTGGGTCCTTGTAAAATGGCTCTTGTTAAAGGTTTAGCTTTCCTCTCTGACTTTAACCCAGAATGTTATATACACTGGTGTTAAGACCACATCAATGTCATCTGCTCCATATTAGTAAAATTATGGTAATCAAAACTGAAATAGCCATTTCATCTGTCATTGGAGAATATTTTGTTTTTTATTTTTGTTGCTAATACAACATCTGTTAACAGATAACACGTCATTTTAAATCCTGTTAATTGCCAATTTTACTATCAAGAATCAACCAGTAGCTCTATGAGAAAGGTCTAGGCGGAGTGTCAAGTGAAAAAACTGTTGTTTACAATTGTCAGCAACAAAGTATCTTAACAAAATTAGCAACAAGTAACATCAAAACAGAAAATTAGCGTAGCGCCTAAATAAACACCTGCTTGTGCATAGACTCATAAAAGACTGAGAGGAAGGTTTAGTAAATACTTTCTGTTCCCATATGTGTAGAATCAGACAGTTGTTCAGAAATAAATTAGAAAACTATGACCATTTGAGGTGAACTGATGTTTGGACACTGTAACTCCATCTTGAAGCAAACAAAACTGTCCAAAAACACTGGAACTTAAAATTTTAGGTTAAATGCCAAGTACTCTACTGATGTATTCCCATGCTCCAGTATCTGTCTCTCCACAAGCTCCAAGTGTCCTTGGGTGAACCAACCGTAACTGTTATTTTAGTTTCCAAGAGCCTCAGACATCGTGGCAAAAAACAAAACAAATGACTCATCATTTTACCACACTCTTGTCTATGTGAAATTAGTTGATGTTGGGATGTATGGGGTTCGTCTTCTGAATCTGTTGAAGGAATTTAAAAACGTTTACACAGAAAATGGACTCTTAACTTAAGCAAGAATCCAGTGCTTGACGTATTGTCAAAATAACACAATAACTCATCAAATGTAAATACCTGAACTATTGTTTTCCATAAATGTTTTGCTTGTAAAAAAATCTATTACTTAGCAAGATTGAGGTAAACAAACATTAACCTATGAAGGATAGATACACCACATTGACTAAAGTAAGATCAAAAGAAGAAAAAAAGCAGGATAAGGGAAACTATAGACAAGATACGGAGTTCTTCAATTTTAGCTTTAACTGTACTTGAGATAGTTGATTTTCCATGCAGCACTTAACCCGTCTGAGCTGTCATAATCTATTGCTGCTGCGCACCAAGCATGGGGCTGTAACGAAGGATTTCATGCCTGCCTGTGCCTATAATTACCATATCTGGTTAGCAGAACACTGAGCTTCCCTAAATCTTGATAAAAAACAAACTGCCAGTTGGGGCATCAAACAAAAAGTTGAACTTCAAACAGCACAAAGAATTGTTTGTACCATTTTTTGTAAAAGTTTTATTAAAACAATAAATTGAGAACTTCTTTGAGAGCAAGTACATACATACGTTTACAATGCACCTTGCTTTTCCAGTCAAGGAATGCAAATAAGTTGCAGCTCATTTTAGGACACTATACCTCACCTCAAATTGCAGGACGACCAGATCATCTCTTTTGTTTCTTTGCACGTCACTGACATTCCTGCTCAGCAATCAGCACCCACAAGAACAATTCTCTGCTACTAAATACATATTTAACCTCCAACGTTGGGGAGTGTGTTGTTTTGATTTTTCAACAGCTGCTTCACAAGAAATGTTCTAAAACCGTAGTATATCCATTAAAAGTTTCGGCAAAAAAAGGGAAAGACTTTTAAGTGTTTGTGAGTATTCATATGTTTGCTCTTAACTGGTGAGTGACAGATGTTGGCCAGATGGTGTTGACTCACAGCACAATAATCCGGCACACTTGAGACTTTTGGCTCAGTACATATTTGCATTTTTCATCTCCCTTACTAAAACATTTGGTATTAAAATCTAAAGAGATGTGAATTAAATTTATAGTGGTAGACGTGTGTGTAATTCTCTAAAAATAACACCAGCACTCCTGAATTCATGACATTTATGGAAATCATACTGATAATATGTACCATTTGTATTAAGGTATTTATCCAGGTTAGGGTGATTACATTGGAAGACCTTGTCAAGTGTTTCTTTATCTTAGTAGCTGACACTATTTGGGAGAAAGTAACTCAAAACCACATGGGCATACATCAGGGGAAATAGACTTCTTTTTTTCATTACCTGTTGTCAGATGGGAGAAGAGACAAAAGAGCCAAAGATGACAATTTCCTCCTCTCAGGCTGAGTGATGTTGTCCATGCGGTCCACCCACATCTCGATCACACTCCCCAACAACTGGTCCATCTATAAATTATAGCAAATAGATTTATAAAGCTTTGCAAAAGTAATCACACACCTTGTTGCAACCATAAATGTCCAACTATTTTGTTTTTTTTTTGTTCAACCAACTGCCTTCTGCTTAATATATCATCTGAAAATGTAGAGTGTATGATAAAGCTGCTCAGTTTAAACAAAGAAGCACCTAGCATCTGCAGAGACCCACATCTTGGGTGGGAAATATTTTGATAAGCAACTAGTGCTTGTTAACTCTACATATCAGGTATTTATGTAATACAAAAAAATCATTGTTTCACAAAGTTTTACAAACTCCTTTTTGAAGTTTGTTACAAACCAGGTAGGAGGACACAGCGCAGGTGGTATTGAACAATGTGAGACAAATAAGAAAAAGTTGACCTTCTTGGCCGACCTGCAATGTGTGTGTAGAGGAAAAGCCATTATGTGTATGCCACAATAAAACCTGATGATGGTGGTGGCAGCATTATGATGTGGGGATGCTTCTCTATCATAATCAGAGCTGATAAAAAGATGAATGGAGCTATTTACAACCTTCCAAGAATGGTTGTTCATAAATGCTGGGTGTGATTACCTTCATGAGCTCCTGTTATTTAACTTTTTATTTAATTTTTATTTTGCAGACATCTTGTTTGGGCTTAGAGGCTCATGGCTGATGGTCACGCTGTCCCATAGTGAAACACCAAGCTAAGTTAGAAAAATAACTTATTTTGTGATATTTATTTTGCAAGCTTCAAATTGTGCTAAAAGGGCAAGTGTAATTTTAGAAATGAAAAAAAGTATATTTTTTTATGATGGAAGAAGCAAAGTCAAGATGTCAAGGATTAAAAACGTTCCCATTTGTAATTCTCTGGGTCATTACTTCAACCTGAATGATTTCCTTTTAACAGCCACTTTGTCTCTCAGACAAAATGTTGCTGAGTTGACAGAAAAAAAGAGCAGACGTCAGCCTCACCTCCTGGTTGCATTCGGAGGCCATTTGTGAGAGCAAAGAGGAGAAGAAGCTAAAGTTCTGGAGCAGGACACGACCGATGATGCCAAGGTAGGTGGACATCACAACAGGATAACGCTGCAAATCACACACACATACATACACACAAAGCATTACCATCATTTGTGCACATCTGATGATATGATTTTTGTGTGTGTGTGTGTGTGTGTGTAACTAAACTAAGGATACATCAGGTCATTAACATTGATGTAAAGATTTAAGCAGTAATAAATATGAGCAAATCCTAAAATGGTGGCCTGTGTCTTTAATTACTGTCTGATTAATACATGCCACCATGAACTGATGGTATACAAAGAAATAAATATTTAAAGGAATAATATGTGTGGTGTATGGCACACTCTATCACTAATTTAAAACATTTAACATAATAGAGATAACTAACTCAGATGTGCATGAGATGGGAAAAAAAATCCTCACCTCCCCATCCACGATGCCTCTAAAGACAGCTGGCATCAGAGGCTGAAACATGTGGACTCCCAGTACAGGGCTAACCTTTAAAGCTATTTCAACCACCTGCAGAGACACATGGAGACCAAGGATGAGGGAGACACATAAAATGCAGCAAAGAGAAGCACAAAGGGAAAACTCTGAAGAAAGGCAGGGAAAAAAAGAGTTCATGGAGGGATATAAAGAGAGGAAATAGGGCACAATTATAAAAAAAAAAATAAAAAATTATATATATATATATATATTGAATTACTCAGGTTCAGTGAGTTGCAGAAAAGGATGGCTGTTTTTGTGGAAATAATGTTAGACATGTGGATGTGTTCTGTCAGGCAATGGCTATTAAACAAATGGTAAAAAAGCAAACCTAGTATTTAATTTATTTTAAATAGACTGCTCATCTTTCAAGAAACAAAAAAAAACTAACTTGTTAGCTAGATTTTTTCCTCAGGGATCAGAAGTCAGGATGTAGCAGCTGTTACAGGCTTGCTTTTATTATGACGTACGAGTCTGGAACTAGTCAGTGTGAGCTCTGTAGACTGTCTTTTGGCAAGTCATTTCTCTCACTCCAAAAATGAAAACTGGTGAGTTCATCTCACATGATTTTTGTTTTTATGTCCTAAGCACAAGAAGCAGAATCTCTATGGATGTCCTGACTGAATAGCACCCTGGACAAGTTCTAGAACAAGTCACTTGCTGCATGTCCTATTCAGCATCATCAGGCAATCCAAGTTTAAGCTGCCAAAAAATCATAAGAATAATATATCTTTTCAGAGCTGATATCTTTACTTTCTAAAACATCATCTCAAATACTGTTTTACACTCATCCTGCTTAGTTTACATAAAGATGTTGAAACAGAAAAATAACGTTTTCTCTTCAGCTTATGGTAATCCTAAACGCACAGTCATTGCCTGCTCTCTTGTTGACACCTTCGTGATGCTCCTGGTACTGTGATGACTTTATTTGAACAGTATCAACATTCCGTTTCACACGCTTAATTCTTAGTTCGAACTGAGCTACAATCAATACAGCAACAAATATGACAATACGTGATGATTTGATAAGAGAGTTCCCTTTGGGTCCAGCAACGTAAATAAGAAAACGAAAATGTACAACCAGAAAATGTAAAACTGTTTATAAAAAGTAAATCAAAAACATAGTGAAGAGAGAAACAATTCTTACAGGTATTTGCCAATTTACTGAAGATAATTATCTTTAACTTCTTTTGCTTCTGAGTGGTCAAACCAACCAGTGCAGTACATATGCACTGGTTGGTGCATACAGTATGTACTACCGATGGGTGTATCATTGTATGAATGTGTGAGCATTTGTGAGTGCGAATGGGCGAATGTGGCTCTAGTGTAAAGCGCTTTGAATGGTCAAAATGATTGGAAAAAGCGCTATATAAGTTCAGTCCATATCAGTCCATATCTGGATTCCTCAAACAGCTCATGTTGATTAGCACAAGCTGTCCTCCATTGTCAGAATATGTTATGTCGACATGTTTGTTTGTTTGTCAACTGTGTGCTGGCTCTTCTTTCGCTAGTCAACAACATTAGTCAGAGCCAGATGTGCAATAAGCCATCAGGCTTAAACAAGCTCAAGCTTTGTGGAATTACAGGCATTCTGCTGACACCCAGCTCTGCTGTAAAAAAAAAAAAAACAGCAAACAGTTTTCCTGGGAAACGCAAATTCTGAGAGATTGTTATTCAGTCATTTTCTTTTAGAATAGAAAATAAATATACTTTATTGTCCAACAATGAGTAAATTCATATGAATTTTAGGTAAACAAAAAGAGGAACCTATATAACATAAAACCTATTTGCATTTACAAAACACACCACTAAAATAGTAAAAGTGTTTCAAGTAATATGTTATTTTTTAGCAATTCAAGAAGAAGAATGCAAACCTTATTTTTAAATATAAGGAAATGTCCATTACTTTAAGGAGTGTTACCTTTGTATGCTTTCTGCAAGTCCACTAAGTGCAACGAATATTTATATATGAAAGTTCATTCAGAGTTCTGCAGGCATGGCCTCATGATTAACATGTTTTTATTAATCCCCCTAATACTCAAGATAACTTTTCTTTATTCACATTCGATATTACAGGACACCCAAGTCATCCTGTAATCCACGCTAATGTTTAACCTTATTTCAAATAAGACGATCCTAATCATTTTCAATTCACTGACAAGACAAGTTGCAGACAAAAATCTCTTTACTGTGTTAGTCTACAATGAAAAAACAGGGGGAAAAAATGGTTGGAAAAAAGCTGAAATATTTATGAGGAAAAAATATTTCTACACACTTTCATTCCATACTTTTCCAGGCACATATTTATTTTGTGTCCATTGTAGACATTCGAGTAGAAAAAAAAAAAAAAAAGAACACTGACTATGCTTTTTACAGTTTTTTTTTTTTTTGGCATGTAGACTGAGATTCTTTAAAAGCAGATTTTTATTCTCCATGACTGCATCTCTAAAAACAAGTGGTTAAAATGTATAATTTTGAAATACCAGTTTACGTCTTCAACTGGAAATAAATGTTCACAAGAAATAAACAAAAACTGACGAGATGATTTTATGGTCACAGAGACCTTTAAGTTACCTTTAGTACTTGGACTTGTCCCTCGTTTGTAATGTCCTTTAGAAGTTCACAAAAGGATCGGCACAACGATTCGCCATAATTCTGTAGAAAAGAAAAAAAGGATTTGGAAATCTGATCAGAAACATTTAAATTCGGCATTTTTCTTTAAAGTGAGTGTCTGTTTCTCCCACCTGCAGGAACTCAACGGCAGACAAGTATAAATAGGCGTTTATGATCTGAAAACAGGTGCGGAGATTCTCGGAGCTCAGCTCTGAAAAACAAACATTGTCACATGAGATGCTGAATTTGCAGATTTGGTCCATTTGATAAAATGCAAACAGGTAAAAAAAATGTCATGGACTTAATAGGTTTTTATTTAAAAAATAAATCTGAAAAAATGTCAAAAGAGAGCATATAAAAAATCAATAAAGCCATTGATTAGCTTGTGCGGACACACATAAATTACAAAGTCTTCACAGTCTATTACAAATAAAAATGTACAAGAAACTGGATCAAATTTGTTCTCATGCCACAGAAAATGAGGAAAATGCAATGGGTGCCTACATTTTTCTTCACAAACTGAAAACTTGTTGAGAATGTAGTTTTCCTGTGTATCGCTGAACTAGTTGTTTAGTTCTGAGAACTACTTCAAAACTCTGTGTACTTCCCACTCCGAGCCTCTGTGAGCAGGTATTCCAGAGATGGATGACTGGATTTGCATTTCTTTGTTTTGACTAATAAGCAACATGTTTGATGTCATTCCTAAGGTTTTCTGTTGAATTATGGTCATTGAGCTGGTGTTGACACTCAACTTTTTACTCTGGAACAAAGATGCTGCTTGGATTCTGTCATGAGGCTTCAGGTTAGTTTCACACTAATAGCTTGACTTCATACTGCAGTAACTCTGAACCTCTCTTTATGACTTGGGCTTACTTTTTTTAAGCGTTTGATCAAATTTTAACTCAACAGCCTGCCATCTTCTGCACTTTACTACTTATTCATTCATGCTTGTGGGGGGGGGGTTAATACCTGCAAAAATATATTTTACTCACTTTTTAATAATTGTGTTCCCTCACTGACTAAGTTATGTTGCTATTATTTGAACACACCAGAGCAATTAGGACGCTGAATCACTAATTCTAGATGCTAGATATGTTTCACATTACTACATCTACTGGTAAAGGCACAACTTTGAACATAATTAAGCAGTGAAAGAAATACTGGATGGAACCATGATGCAACAGATGAATATTGTAGCATCAGCTTCACAGCCCTGGAAGTAAGTTCAAGTAGCTGCTGAGCTGCCAGGACAAATAGAAGGGTTGTAAGAATCCATTAAGAAGAACTGCACATAAATTATTAAGTGTGCCCTGTGAGATTATTATCCCAGCATTAAATCGGTTCTGCTTCATCTCTGCATTTTATACAAGTGGGGCTGTCTAACTTCATGTTAACACACAGAAAATGAAACCTTACAGATCAGGTGCTGGCTAGGATATGTGCATTTGCTAAGAAAATGCTGTATGAACGCTCAAGCACATGATAACACCTTATAAACACAAGGTCTAACTTGGTCAGATAATAGCAACAGGAGCTGAATAATTATCTCGTAATGAAACAGAACAAACAAACAAACAAACAAACAAACAAAAAAATCACTAAGCGTATCATTAAAAAGACATGCATAAAGAAATCGACCCCTCACTGGAACTGGATCATTTTCAGTTTGACCAACTGAGTTTTTGCCATCTGGTCAAAAACTAACATTTTTCTTTTTTTTTTGTTATCACACCACAGTAAGTTTGACCAACTGCACTCTTTAGTGTGGAAGTTGTTGCTGAAGGAAGAACACTCAACGTTGACCATATTCGGTTTCCAGTATACAACTATTAATTCAGTGGAAGTAAGACGATTCAAAATGCCATCAAAATGGTGTTGGCATTTTGATAAGTGCCATCACCAAAATCATACTTATCAAATGTTGGCCAATGTTTAATTTACTATGGCTCAAAAGCAATATGTTACATCTAATAACGTTGTGTTTTGCAAGGCAGTGAATCCTCAACAAGAAGGGTAGAAAATGTACTTTGAATTCTGTTCCTATATCTTCTCAGTTCCTATAGAGACATCAGATATGGCTGAATAGAACGAGCAATAAAAACATGTTTGGTGCATCTCTTAATATAGCAATAGTATTAAAACTAGCATAAAAAAAAACTTAAGAATTTGGAAATGCATCAAGAAATAAATGGCCCTCATGGTAACGCCACACAATTACAGAAGAGATTATGAAGTGGACAGATTTTGCTTTTCACTTTTAAAGAGTGTCATTCAATAGTTTGAGGTGAGTGTAGTAAAATGGCTCTACAATAAATGTTAATTGACTCTTGAACCACCAGTTGCGTAATAATGACAAGTGTGTTCTCAGAGTTGTGTGATTATGCTGTTTGATGTTATATACTGAACAGGGAGCTGTAGTGCTCTTATATACTTCTAAACCTGGCAACAGAAAGAGGAAAATGGAAACAGCCAACATTTTAAAATCTTCCATGTTTGTCATACAAATGGAAAAACCTCTCTTCTTAAACAGAAAAAATGAAGTAGGTGCAATGAGGATGAGATGAAATGAGACAAGTACAGTCCCGTTGTAAAGTTCTTTACAAAGGTAATCAGATACAGTGGGGAGAACAAGTATTTGATACACTGTTGATTTTTCAGGTTTTCCCACTTGCAAAGCATGTAGAAAACTGTAATTTTTATCATAGGTACTCTTCAACTGTGAGTGATGGAATCTAAAACAAAAATCCAGAAAAATACAATGTATAATTTTTAAATAATTAATTTCCATTTTATTGTGTGAAATAAGCATTTGATCATCTATCAACCAGTAAGAATTTTGGCTCTCACAGACATGTTAGTTCTTCTTTAAGAAGCCCTCCTATTCTCCACTCATTACCTGTATTAACTGCACCTGTTTGAACTCATTACCTGTATAAAAGACACCTGTCCACACACTCAATCAATCAGACTCCAGCATCTCCACAATGCCCAAGACCAGAGAGCTGTGTAAGGACATCAGGGATAAAATTGTAGATCTGCACAAGGCTGGGATGGGCTACAGGACAATAGGCAAGCAGCTTGGTGAGAAGGCTACAACAGTTGGTGCAATTATTGGAAAATGGAAGAAATCCAAAATAACAGAAAATCTCCCTCGGTCTGGGGCGCCATGCAAGATCTCACCTCGTGGAGCATAATTGATCTTGAGGAAGGTGAGGAATGAGCCCAGAGCTACACGGCAGGACCTGGTCAATGACCTGAATAGAGCTGGGACCACAGTCTCAAAGAAAACAATCAGTAACACTCTACGCCGTCAAGGATTAAAATCCTGCAGTGCACGCAAGGTGCCCTTCCTCAAGTCAACGCATGTCAAAACCCGTCTGATGTTTGCAAATGACCATCTGAATGATACAGAGGAGGAATGGGAGAAGATCATGTGGTCTGATGAGACAAAAATAGAACTTTTTGGTTTAAACTCCACTCGTCATGTTTGGAGCAAGAAGAATGATGAGTACAACCCCAAGAACACCATCCCAACCGTGAAGCATGGCGGTGGAAACATTCTTTGGGGATGCTTTTCTGCAAAGGGGACAGGACGACTGTACCATATTGTGGGAAGAATGGATGGGGCCATGTATCGTGAGATTTTGGCCAACCACCTCCTTCCCTCAGTAAGAGCACTGAAGATGGGTCGTGGCTGGGTCTTCTAGCATGATAACGACCCAAAACACACAGCCAGGGCAACTAAAGAGTGGCTCCGTAGGAAACATCTTAAGGTCCTGGAGTGGCCTAGCCAGTCTCCAGACCTGAATCCAATAGAAAATCTTTGGAGGGAGCTTAAAGTCCGTGTGGCCCAGCGACAGCCCCGAAACCTGAATGCTCTGGAGGAGATCTGTATGGAGGAGTGGGCCAAAATCCCTGCTGTGCAAACCTGGTCAAGAACTATAAGAAACGTCTGATCTCTGTAATTGCAAACAAAGGTTTCTGTACCAAATAAGTTTCTTTTTTCTGGTGTATCAAATACTTATTTCACACAATAAAATGGAAATTAATTATTTAAAAATCATACATTGTATTTTTCTGGATTTTTGTTTTAGAGTCCATCACTCACAGTTGAAAAGTACCTATGATAAAAATTACAGTCATCTACAAGCTTTGCAAGTGGGAAAACCTGAAAAATCAACAGTGTATCAAATACTTGTTCTCCCCACTGTATGTACCTCTACTTCAGACACAATTGGTCCAAATTATAAAAACAAAAGAGAATATGCATTTTTCAACAATTAATGTAAACAAGTGAAAGAAGATGCCCTTGTCATAAAATAATAGACCCATTTAGCTCCCATGCAAATGCTGTGTTTGACCAAAAACACACCACCGTCCAGAACCTCCTATCCTCATAGTGAAACAGGGTGGTGGCAGTACCATGCTATTAAGAGGCATATTTTCCCTGGGATAGAGCTAGTGAGGGTTGATAGGAAGATGAATAGAGTAAAAAATAGATCAACACTGGAAGGATATTAGTGAGGAAAAGAGTCAGATAACGACCCAAACATGCAGCTAAAGCTACAATAAAATAGTGTCGTTCAAACCATATTCATCTAGTAGAATGAACCCAAATTAATTGAGACTTAACACATTGACACACGGTCTCAATCGAGGCTGACTGTGCCTGTGCTATTTTACAAAGAATAATGGCAAAAAAAATAAAATAAATCAGTCTGTAGATGTAGAAAGCTGGTGGAGCAATACCACTAAAGACTTGTAGAGAATGGAGGTTGTGCAAAATACTGAGTCACAGGGGCTGAATACAAATGACTACCACATGCTGCTCTGTTTTGGTCCATCACTTAAAATACCAAAATACTTCTGCAATATACTGTACAGAGTTGATGAGAGAAATTACTGGGGTTTATGAGCCCCAAGAGATGCAAAGAAACTGCCGGGACCAAAACATGAATAATCACAAACAAGAGAAGATTTATGGCGTTACCGGTAGTCAACATAGTTGTAGTCAAAATGTTTACAAAAAAGTGAGAGAGTTAAGGGGAATTAAGATGGAAAAGAACATAAGAAGACCTGATCTTAGGACTGACAAATGGGAGCCAACAATCTTACCACACAAACAAACCCGACAGTCTGATAAAATTGCATGCGTTCACCTAGACCGACATTTTCATGAGTAGCTTTGAGGTAACAGGGTGACAGGAGGCACTTAGAAAACTTCATGAAAACTTCACAAAAGCCCAGAGTGAAGCCAATACATCATGTTGACATAAATAGAATTTTTGCTCTTTTCACAAACAAAACTAAACGTTTCATGGCTGTTTACTGAATTCTTAAAATCCAAAGTTCATTTTAGAGGTGATAGGATAACTTTCAACTTTGCACAAAAAGGAACCCAATATCTTTGAAGGTTTAATTAAAATATTTAATGCCCCAAGGCACAAAAGATAATTAAGAAGATGAAAATGTTTACAAAATGCTTTTAAAAAAAGTTGCATCTCACAACTATAAATTTAAAAGCCATCATGATTAGACCAAACCCTCTGAACTCAGGCATCATAAAGAGCCTTATCCTGATCAAACAGCTCAGTTGCTTATTAGGTTTGTGCAGGAAAGATTAAAATCTCCATGGTGAGTCGTGAATCAAGCCCACTTGGACCACAGTGCTGGTTCACCCAGGTGATTTTGATGCTGATGTATGCCACGTGCTTCCTTGGCCGGCTGTCAGCCATAATAAGGTAATTGGGGTAATGTACGCAACCATCTGTTATCTGGTCAAGTACGCAAAGCATTCCAGGGCCTATTTAGTCAGCACATCAGTCTATATGAATATTCAACATTACACTGAAGAGTATGAAGCCAAATTAGAGTAAACACATTCCGTGTGCCTATGCACAAAATGAGCCCAATAATGGATTTAAAACAGACAAGCAAGCGCAAAAGTCTTTGACTTTAAATGAGCAGTAAGGACATTGTTGAGCAGTGCTCTGTTCTGAAGCAGAGATGGTAGAAAACAGCATTGTTGAGTAAAGACAGAAAAACACGAAAGGCACACTATGACAGACTGAGTTTTTGAAAGTTAAAAGAAAAGAGAAAAAAAAGCCTCTCAGCTGATCCAGTTGCTGAACAAGACCAGCTGTGGTTATTGGACAGGTAAACAACTAATCTATTGTGTGCAGCTTTTTTTACCCAGTCCAAGTCGCAATCATTCATCCTAATTACTTTTAAACCAAGGAAGTATGCTATATAATAGACACAATAAATACATTAAAATAGCAATACAATCGAGTTCATAATTTTCATAAATTTCTAATACTTTGTAAAAACCCTTTGCTGACTATGACACCCTAAAGTCTTGAACCTATGAACATCAGAGACTGAGTGTCCTCCTTCACAATGTCCATTACTATAGTGCCTTGCAGTTGATGTTTATTTGTGGGCCTTTCTGTCCAAGTTTGGTCTTTAACAAGTGAAACGGAAGCTCCCTTGGGTTAATATCGGTTAACTGTCTTGGCCTGTAAAGAACATTTCCACTTGTTTGCCTTAATAAACTCCTGTGTTATTTTGGCTGTGTTTTAGCTCATCGCCGATCCGTATTATGAAACGTCATCCAATCAACTTGACTGTATTTAATTGGATTTGAACAGAAAGTATGTGTACAGTGGAGTTTATTTACATATTTAAATACACAAGAAAACATTTCACCCAATTCTTGTATTCAAAAAATCTACTCAAGATTTATGGTGTATAATAATTCCTCCCTGAAAAACAGAGCCGTGTCAATGTAACCTTGATATAAAACAAGCCTTGAGTAAGATATTACAAAACAAATATTGGTGAAATTGTAGATGAATTTTATAATTAATATCTGTTAAGTCAACACTTAAAGTAGCTCAGCTGAAAGTCTCCCACAGCAAGACGATTTTGAACTGCTGATGGCAACAGGTTGGTAGAACACAAATGAACTGCTATCACAGCAACCCTCAAGTGACAGCATCTCAACTCTGCCAATATTGCTTTCAGATGAGATGCCACAAGTTAGTCCCTAAAGGCTCCAATTGGCACAGACAGACAGGCAATTACGAGTGAGGTGAGAGCCAATATCCAAGACACAGTTAAAAGGCTACTCTGGTTAAAATCATAGAAAACTAGAGTGTTGAGAAGATAAATAATATTAAATAAAGTAAAACACTAACACAAATCTCAGCAAGAATTTTTCATACCAACCAATTCTACTTTGTGTTGCACATTGCGCATGTCAGGTGGTAACACCATAAGTATTGATGCACGCCGTGGTTCTCAGACGGAAAAGAAAAGATGTGAATACTGAAGAGAAGATGGGTTTCATTCATCATGTAATTCAGATGAAGAAATTTGAACCATACTTTAGAAACACAATTACATTTATTTGTCCAAACATGTGGGGCAGACCATGCACTTTCATTAGAAGCATGAACAAATAACAGAGTACTGTGCCCAAGTGGAGATCTCATCTACAGCTTCTATGAAATCCAACTAAGGCAGTATGGTTGCAATCAAAATATTTCTCTACAAAAAAGAAATCTGAGATATTTGACTTCTTTTTTCCAAAAGCAAAAGAGAACATAAGTAAATGATTGCGACAGCTGTCAGATATCTGTCCTTATATAACAGATGAATAAAGCTGTCCTTATATTTCTTGTTGATAAGCAGTGAAGCAAAAACATCTGAGGAAAAAGTTGTGTATGAGTATGAACACAAAATAAGTGAAAGTTTAAAGTTTTTGTAATAAATGGGGGGGAAATGAACAGAATTCTGCTTTGGGGCTTGAGGCAAGTCAAAAAACTGAGGTCTAGAATTGATAAGACATTCCGGATTCTTGTCAATTACTGCTGAAAAATCAACCTCATTGAATATTTATGTACCGGTTCATATATTACAATGCTCACATTAAGGAATATGGATCATCACCCAAAATAAATTAATTAAAAAATTCGGGGGGAAAAAATAGATTTTCCTATATAGGGTGATTGAACTTAGCCTTAAGGATTCGAGAAGGTGCTCTGTTAAAGTTGTAAATAATACTTTTCATTGCGTGAACATACATTTTTCTTATGTTATTTTCATGTTTTTTGCCAATATTTTTTCTGGTCATGAGCAAAATATTTAAAAGGCTAAATGGCCTTTTTGCCAGTTGACAGATTCTGCAGGGTAGGCAGACCACATTATCCTTCTCCACACAAGCACACACAAAGTGCTATAACAGTAGTAGTCACAACAGCAGCTGTTGAGGCCCTGATTAAGCTTTAGTCAGAACACATTTCATAGCCCTGGGCATATGCTGCACAAATTTGCTTTGGTTATGAACATTAACTAGAAAATGAGCCTCGCATATGACTCTGATAAGAGCCCTGGAGGTAGCTCCAGTGTTTAATAAAGAAAAATGCTGAAATTATGATCATCCAGTAAACCAGTATTTGCTTTAAATTTATAGTGTTGATGATAAATGAAGATATCAGGCACAAAAAGTGTAGTTGCCAAGTTAAATCAAATGGACAAAATCTGGAGTTTAAAAGCCCCTAAAAAAATTGTTGGTAGAGTGTACATAGATTTAATACCTGTTGCCATTTAACTTTCTATGCATGCGAGGATGCAAAATTGAGCAGAATTTTATTATCTGTTCTTGTAGAGTGCCAGTGACAGCCTAACAGAAAACCTTTCATGTGATTACTGTAAACATCATTTAGGGTTGGAATAGTGGAATAAAAACCCAACCAAAAAAAAGTGTTTCTAATTGAACTTAAATGGATGACCTTATTTTTCACCACATTTTCTTTTTTTATATTCTTAATTTTTTTCCCCCAGTCAATTACCTTTTGTTTCATATGTTCTATATTCCAGTTGTACATTTAATCCAAGCTACTGGCTTAATAATAATCTGATATTCTACTGAGAATATCTCAAAAAGACCAACAGCGATTAACAGTGGGAGAAGAATTATTTACTCTATTTTTAGCATAAAAATAAAGTAATTAGAGCTCAATTCCAGCAGCTCATGAACTTGTAAATAAGCATAATAGAGGTCATGCACTTATAAGATTGTTCTAAACCACAACATTCAGGCAAATCCCTAAGTGGTTAAAAAATGAAATATGGGCCCAGCTTTTATTTTAGACAACATAAAGGAATTATCATCTTGCAATAAATGTTGCTGATACCAAAAGGAAATCCTATCATTTAAAAAAAAAAAAAAGCTAACCTTGGCCAATAATTGTTTGGCTTATCCGAGAGCGCTGTATTTGGTGATTAATAAAAATAGTCCTAATAAAAAAGTCTCTTATAACTGTGCACACTGTTTATACATAATTAAAAAAGTCCATGTAAAAATGAATAGCTAACATGTCCAAAAAATATAAACTATTAGAAAAGTCACACAAGTCGACCTTCAAAAGAAGGTCGACTTAATATGCAAATTCAGTTGCATATTAATTGTTAAAAAAGTCAAAGATTCTAAGTTTATATTAGCAAACCTATAATTAAACTTCAACAGATAACTCAGTCTCTGCGTTAAATATGACTGAACACATCCAATCTCTATGGTAGCTATAATTGAAGTCATTACTTTGAGTAGAGAGGCCTGAAATAAAAAGGTTGTCTTCTAATGAGGATGTCTAAATTGATCCATGAAGCACATTAGCCGGGCAGTTAAGTGGGAGAGCTTCAGATGCCTTTAGTTCAGATGCTCCTTGGCTGTAAACATTATTGATCACAGGAGGGTGAGTATGCTATGCTCTGATCAATTCCGCACTGTAATTTATGCAAAAAATACAACAGTACGCTATTTTTGTTATCTGCAATTTAATAGACAACAATAGCATGTATTAATTTTTGTAAAAAGCGTTTGGCTAGCATCACACAGAAACAGCCTTTGGGGGGAAAAAAAAGTCCAAGACTAACTTTTAGCTTTGCCATATTAATCTGTTAGTCATTTCTCTTTCCTAGGCCCTCAGGCAATATCAATGAAACATGAGTGAAAATAAAATGGCACTTTAACCATTTAACCAATGGGCTCACTTCATTAGGGCTTCCCTTCTGCTCCAGAAGAAGCAATTGCTTCACTTTCAAAGCACAAACATCTCGTAGTTCAGAGCCAAGTGTTAGGGAAACGGAACGCAGAGCAAGGTTAACATTTTAACCGCAGTGAGACTCCTGACATTCTAATCAGGGAATTTGCAGTGCACGGTTAGCAGTGATGGAACAGGGCTCGTTATCAGAGAGGCCAGGCCACGTACCTGGCATGTGGAAACATTCCTCAGAGCCAAAACTCTCTCAACGGCCCACATCCCTCCACTGCTCTCCACGGACCAAAAGAATGAACGACTGGATGTTTGAGTAAAAAGCAGCCAAAGATGATGAGAGACAGCTTTAGAGCTTGAGAAAGATGCTAAAACCAGAAAACTTGAATTTTCCGAATAACTTTTCCTAAATGTATGCAAATAGATGCATAAGTGTAACATAGAAATTCTTCTTTTCACTCCCCAGTGCGGAAAACATTCATTTTAAAATGGCGTGCTACTTTACTTTGACCTGTGACCATACCTTCAAGCTTTTATCTTTCATCCCTGCCGCTTCGAAATGTCCCTTGAACTCAAGTGACAAGCTAATTATCTTCAAGATATCTAATGTGTTTAAAATGTGGAAAATCAACCAGGAGAACATAATGTTTCTGAGAGTAATATGAGACAGAGACAGAAAAATAGTCAAGTGGAAAAGGCATTAATTGCTGCCAATCTGCTATAATTGTACAAAAGCCACATCATAAAGAAAAACAATTTTTTTGCACTTAATAGCATATCTAAGAGCCTGAATTTAGCAGGCTCAAAAATATGTAATTGAGCTATTCACATCGGGATAAATCATCTGCTTTACTCCTGCAGCTCAGGAGAAGAGCAGTCATTCAGTCTTTTCAACTACATTCAAAATTCAACTTCAAGTGACTAAGGAAGTTATCTACCAAATAGAAAGTCAAAATGGGCACAGTTTGGTATGGCAAATAGCACCGAAAATGGCATATTTTATTAGAATCTTATGTGACATATTTTGTTTGTTTATCTTTGGAAAGAAAAAAAAGAAGCTAAGCTCAGACTAGATGTAGAACATCTGTGAGCATCAATTTTGAAATATTGCTACATATTCTATTTTGGGTTGGGTTTACTAGGTCACAAACATCAATATAATTTGATCTAAACCATTTCATTGCTCATCTGGCTACATGTTTTAGACTTATTGTTGTGTTGGAAGTGAATGTCCATTTCCAACACACTTGTTACAATCTGTTGGAGTCACGAGTCTCCAACAGATTTTCTATCTTCTCATTATTTCTGTCCAATCTCCTAATCCACACTGAAGAAGGCATGATGCTGCCACTATTATGTCTCACAAAAGGTGATTGTCATTTGCCAAAATGTTAAAATCCATGTCTCATTTTTCCTTCCCTTTCATAGTGATCGAATCTTTTGTTTTTGCTCTATCACAAACTACCTGTTGTGCATGAGCACCAGCACTGGATTCTCAGAGTATGTCTCCCAGGATGACAGTGATGGGTTCAAATATAACACTGACAGGCCAGAACATTATTTTTTCAAACCAGAAAGATGTGTTGTTACAGTATGATTATCTTCCAGAGAGTGATGAGACATGTTCGGCTGTGACAAAGCAAGGCATTTATGTTACCTGGACCAACATCACAGGACAAACATCATAAAGGAGCCTAGCTAAATCAACAGAAGCAGATATAAACACAACAAAAATAAGTTCATGCTTGATTTTACACCGTGAAACTGTTTAAGCCTAAGTAAACAGCATAAATATCTCACAACAGTGGATGCACTGAATTCCCAAGCAGTGAAAATGGTTTGCAGAAAACAACTCTGTAAACAAGATATATTTTTAGGAATGCGAAATATTAGTTGGAAAAATAAAAAGCAAATGTTTATGTACCCCACTTCACTTTGTGACACAAGACAACTGGTAAGCTGATGCATGAAAGACTGGGTCTTTTGTGGATGTAGATACTGAAACAGCCTTTCACAACACGAACCCTGGAGTAACATTTAAATTGAACTGTCACTATGTACTGGCTTCTGAAATTGCCTGCTTCCATAGTATGTAGACGAAAATGGCATAAAGAACAGGAAACAGTACATTCTAAGCTGAGAACAATATTTTGTCTATTTCTGCTTTTTACTTAAGATGTGTTATTTTCTTTTTCAAGTCTGATATTCTTACCATATGAAGAGAAGGCAGACCATAAGTGGGCATTTTCTAGTAAAGTTAATTGTAGCTGAAAAGTTATCCAAAAAGTATCATTAACATCCACCCAACCACCTACAAAAAAAAGTCATGGATGGTAAATGCTCAGGTGTTTTCTCAGTAAAACTTTGGCCCATATAAGGACAGATTTATCCTCCAACTTTACCTACAGCTCTTGTTACACGCATATGAGCGGTTAGCATTACTACGACAGTGTCTATATGTTCAACACAATCTTAAGCCTTCCTGTTATCTGATGAGAATTTTGCTCTTCCTTTCAACTTTAAAACAACATAAAAAGAGGCATGCCTCACCCTATTAAAAAAAATGTTTCCTCCATTTAAAAAAAAAAAAAAAAAACTTCTCACATCTCTCCCCTTCCTCAAACACATTTGTAAATCCCTGTTATGTGTGGTGTGCCAACTGACCAAAACAAGATCAGATATGAGTTTGTAACCAGCAGGGAATTGATAATGGTTTATCAAATTAGGGGGGAAAAACAAAAGGTTTATTCGAATCAACGGTCCTCTTCCAGGTGAATCTGGACAAAGGGACAAATGAGTATGTATTTAAACTTGGGTGCTACCATTGGATCTCTCAGAGTATTTATTAATAACACTGAACACATCAGTAAACAAGAGCTACCACTCTTGGACACTGAAGCACATTAAAGCTTTAAAATGGCCTTGAGGTGAATATAGCAATCAAATCTGAATCTCATGCCAAAAAAATCTGCAGATATCTTCATCCTTTATTGTGCAACATTTAAGTTCAACAACCTCTTTCTAAAACTACACTGTCAACCCTCTCTCACTTCATCATCAGAAACACTTAAAAGACTAATGTGGCAGCTGATTAGTGTTCACCGAATCTTTTAAACATCATTACTTGTGAAGATACAGCCAATTAAGTCCAGTTTCTCAGTGATTGAGGAATATATAAATGCTAACTGTGCCTTCTATTTATATATAAAATCTTCTTTCAAGTTTAAATAGATCTTTTTATTTTTCCTTCCTGTACAGCCTGTATTAAATTATAGACACATTTATGCAAAGATCCCTCAGTTACAGTTGTTTCTGTCACTTTAAAGCTTGTGTATAATTCTGTTTTCGTTTCTACATTTTAATCTGACTTAAAGTGATGCTTGCAAAGAAAATAAATAAATAAATAAAAATTAAATGGTTTCTGCTAGGCAGAAGATAAGGGCCTTACTTATCTTACCATTCATCCATGTCCAATCTCTACGTATAACCTCTCCCTTTTCTTCACGGATTTTCCAACCATTGCCACTTGAATTCGTTTTCATCTACCGCCTTCCTGTTACTGTTATGTTCCATCAACCTCTTCGTTTCCTTGATCCTCTTTAATTCCCTCCTCCACCATTACTGCGACCCATAGCGCTTTGGCTCTCTGTGCCCTATGGAGTCTATACAGTCTGCACAGTCAGTGATAGAATGCTAGAGCAAAGCCAATAAGACCAACAAAGCTGTTGTATTAGTCTGACTTATTGCAATCTGATACTAAACTAATGTCGCTTGTAACACTGAAGGTCAGAGACACATGCACAACATGAGTGGTGTCCTTATGATAAATCATCCAGGCAGCTTAATGCAATCACTCAAACCTGCAGTATAAGCTTAGATGCCTTGAGGCAGTGATGTGATCTTCAAAAGCAATAATAGCCAAACGAAGACAATTATATAATTAGGTTTATGACAATAGATTGTTCAGCTTACCTCAACAGTTACAGTGTAAATATATAGGAACATTTTAATCGGTCAGATTCTTTGTCTGTGAAAAGAAGTCCAGTGTTTGTTTTGAATTACACAAAAAAAATTTACATACAATTTAAATCAGATATTTACGTATAAAACCGTGCGACTACTTTTTTCCAGACCATTTGGTATTGAAAATCAGATTAAACTTCCTGTTTTGGGTCAGATAAGATCATGAAAATGAATTATATTTCCTGAATAATAAGAGGGAGAATTATTAACATTTTATTAAAATTCAAAGACTTATAACTACATTTCTAAACAATTAGGGAAACTACAAGGTGAGAATGATATGGCTGTTCTAGCTTCCGAATGGTTCAGAGTGTTTAAATAAATTTTAGGCTATTTTCTAATGTAAAGTTAGGAAAATATTTTAAACAAATCATACATATAAAAAAAATGCATATCAACTACTTAATTTGAAGAACGATCAAAAATGACCCTTGCTGATTATTCTGGTCTTTGGCCAACATAAATAATTTTGCTAATTCAAACTGACCAAAACCATAAAAGGTTTTATTAGACTTGATGTCCAGCAATGGGAGAAAAAATAGGTTATATGTATTTTAATAGTTTCTGTAAATATTTGGTTTTAACTGTGCTACATATATTACCCCCAAAATAGAATTCAGTTACATAAATTCTAATATTGTTAGTTTTTTATACTCCCTTTGCTGACTGATTTAATTTATATGTTAATGCATAATATTCTGAGGACGAAAAAAAAATCCTTCGCACACACCCAGTTGGATAAATCAGAAAACAAAAGAAATCTTCTGTAAGCTCACCCAACAAAGCTGACATGTTCTGGAAAATTCTGAGCAGCTCCGGGGTGATGGCTGGGCTGTTCTCCAAAGTCACCAGCCTACACAATGAGAGGGAGGAAATGGGGTGAACACACATTAAGGAGTAAAGGGAAACACGAGAGGAACAAAGCAGATAAGGAATATTAAAACAGAAAATAGGAAGATGATGTGAGAAAATTGTGCAGAAGACACATATTGGAGGTGGCAAACAGAAAACGGGTCGGAAAAATGCAACCGGGCAAATTACAGAGACTGAATGTAGAAGGAGAGCATATGATAAGGGTGGTAAAAACATAATAAATAGGCGAGGAGGTGAAAAGACAAAGTGGTATGAAGAAGAGGGAATGTAATATTAATCTGGTATGAGCATGATTGTCCTGGTGTTTTTAATTTCATTTTATTGGAAGAAAAATTAATTATAAAAAAAATTTACAAGCCTTCTCAGATCACAGAGATTTGAAATGATAACATTTGGGCCGGTCAATAATAGAGAGAAAAAAATTATTCACAATTCTAATGATCAATATAACTTAGAGCCTAGAAACAGACTAATTATTGCACATAAAAGAGCTGTTTTCAGATCTCTTCACTCAAAAAGTATTTTGTTCTCTGATAATATCTTCTGAATTGTCTCTTACAAAGTTGCATTTTTTCCCCCACACATATCACAAGTGTCTAAACAATCAATGTTTTTGTGAAGTTAAGATTGAACCAATCAGGGATTTCCTGGCTCATGCTGATTTCTTGTTGTGCTGCAGGTTCTTTTGATAGAGGTGGCAGTTTTGAACGTAGCAGTAAATAAAGGAATTACAAGATTATTTCCACTACCATAATGCAAAACGACCTCTAAACTGAGCAATAATTCCAGGTTTGGAATAAATAGGTCTAACGTCAAAGAATATGATGTCCCTATTCCAGAATGCCTGAGCCACCATGTTTCAAAGTGTACTCTGGCTTGAATCTGTGTTTGGGGGTTGACTGACAAAATGTCTGTGGCCCCTGGAATAAAAAAAGAAGACAGTTACTTTCATGTTGCTTCACTTCTTTTTAGGCCAGTCAGTGTGTTTTGTGGCAAACTGTAACCTTTTAAGCCATGTCTTACTTTACAATAAGACTCCGAGGGACTTTCTTTTCCTCACACAACCACCTTCTAAATTAGCGGTTCTCAACGTGGGCGGTACCGCCCCCCAGGGGGCATTCAGAGGACGGCAGGGGGCGCTGGCGGACATTTTTACAAAAGGGGGGCGCTGGGATGCCTTTTGGGGGCGTTTATCCACAACAATACCAGTTTAGACTTTGAGCAACTTGATAAAACTGTATTGTGTAACAATAAACCATGCTTGGCTGCAACTGTATCAACTGCAGCTCTTCTTCTATTCAGTGTTTGTAGCTTCATGGCTCCGCTCTGCATCAGTTCAGCGTTACACCGGCTGATGACGCTGCTGTGATTCACTTTGTGTGGTTTTTATGTAGGCTACATATGTTTTGGCAGTTCTGTGATCATGTCAAAGCAGCAATTTATATTAAAAAGTGTTTTATTTCCGTTTGAAAGCTGCCCCTTCCATGGAAGGACAACAGAAAATCGCTCTTATAAACATGTAATTACTAAAATCACGATACCCTCACATTGTATCCCTCTGAAAAATGAACCCATTTAAATAAAGAAATCCCTCCATGGGTGATACCACAATAGAGAGAGTTCATGTTATAGCGTTAACACCGGTGCTGCAAGTGGTCCGACATGAAACGGGTTTGATGGAACAACGGTACCAGCACTTTTAAATTTAAATAATCAGAATACCGAAATTGTTTCCGTTGTTTTAAAAGATTTATGTCGGTCTGCCTTTTCCCCATCAATATGTTTCCCGACCGCCCTGCACCTTAGGGAGTTAAAAAAAAACAAAAAAAACGCAGCGCACATTGCACAAAATTCTGAAACATGAGAAGCGGGCAAAACGGAGCGACGAACTAGATGTGAACTATGGCATAAAAACAGAGAATCCGACGCTGAACAGTGAAAAATCAACACATGATGTGAAACACATGACGATTACGAGGCGCAGCAGGTGATGAGCGAAAATTACTGGTGGTCAATAAACAATAAAATAAATGTAGCAACAGGAAAGAAACTAAAGTGGACATAGCAATAAACCAGGAGAGGATAATACTAATCAAAGGAAACTAAATGGAAATGAATAAAGAACAAAATGCAAGAATAAACTAAGAAACTTAAGTAAATACGGAGGAATAAACTTGTATGGCAAGACCTTTCGAGCAATAATTAATACAGAGGACTGTATGGCAAGAATAAACAGACACTATTTCCAGATAAAAGGTAAAATAATATTGTTGAAGTGCCATGGGCAGGGGCGCAACTACACATTATTCAGGTGGATGCGAAAACATTAATCGGCGCCCCCCCACGAAGGAGCGTAGAAACATACACCCCCCCCCCTAAATAACGCAAAGTGCCAAAATAAAACCTCTCAATATTGCCAAAAAAAATTCAAGTATAAAACTTAGCATTCAAAGGCAAATACAGGTTCCATTACGATAAACAATCCAGAGTTACTGAATGAAAACTTCCTGATAGCATGGCGGCTAGCTGATTACTGCTAGTTCTGAGTGGCTGTTTCTGACTGAGCGGAGTAATTATGCAGAGCAGGGAGGAGATCGATTATTTTTTTAGAGAATATCTGTCTCATGTTAGGACAGCGAAAGTTTTAATACGTATGTAAAATGTATTTTTTTAGGTTAGATGCTGCAGCTTTAAACAGAGGTTCGGTGTGAGAGTCACTACCAGGTGGAGCAGAAGCGGCGCTCCGTCTGTGAAATATTACTGTAGCGCGTAGCAGCGGTTCAACAGCGAGAACAGAACCAGCGTCTTACATTGCAGCTCAAAGACTTAAATAATTTTGCGGGTTATTTGTTAAGCTTTCTGACCGTCATGCTAATCCGGGTGAGTGTTTGTAGCTGTGCGCTGCTTTACCTGCTATCTGATCCTTCGTATGTCTTTTTTACTGCAGTGAGCCTCAATGTAGCCAAACTCCGTCAAGTATGGCATTGTTTTTATGTCGTATTAGCTTCGTTGTCTTGATGCATTTTAACGTGCTTCAATTTTCCACCGCAACACGCAAACATCCCCATTCACTCAGTGCATTATAGTTCCACATCGCTTAGGATTTGTTGCTGCGCGTTTGCGCAGTGTGAAGGAAAGAGGAGACCAGCTGCACAGGGAGGCTGCGAAATGAGATGCAGGTGATCGGTATCGGCAACAAGAGCCAATGATTGCCGATCACCGATCATGCACTTTTTCACAAAAATCGGCCCGATTATGATCAGTGACCGATCGATCGGCACACCTCTAATTTTAACTCATGAGCCAATGTTTAACATTTTCCAATCTTCAGTCATCTTTTTAATTAAAATATGTCACATTTACACAGAATCAACAGCATGCAGGTCATGGCCGTTTTCTATTACTCTACTAAACCTATTAGCTAATCAGTTGTCACAAAGACAACATTTCTCCCAAAAAAGTGACTCATCTGGTTCGTTATGTTACACTGCTTTTATTTTGTTGTAACTATTTACCATAAGTGAACAGATTTAGATTTACGTGACATTTTTCAAAAGGTATTGGTAGGTTGTGGAAAGTTTCACAAACTTCTATAATAAGAAATGAACAGGAGAGATACTTAAGAGGACACAAACATGGAAATAATCCACGAAAGATAAAAGAAAGAGAAAATTACATTGTCTTTGTAAACAAAATAAATGCATACAAAGCAGTGCTGGTCATCAGGGAGGATAAAAGACGGGACAGAGATATGCAGCTGGCACAAAGTCAAAATGAGAGAAAGACAACGTACATTCTTTAGAACATGGAAGAAACTTTCATGTTCCAAAAAGGAAGTTTTGAAGCCTGAAGAAGCTTTAAAACTACTTGTTTTCAAAACAAAGCCACAAAGGGAAGATTGTGGGCAACATGAACATTCGACAAATTCAGTGATCATCGGGCATCTCTGTCAGTAAAAAGAGCCAATTCAAACAAGATGCAACAATGAGGTCATTAAGCAACATTTATCTGTAAGCTGTTTGTAACTGGCCTCTAAACGGGACAGCAAACATTAGCCAGTAAATGAGGCCAAGGAATGATAAGACAAAGAAGATTCATCGTCGATAGGCACTACAGAGAAAAGAGGCAGAAATAAAGACAGCCACAGTATTCATGTGTAGGCGTGTGTGTAAGGGATGAAATGAGATCACTAAGTACTTCATAAAGATCAGCCTCAGGGAATCTCGTTTTCTTCCCTGGACTCATAAATGTTTGAATACGGCATATTTATCCATACCAAAGCTCCAGTCCATCCTCTAGCAGATAGACGTGAGGAGGCTGAGAAACGTCGGTGCTCAGTTGGATGACAGGAAGAAGGAAAGGGTAAAGGTTCTTACTCTCTGCCCCAAGGCCCTGAAAGAACAAAAAGATACAGGAATCAATGCCAAACAGTGACAGCAAGACATGGATGCTTCAAAGTGTTCCCGCGCTTTCTGTGTTTCGCTTTAATTGAAGTTCTTTGCAGCTCATCTGAGGAGAGCACAGCAGTGGAATGGATTTAGACATTGTTTCCAAACCACGTGCTGCCACGCTACATTTTTTTCCTCGCACAAAAATGAGCAGCACAAAATGGGGACCTTTCACGCTGCAAGGCACGTGTCACTACTTCTAGTTTTAATAAGAAGCTGTCAAAAAGAAAAGCTTTTCCAATTGAAGGTCTTTAATTTTGACGCACAATGCTTGTTTTAGGCAGCAAGAGTTGTTTGGACATTATATGTCAATTTGATGACCCTATAAAACAGTGCGAGCCCATTAAGTTTGACTATTTAGGAAAAAGAACATACTGGGGCACAACTACAGGAACTAAGTTACAGCTCATTTCCTGGTCATTTGGACTTTAATGACATTTAAGATGATCTGTGGTTAAGTAGGAAATTAGCATTTTTGTAGAAGTCAAAACCATATTGCTATATAGAGATATGCCGTTGGTGTAGAATGGAGGAAAAAAAATCCACAAATAGAAATGCTCACCATAATAGATACTAATTGTTTCACTACGTAAGATTTAAGATGCAAAATACCATTTACCTCAGCTAGTATTTCTTCACAAGGATTTTTGCTTCTGTTCTAGGGCTGGTACGCACATCAAAAACCATCTCCTTTTTGAGTAGTATGATGGCCAGGCACTTCCACAATTTTAATTCTTGTATTTAACTGTTTGAAGACATGAAGGTGGCACCTTCAAGCATCTTAAAATTGTACCTAACAATGAACTCGACTTGTGGAGGGTCTCTAATCTTCTCATTGATTTTTTTAGATTCTTCCATCTCACAATAAACCAGTGTATTTATGAGCTGCCTTTATTAATGGGTAAACCTTCAGTTACCCATAAAGTTGAAAAATAAGAGGAGCTTCAAAAGTCATGACATTATCAACTGATTACTACTATTCATTGTTTGAAAACTAATCCAAGTATATGCAAAACATTCTTATATTCTCTAATTCTGCCTTTAACTTCATGTAATCCTAACTGAACTAAAAGGGAAAGCTTAGTCTGATTTAATTTCAGATAGTGAGAAAGGAAGCTTAGGAATGTTTTATATGCACTGTGTAAATATCAGGTTTCTACTACTGCATTAAATTTGGTTTTTATAGCAAAGTTGTTCTTATGAATTATGCACACCAACATAGCAGGTCCATTCAAACTTATCTTCAATATTTAACACACATGCCCTCAAGCTCCTTTCTGTTGATGAAAACTTAACCACTGTCACTGACTCTTAAATACATCCAATCCCTTCACATTTCATTTCACTTTATATATTCAAACAAAACACTAGAAGTCACAGTGAAGAATTGGCAAGAGCGTGTTTGTTGGGTTGCATGATGGGGGGCTAAAGGGAATATTGAAGCAGCAGAATTAATCCGTGTGAAGGCAATGAGGATCCAGAGTAGTGTTTCAGAACAGTCAACAGTGTTTCTATAATGGCACGACATTAATTTGCTCCCTCTTGCATTTATGTGGGTGTAAAAAGAAATGAGAGTGTCACTCAATCTCCCGCTGGAGAAAACTTGTCTTACGGGCAAAATTCATCCATTAAAAACAAACGAGTCAATACTGCAGCTTTTATGAGGTTAATAGTTGACTTAATGCCATGTGATCATAAGAAGACAAGATTGGTTTGCTCCAGTGCCAGATGGACTGAAGTTTAATAGTCAAAATAAACACACTGAACAGATCCATTTCCATTTTGCTGCAAGACCACTGATCCAATACTTCACAGCGATGCAACTATCTTTGACCTTTGCCATACCATCTAAATTAGTTCTGCTTGTTTTTGTTTTATAAATGAAGACCATACTATGTCCGTCAAGCCAAACAGAGAAAATGGGCATTTTGTCCACAGTTGCACCATTGCAAAAGTATTCACATCTCTTGAACGTCTCAACATTTTGTCTCTTGGGATCCCAAAAGTTCAATGTATGTTACTGGATTTTATGTGAAAGACTAACACAAAGTGGTGCCTGTACAGAACCAGCTGTTTTGTGAAGACTTCAGAGATTTGTTAGAGAAGATTAATAAACAGAAAGCAATATGAAGACCAGCGAAAACACCATACAGGCTAGGGATATAAAAACAAACCTAAACCACATGTTCCAAAGAAGTTGAGACTGGGCCGGAGGTTAATTTCCCAGCAAGAAACAATACTATACATGAGGCCACAGCTACTATGGAATTGTGTAATATGCGTTAACAATTGCCCTGTCAAAATCCAGACCTATATTTGATAGAGAACCTGTAGTGAAACTTGAAAACTGATGACAGACACTCATCCATCTAGTGTCACTGAGTCTGAGCTAATTTGCAAAGTTGAATCCCTTCACAATGGTATCCTCTAGACCAGTGTTTCTCAACCTTTTTCGGCCCAGCGCCCCCCTAGCCTTTATCCAGGTCCCTCACCGCCCCCCACCAAAGAATTTGTAGGCTACTTTGCACGGACTATTATTTTATTATTAATATTACTATCACTATAGTAGATGTTTTAATTTGTATGCTTGTTTCTGTATTTATCATCAAAAATAATTTCCCAGAGAACAAAAAAGCCATGGGAATAGAAATTATTTTCACAGGTGTCTACGAAAAATGCAATGAACATTCAAGTTAAAATTGGTAGGCCTAACAGCAGCCAGAGTGGAAAAATATTCTTGTTCTTTGCCATTTTCTAGTTGTTAAATCTTGCACAAAATGACCAGATAAAAGATGTACAGCAATGCCAGTTTAAACTTTGAACTATGTCCAAACGACTGAGCTCTGCAACATTAAAACATGGATAGAACTGTAACTACATTAATCATAACTCTTCTTCTCTTCAGTGTTTCTGTCAGTTTCTGGTGGTGCAGCTCTGTGGTGCCTTCAGGAGAATGGGACATCAGAGTATCATCCAGAAAATTTCACCCACATGGCATTTATTGTGCAAACCAGAGCTTTCAGTGAAAAAACAAAAGTTCCAGGTCCTTTTAATACAAATATGAGAAAGAAACATGGATTATATCTTTATATAGACCTGTATATTAATTTATAGATTAATAGTTTTACTGGACAGAAATTACAAAGAACAAATCTGGTTCTTAATCAAATCCTAATGAGTCAAATTAAAAGTGTCATGGAGCCATCAGCCTCATGACATTAACAATGACATGAAAAATAATACTGAAGAAATAAATATATCAAATCTAATTAAAAACATAAATAAGTGATCAGTTCTTTACTGTTATGATCTGTAAGATATATTTATTCTCAGTACTAGAAGTGGTCTCAACAAACCCATGACATTTCAACAATATAATTTTATCTTTTATCTGGAAATAGTGTCTGTTTATTCTTGCCATACAGTCCTCTGTATTAATTATTGACCGAAAGGTCTTGCCATACCTCTGTATTTACTTCAGTCTCTTAGTTTATTCTTGAATTTTGTTCTTCATTCATTTCCAGTTAGTTTCATGTGATTAATATTATCCTCTCCTGGTTTAACATTATGTCCACTTTAGTTTCTTTCCTGTTGCTAGATTTATTTTATCGTTTATTGACCATCAGTAATCTTCACTCATCACCTGCTGCGCCGCCTAATTGTCATGTGTTTAACATCATGTGTTGATTTTTCTCTGTTCAGCGTCGGATTCTCTCTTTTTATGCCATAATTCAAATCTAGTTAGTCGCTCCATTTTATGTCCCGCTTCTCCTGTTTCAGAGTTTTGCGCAAAGTGCTTTTTTTTATTTTTAAGCCCTTAAATGTGCAGGGCGGTCGGGAAGCGTATCGATGGGGAAAAGGCAGTCTGACATAAACCTTTTAAAATAACGGAAACAATTTTGGTATTCTGATTATTGAAATTTTAAAGTGCTGTGGTGCCGTTGTTCTATCACACCGTTTCATACCGGACCACTTACAGCACCGCTGTTAACGCTATAAAATGAACGCTCTCTATCGTGGTATCACCCATGGAGGGATATCTTTATTTCTTTATTTAAATGGGTTCATTTTTCAGAGGGATACAAAGTCAGGGCATCGTGATTTTAGTAATTGCATGTTTACAAGAGAGATTTTCTGTTGTTCTTCCATGGAAGCGGGCAGCCTTCAAACGGAAATAAAACACGTTTTAATATAAGTTGCTGCTTAACATGATCACAGACCTGGCAAAAATACCAGACAAAGTGAATCTCAGCAACGTCACCAACCGGTGTAACGCTGAACTGATGCGCCGGTGAAGCTACTAGCAGGAGCGGAGCGGAGCCAATAAGCTACAAACACTGAATAGAAGAAGAGCTGCCATCAATACCATTGCAGCCAAGCATGATTTAATGTTAGTTACACAATACAGTTTTACCAAGTTGCTCAAAGTCTAAACTGGCATTGTTGTGCATTTAAGGTGTAAAGTTTACCTTCGACCAAACGCCCCCCAGAGGAATCTCAGCGCCCCACTTTTGTAAAAATGTCCGCCAGCGCCCCCTGCCGTCCTCTGAACGCCCCTTGGGGGTCGGTACCGCCCACGTTGAGAACCTCTACTCTAGACACACAGAGCTCATAGAAACACCCCCCACCCCAAAAAAAAACCTCACAAAGACTGCAAAATGTGGTTCTACAAAGTATTCAGTCAGAGGACTAAACACACATTCAAGTAATTTTGAATCAACCTCAGAGTTGCACAACTTTGTGGTTATCTATCATAAAAACTCCTCCTTCTGAAAAATACGCAAAAGCTACTCACTTGAACAAAAGGTAAAAAGGCTCAACTGGCATGAACAGTTTATGCACGGTCCTGCGTAACCCAATGCCGTCAAGCAACTCCAAACTCATTTGTTCAACTTCACGAGTTTCACTTAGTTTGCCAGATGTGTTCTCGTTTTACTCTCAATGGGAGCTTGTCATAATCATCTGCCACTATGAAGTAACGCAGCCGAGCCACACAGGGGTCCAAAACATATTGAAGACTAAGGCGGGCAGCTTCATTCCTGTGGGTAACAAAGTTCATGGAAGGAGCTATTTTTTCTCATTACCTCCATGGCAAACTCAAGTGATGTTGCAGCAAATTATCAGAAATGACAAATCATAAAAAATGTCTTGCAAGATGATGCGCTGCACTGCCAGAAGCAGGCATATTATACATTTTGCCAAAGTATTATGAACCCTCTGAGTTTCTGTAAGAGTTTTAAAGTAGGAGTAGGGAAAAAAAGAAACATCATATGCATGATTATAAGAAATCAGAATTCCTGAAATGTGCATAATGTAGGCCAGCAGCCAGAAAAGGAAAAGTCATGAAAGTGCCAGATGTACTAAACATAACCATAGATCACAACAGACGGCCTGGTATTTGTGCTTGACAGAACATGCGCATGCAGAAAATACTAAAGCACGAAATGCATGGCGAAGCTCTGTACCTGCACCAGGTGGATTAGTGTCGTCAGTATGGCACATCGAAGCATGTTGTGTTCTTCAGACTGTTTCCAGAGCAGGGGCAAGTACTGAACCAAGCAGCCTACATACGGTCGGATCTGGAGAGAAAAACAAAAGATGAAATGTAAACATCACTGTGAAAATTCACAGGGAATGACAAATATATTTGATAGAATGTGAGTGAGAAATTTGATCTGAATGGTCAGGGTAACTACAAATACATTAATTCAACTGCATAGAAAATAACTAGCAGATAACTAGCTTAATAACTAGCTTTTAGAATAAAACTGGTGTCATTTTCACGACTTTCTATAGGTCAGTGTGATCACTAAAAATAGACTTTTTCATCTTCATGTTTTTATAACAAGAAATCAAAAAGTCCAAAGGAAACCTGAAACAGACTAGAAACACAGAATGGCCTCCAGACAGCAAAGTGCAGCGCTGACAAAGCGCAGCATAATTCTCTGTGGGAACCATTATCAGTAAACAACAAGGAAAATTCTCTGAGCAAAACACCAGATGGACCAATCAGCCTCTTCCAGTCATTACTTCTAGGAAACGGGTGGGTTATTGCACATTTCAAAAACAGCATCCGTGATAGCAGAAATAAAGCTAAATGTTTTGTACTGGATTTAATGCAACATGTACTGCCATACCCTTCAAATTAAAGTGTGTGGTTGTGGGTAGCCTTTGTTTTCACCAAAGAATACTCAAAACTTCATCTTGAAAACTCAACTTATTGAGGTGAGACGACCTGCCTGCACAGAACACCTGTCACACACTAAGTACGTAGCAGGTTAGCAATCAAAAATGCGACAGAAAGTTCTGACTTGTTCAGGAATCAACTTTCTTCTTATAAGTACATACTGATTCATCACTAACCTATGAAACAGTGATAATAAAAGAGTTGACATTATTTTTGATATACGATTCATATATATGTATATTTTTCTTACACTCATAAATCCTAAAATCCTCTGACAGCGTCAGCAGAATCTGTAGATCCACAGCAGTTAAAATACAAAATGTAGCTAATCTCTTCTTTTCACCCAAGAAGATCATGTTTCCATCTCCTCCAGTCCCACGTGTCTACCTGTCATGCCAGGCATGTCCTCCCTCACCACATCCATTAATCTTTTCTTTGCCCTTCTCCTATCTGCCGGGCAGCTCAGTCTTCTGCATCCCTCTCTCACACGCAGACCGTATCTCTCCTCGGCACATGTTCAAACCAACTCAATTGTGACTCTTATTTTTAAACAGAAAAGCCATACAGGAGCAGCTATTCATGACTACCCTAGCCCAATCCCGGTGGTTTAAAAGCCAAGTCAGCTTCCTTTATCTACTGTTGTTTTGCAAGAGAATCTTCATGTCTCATTTTTATTGCAAAACAAAAGGCTGAAGAGTGTTTGACTTTATTTAAAAAGTGTACTTCGCTTTAATGACTTGATACAAAAAAGTAGAAAAGTGACAAATGCAAAGACAGAAATTTACAAAAAGTGTAATATTGACAAACTTGATCCATTTTCCTTCAGAACCCTTCTGCTGCTTGATTTTGACACATTAAAGAAAAAGTATACATGATCCTCTGAAGCTTGCTTACCAAGTAGAAAATAAATAATTGTCTAAATAAAAATAAATACCTAAATAAACAAGATACCTGTCCTGCTTTAGTTTTCACACCATACGTGTGTTTTTTCTGAAGTTTTCTTCATTATAATCATGGGGAGATTTTACTAGCCGTCTTTAATACATCTGACCAATGGTGTGCAGCAGCATGTGGGACAATGGCAGTGTTTCATTAGTCACAATTGTTTGAGAGAGCTTCAGCCACTCCACCACTTTCTCTGGCCTTTCAATAAAATCTAAACCTTGATACAAAAAAACTGCCACATGCTTGCTTGAGTCTCACTGTAAACGGAAATATTTGAAAACTAAAAGAACCAAAAGTAAAGCAACTTAAGTAAGACAGTAAAATAATGGGAATATTAAACACATTTGAAAGTGTCTTCCAACTAAGACACTTAGTTGGAAGACTAAGTGAATACGCAGATAATAAGTCTGCGTATTCACTATCGCGTTGTTCTCCTTTATCTTGTAGTTAAACAAAAAAGGAAAATGTTGTGACTGTTTATGTAATCTTGTAAAATGTAAATCAAATCTTGATGGAAATTGACCTCATAAATCTTATGGTAGAACTGAATTTAGGACCTTAAAGAAAGGTCATATCCATTTTTACTTTGACTTTTTTCTAACATTTCATATCCTCTTTAGTGGCTGTGTTGCCGAGGTGCAAACCCAACACGCGGATTTTTTATTTCTTTTTTGCTCAATTACACCTTAGTAAGAAGCGGGTTAGGAGCGGAGGGAACAGTAAATACAAAAACACGACATACAGCCCCGAGGAGAGAGATAAAAAGTGAGGAAAATCAGACCCACTAACCAGCCTAGGGTGACATTTGTGAGATTGACAGTGAAAAAGGAGCTAAATCTCATATCTGTCATCGTGTTCATTTCAACTCAAGCCGCACTCATGGTTTCATTGCCGAGGCTTTTTTCCCCCCTCAACTGCTGCCACTCTTTGTGGGTTTGAAATCCCCTGTGAAGGGATCTAGAATATTAATGGGACTTCAACCGACTCCAATAGTTTAGCCAATGCCAATGACTGGTGAAGACGTAACCAAACTGACAGTTCACCAGGATCAAAGTAATAAATTTGACAGATATAAGTCAAGGAATCATGTAGGCAAAGGTACTTAGAATGCATCTTTAAAAAATATATATATCAAAGAAAAACAGTAGGGAATCCAGAGGATGGTCATTATTTTTAGGACTGACAGTTAAATGGATTAAATTGATGCTCAGAAAAAATGGCATCCACATGACCATAAAAGGAGTGCAGAGAGATGACTGTACCCTCATGGAAAATGAGAGCAGACATAAGAACAAGCGCTGCCTGGGGCATGTGATTTAAAAAGAATCGGGCTAAGTCGCACTGAAAATATCACTGAGAAATTATGCATGTCTGTCTAACTGAATAGCCGTGTTTTTGTTTTGTTGGCCTGATCCGGGTGTTGCAGAAGGTGACAAATGTTTTGCATCTTGGTGTCGCTTGTTCCCCTCCGAGTACAGGTCAATAACTCCTGCTTGTACAGTTATTCATCAAAGAGTAACTAAATTTCTCCCTTGCAGAAGGGCACCTTTCTGTTCACCACAACTTCATTTGTCACACTTGAGACATGTACAAGTGCCAATAAATGTAAATATCATTGCAAGGTTTCAGTAATACAATGTAGAAGAAAAGCTCATAATATAAACAAATTAGGTACAGAGTGGTAGATTTTATTTACAGCTTATAATTTTGATGATTACCTCTTACAGCTCTAATTAAATTAAAGTTCCCAGGACAGCAGATCAAAAGAGGATTTTTTTTTAATAGAAATCTCAACCCACGGAAAAATATGTCCATATACTGTGCAGTATATGCAGTCGGTACTTTTTCTGGATAATGTTTTGCTTGAATTGCTGCATCAATGCAGCCTGAGGCACTTCTGAGGTGTCAGGGAAGCTAACACAGCTTTAATAGCAGCTTTCAGCTCGTCTACATTGTGCCTCGGGTGTCTCTCATATTCCCCTTGACAATGTTCCTTGACGATGTTCCATGGGGTTGTTTGCTGACCAATCCAGTTCAAAACTTGTGACTGTCTTTTAAACTCTTACTTGACCAATTTTTTTCTACCATACTTCTACTTTTCTCTCAACTTTCCATTCACATATGCATGGATACAGCAGGGTAAACGGACCAATTTTGCTGGTTCTATGAAACAGTACAATGTGCCAAGAAATCGGATTTTGGGTTTTCATAAGCTACAAGTTCAATAAACAAGTTATCACTCCGAGTAACTTTTTCCATTCATTCTAATTAAAAGCGATTAACAAAATTAATGTTTTAATGGTTTTCTATATTACCGAGGGTTACCAATTTATAAAAGTACAACTGGAACAACAATCCAAAAGCTTCGTCAAATCTTACCTGAGTGTTGACTCTCTCTATGACGCAGGATATAACATGGAGAACCTGCATCTTAGTGTCACACTCTGTCACCTGCTGCAAAAGCTGGAAGAGCAGTCCAAAGATGGACTCCAGGTACTAAAACAGAGACAGAAGATGCAAGACATTTGAGACTAATTGTGACAAACCAACAAAATAAGCTTCATTCATTAGTGAACTTAAAAATCTATTTCAAAAAAGTTAATTCAGATATTATACTCACAGGGAGGAATTGTTCTGTCCGGAACTCAAAATCATCAACAGGTGATCCTGAGTTATGGATATAACTTTACTGCATTGGACAGACTGAAACCAAAACAACTTTTATTTGCTCTGCAGAGATGCAATAAGTCTTCAAAAATAAAATATATCAGAATCAAAACTTCATTTGTTGGAAAGTTTTGACATGGGGAGGATATTCAGCTTCAGTGTTGTTGCCGTTTCAATCCGCACCTGTGAGGGAGAGAGAAAAAAGAAGCTAATTTAAAAAAAAGGAACATTCAGCAGTGCCACTGTATTAGCACACAACACTTTTTTTTATATTGAAAGCTGCACAAAAATGGAAAATAAGCTAAGTTTATAGAAGTTTCAGGTGAATCAAACTAAGAATAGTATGTCCCCGTCAGTCATTTCATAGCCAACAAATATAAAACAGCTGCATAAAAGAATGCAACCAGAATATGAAGAATAAAGGAATAAAGAAAATCAAATTGCCCTGATTTATCACCTCTTTTAAAATGAGTTCTAAAGTCTATGCATCTTTTGTAAACAACTTTCAAAAACCTGAATGTTTTCTAAAAATTATATTTATTCATTCATTCATTCCCCCAAAACCACTACAAACATAAATGAAAGAAAAAAATGTCAACTGTGACAATTTACTTTTTTGCTAAATTACTGACTGTAATTTTTAATTGGATAAAACTGAAACAATTGTTATTACTGTGAAAATACATTGAAACTCAAACAGCTGCACACAAAAGCCCATACCAATTTATTTTAAACTTTTGGAAATAAAATTCCTAGCTAAATAATTTGTTTTAAAAGATGCGGCAGCACATTGTCTATATATCACCAGTATAACCTAGCAGAGTCTCAGTAGGGGCTGGAAACATCCACCAGGGAGAGAAATCAGATGGCAGAAGAGATTAAAGGAGGTAAATGAGAACAGAGAAAAGTAAGGAGGTGAGAACTCAATTACTGCAGATCCTTTCAAGCAAATAATTCATGTCTCTGTGGGTGTGACAGAGAATGTAATTTTTGAATCACAGTGCAAGCAGTCCTGTGGATAAAATTTTTTTATATACAATGTGTGTAAAAAAATAAAAAATAAAGTTACCTCGGCTTTACTATTTTGCTCAAAATGTAACTACTGTGTAACTGACCACACCCAAACCCAACGCCATAGAACATTTTTATTCATCTACCCAAGTTTATTTGGTAATATCACACAACCTTGCATTTCTTCCTGACAACACAAACCTTCTACATCAACATTTAAGGAAAATGGAAAAGCAATTTCAGCAACATGGCTTCAGTTACATCCACAGTAAAGAACATGATCCATTGTTTTACTTGCATCAATCATGCCTCTCAACACATCGGCGTCAGTGAGGTCTGCAGAGATTGTCATTTGTTTCTAGTTTTCCAGCTACACATACCATCAGTCTTTGTGCAATTGCCAGCAGGTCAGAACAGTTGGTCCTGGCAGCTGATGTTAGCTTTTCCCCAGAACTGATGAAAGTGATAAGTCGTCTTCTTTACTGGGCTGAGTCACTTGCTAATCCTGCTGCAGATGGTATCTGCTATGACTCCCAGGACTTGATCCAATAGCCTTCACCAAAATATTTTGATAAAATGTACAAAACTCCAAGGCACTGATCAGTTGCTAAAAAGTTTCAGAAGAATGTAAGCATCTGTGTTCGGTTTAAGTGTAAATCACGGATAAAGAAAAGTTAAAGATTTATTTTATGCAAGTCTACAGATCACTTTAACTGATCATTTTAATTATAAAGGGAGAAAAAAAAACTATCCAGGTTAAGCTGAAAAAAAAACTATCCGGGTTAAACTGGCCAAATGTTAATTAGTAAGTACACCATAACCCCCGACTGATCACTTGACCAACTCCATGTTTAACTATCAGTATGAGGTCAGCAGAGCCAAGCTAGCCTGAATATGCTGAGGGAATTTTGCTGTAGACTTCACATGGGAAGAAAACATGAATGAGTTGCGGGAGGTAGGCTGGCCATGATATTGGATGGTGGGTGGAGCCACTGACCATCATAGACAGACATGATGCCTTTGGATCGTCCCATAGTGAAACACCAAGGAAAGTTAAAAAAAGAAACCCAGCTCGGTTTTCAAAAAATTATTTATTTTGGATTTTAATGATTCACATTTCTTTTATCCAAGGTTTCTTTTTTAATGTTCAACATTTTCAGACTCATTTTATTTATGCATTTATTTTTTTATTACCTTACTATATCTGAATGTTGAATTCTAATCTCTGTGAGGCCATTGAGGCTGTCTTGAATTTCAAAACTGCACAAATAAAAGTTGACTGAAAACTGCTCAGTCGGCAAAGCAAACTGAAACAGAAGAAAACTGACCAAGAACTTGAAAACAGCCCAGTGAAAGACTTATTCTGCAAAGCATGGCTGTCATCCTTGCAGTTGTAGCATCTTTCTAATACATATAGTCAAATTTCCTCAAGCTTAAAGAAAAGGACATAATCACTTCAAAGCAATCAGGACTGCAGCCCAGGAGGAAGTTAAGTTTTGATTCATCTCCTAATAAGCGTTCTTCCATCTCAAGCTATATATGGCAGCTGATATTTCTAGGCGGCAAGAGAAGAAGAGTGTGAACCGGCCTATCGAGTCTTAGCTCAGCTGTGTTATGGCTATGAAGGCAATAAGTAACAATTTGCTCTTTATGAATAAGATGCAGGAGAAAGCTCCCTGAGATGAGACATTAAAGGCTACTGCTGTGGAAAAGGCGAAAAAAAAGAAAAGATTTTAGCTTTTATCCCAGCTTTGCAGTTCTTAAATTACCACCACAACTTGGAACAAAATCTTAGTAGGAATAAAATCTCTTAGTTTCAAAGCAACAAGTATCAAAGTAAATATATATTTTCAAAACTAACTGGACTGACTGATACATTGTAGCTTTATCCATTACAATCATTAAAAGTTTACAATCAATAATTTATTATAACCAAGAGTATCAAAGTGGCCCCGGGAATATTGATCGGAGACCACACGATTGGTCAGCTCACTGGTGATGCAAGAGTAAGACTGTGTGAAAAAAGAGCACTGAAACTCAGAGGCATAATTACAATCATAAACCTTAAGGCAATTTGCAGCATGAGTAATCTTCATATCCATTAAGCTTCACTGAAGGACAAAATGGTGGTAAATGAAGTATACTATAACTGAATATCATTGTCCGTCTCTAAATGTGTCCAGTATTTATGAGGAGTAAAAATTTAATTGAAAAATCAAGACCTCAAGGCAGAGAGTACTTTGTACACAATTGCTCTAAATGAGTAATGTATATAAGATCATATTATTTAAAAATTTAACTGCTCACTCATTCTCTTTAAGAGAAGTAGGTGTAGACTGTTTGGTGTATTTAAATACACCAAGTTTGAACATCAGAGTCAACACAGAAACAACATTGGTACTGGTTATTTTTGCAGCTTTAATTCTACCTCTGTAATGCAAACTATGATTATCACTTCCAGGCCTTGAAAGAAACACTAATTCCCTCGTGCATTTCAGTGTCAATTCCCAAAGAAAGCCTGATGATAATGGACTGGTTTCTGGAAATAAAGCTTTTACAAAGTTGGTTTCAAAACTGTAAATTAATCTTACCTTATATAAATGTTTCAAAACTGTCCAGGTGATGCACAATGGATCAAGTGCAGCAATTTATTTTCCTGCTCCCTTTAAACCACCAGTGATACATGGGCTCCTAGGTTAAAAGTTCACATCTAGATTCCATATAGATATCAAATTAATGGGATTTTTTTTTTTAGTGGGGCAAAATCTGTGAAAGCAGGAACGTGTCATACATTGCCGTTTTAAAATTGTAAATCAGCAATGTTTTGTTGTTCCATAAGATTGCTAAATGATTGAACATGATAAATCTTCCATCACCACAGAAGCCATGCAATTGGGATCGGAGCAGAACAAAACGTCAAGTAATTCTGCTTTGCTCCACTTCAATAAAAGAATCAGAGCTTATTTGTAAAGATGCCTCAGTCTTGTGTGTGTTATAATTATGTTGAAATCTTAACATCAAGACAAGTTTTGAGACAAAGAATATTCTTAAGTCAGTTTAAAGATTAACAGTCCGTGTAAATAAAATGTATTGGATTTGTCCATTGCTCATCTCTCCTTCCCGTTTCCTGAATTTTGCCCTGGGAATTTTGTCATCTGGCTGGGCTGCAAACATACAGCTGTCTACACGTACTCTACCTTGATGTCAGTTGCACATCAAAATTTAATGTCCCTCCCGTTTGCAGAGCATTATAAAATTCCACCTGGTGGCTGTTCCGTTGTCTTGCTGACAAGCAGACCAACCACTGTCAATGGATACCTGTACCACATTCTTTGCCTTAGGCAAAGAAAATTTTATTATCACATTACATTGTATTATGTGTAGCAAAGGGATTCCAAATAATTGTGCATTTCAATGGTTCTTCCTTCAAATAATGAAGTAAGAGACAGAATTAGACAGGGATTTTCAACAAAGTGGTTCAAGAAGACAGACTTAACTTGATTTCCTTTAACTTCAATCTGAATGCCACAAAGAATCATTGACATCCTTTCCTATAAACCATTTAAAAATAAGTCATCAATCAAGCTCTCTGCTCATGAAATTCAATAGTGGCAAAATGCAATTTGTGGTGAGGCTGACAATGAAATAACACTTTTCCCACAATAGGAGAAGTAGTTTATCTAGAGTACAGCTGATGGGAATTTGGAAACAGAAGCTTTTGCTTTTTAATTAATCACTTCATTTTCACAAAACTTTAAATTAGTAAAGAAACAAAAAACATTTTAGACCAGATGTGAGTCTGGAAAGCTGGCTGCATGTGCAGAAACATGAAGCGATATGAGATTCAAACAGTTAAGGCTCAGCCAAAAGTAGGAATGTCCTAATCTGATCCTGTGCAACTGATTAAATGAAAAAAAATTGACTCATATGGAATCAAATGCAATCATCTTTATGTTTCAAATTTACTTATGCTGGTGTTTTTGCATATCTTACACCAGAAACTTTTATTCTAGACTTTATGGTCCAAAAGGTTTTGCCAGGTCTAAGTCTAGAGGTCTAAACAAAGTCCATCAATGTTAAAATAATAACAATCAGAGACACATATTTAAATCACTTTGTCTGTAACAGAAACAAATGTTGGACAACCATAACTTGCATAACAAATCCATTTGCAATTCCACTCATTACAAGCTCATCGTTTTCTAGAAGTCAAGCAAAGCCATGTGTGCAGTTTGCTTACCACTAGGTCTGGATCCTGCATGAGGCTTAAGATCACCTCGTAGAGCAAAGGTCGAAGGTCAGATTTGAATTTGACGGAGATCCATTGCCCTATTAGCCAGATGACTCGTCTTCGTATCAGCTTGTACCTGGAAAAGGGGGCAATACCAAGAGTTCACTTCTAGTTTGTTATAATTTATCAGAAAGATCACAATTTGTTGTATAGGATAGTTACATATAGCATGGATTTTTATTAAATTATATGAACAGAGATCATTTTAATAATATTTAAAGAGAACATAAAAACTTATTTTTTAAAATAAAAGAGCACCCTCACTCACTATACATGTCAGTTATTATGAAAATAGCCTGTTTCATGGTCTTTCAAAAGTAATTTTGGGTTTGGCTGTAAATAACTAATCCACACATAGCATATAGTTTTAAAAAAAGAGACGGCGTACTCTGAAGAAGCCAATTACACATATTAACTACGTATATCACCCTATGGGAAATTCAACCCAAAAAGTTATTTGTACAGTATTATGCAGAAATCTGATGCCAACAGATTTTTTCTTTACACATAGTATCATCTAGAAAACAACAAAGAGAATATGGTGATGTCGAAAAGGTAAAAAAAAATAAAAACATTTAAAATAGAATTTAAAATGAAGGCATTACAGTAAGGCAGTAGGAGCCGGAGGGACACTAACAATAGAAAAAAAAAACACTGTGCAAAGGAAATAGTCCTGGAAAACCAGAGGGCTTTAGATGCCCATCTGGGCCTGGTGTGTGATAGGAATTAAATCTCTCTACACTGCATATCAAGTAGGGATGTTTCTCAACAGTTGTTTTGGGCGAGTGTCCCAGAGTATCTGCCCTTTTAAATTCTGAAGCAGAAAATGTGTCAAGGGACCACCTCGACAGAAATGATGGGATAGAGGAACGAATTGACTGAAAAATGAGAAGATAACTGATGGGAGATAACACTCTTGTTGGGTTTCTTGTCAAATATCGACAGAGTAAAGAAACCAGACACTAGGCTATCCAGGAGAGTTTACACAGCAGCATGACTCATTGCTCCTAGATAACAAGCTTGTTTGTCAGTTTATTGCTGGTTTATGCTGGATATGGTTCGAAGAAACCTATTTTTTTTACTTGTAAAAAGATTTTAAAATCTAAAACAAAGTTACAATACCCACCAACAATTATCACCAGCAATAAACCAAATACAGTTTTGAAATACCCAATAATCTCTACAAAGTAAAATGGTCTTTTTTGTGATGCTGGGTCCTCAAAGGATCAAATTTAGAATAACTTAGGAATGTTTTGATCTATTAGTGACATCATAGAGAAGTTAAGGATTTACTCCAAAAGAAAACTGAAAAATAAGTTGGATTTGTGGTGCATTCTGATCTTGTTAATAATAATACATGTTAAACTATAATACTCACATAGTGCTATCATTAATACAAGCCAATATCTTATTTCTGTCCATTCTTTTAAAGCATTTTAGCCTGGCTTTTAGTCGAACATCTCTACTTTGGTTTTATTTTTATGCACATATATTTATTTTACTTGGTGACTATAAACATTTTCTGTAAATTTATCTTTGTTCCCTTTGCATGTCTTACATTGGCGTTTGCACAGTTTTACATTTTATATCAAATGGCTGTCTACTAAACATGTCATTGAATTTACTTTGAGAATTTTTTAGAATTGATCGTTCTTTACATGTTGGTTTCTTATTTCAACATAATTTGATGAATGAAATGTGCTACAGGAACACTGTACAGTAATGCAATTAAACTTGAGGCTTGCAGCGTACCTTCAAGTTTACAACCCGGATGTCTGACTAAAAAGACAGTTTTTACATTTTTCTGACTCAACTCAGAAATCATGGTTTGTGAGTAAACACACTCTTAATACCAGCAGATATTAGATACAATACTTTTAATTAATCTCAGTGTGCTCCTTAATTTTCTTAACATGTCAGGTTCTGTTCATGTTTCTGATCATGAACAGAACCTTAGCAACACTCTGAGTTTTACAAATTTTTGCAACACTTGACAGATTTTTATTTTTTGTTACTACGTCTGAGAAATGTGGTTTGGTTTTTAAATCAAATATTAGATATTGTGAAGACTGAGGAAAATGTGACGGAGGTTTACATTTGTTTGCTTCCATTATACCAGTGTGCTAAAACAAACAAATTGAAACATACTAGTGGGTTTCAATTTGTATCCTCAGTAAATGAGAGTCCACAATGAACCTACTGTTGGCACCACGTTGCTGAATTTGCTCTATAAAAATAACCAGAGCACTCTAATGAGTCAATGTAATAAATTTTAACCCCCGCCCCCTTCAGTTTTGGTCTCTGCTACACAAAAGACAAGATGTCCCCTCACGGCCTTCTGCAGTCAATTTATTACACAATGACAGGTCTTCAAGGCTGCATTGATGAGATTACTGTGCCGGATTTTACATTGATAGTCTTATGTTGAAAATGAGCAATACTTATTGTAGTACCTGATGCAGCAGTGGAGGCTGCAGTTGGTAGTGATAATTTTAGCACAGTGTGGTATAATGGAAGCAAAAGAATGGGAAAGTAGATGGAGGTGAGAACCTGACAGGGGTTTCTGTCCATCAGTCACAGGTCAGACATGACTCATCTACACCATACCTGTCCTCCCACATGACTTCACAAAGCTGTCAGAATCCCTGCTCATCACTCTGAGGAAACGCATGCACAATCCATGGACAAAATATGAACTAAATGGGAAGAAAAAACCCCAATTCTACATAATCTTTACATAATATGACCTTTACTTCTGAATATTTTGCTCAGCTTTGGAGGATGCACTGGTAGAGTAGAGAGCAAGAATCCAGCATTACATCAGAATGGTTTTAAGTAAAAAAAAAAAAAAGCATTCTGATTATCGGACTTGCCTGACAACAGGGGAATTGAGAGCTACTTTTATTAATTTCAATGTATGCTTAAGATTACAAATATGGTCTCAGCACAGAAAATGTTTAGAATATTTATCTTTACATTAGGCCAAAATGTAGTTTGTGCATTTGAAAAGCAACTGACATGTCTGAGTATTTGATTTAATGGGACTTTATTTTCAAGCAAAAAAAATGTAAATAAACTAATAATCATGTGCAAAGCTGCAAGCTAAAATGTCTAAAGAAAAAATAAGGGGAAAAAAAACAACTTTTTTTTTCTATTTTTCTATTTTCAGTCTGGGTCTTTCAACAGATTTGGCTCATTCATTTAAAAACCTACAGAAACTGCAGCCTGTGTAATTGAATGAATTTAAAAGGTCAATGTGATGGTTTTTCCCCCCCACACTTTCAATTTCATTTTCCCCATTGCAAACATTCGAAACTCAATTACTGTGCTTTATGTTTGCAATATGAAACAAGAAACAAAAAGTAAGTCAATCCAGTGTCAATTTCTAGATGTAATGAAATGATGAAGAGAACCAATACGGACTAATTTTGCAGCATGCACTGGTCACCCAGGAGAGTGGCCGTCTCCGCCACAAAAAGGTCAAGTTGCAAAAGGCAATGTCAAAATGCCAAAGTGTTTTTTCAGTCTTCTACTCTGACAGTAGAATGATGAAACACTCCATCTGTATCCCACAAGCTGTGAAGGTGACACAAAAAGCTCTTTCTTGTTACTGTAAAAAGGTCCATGTCAGCAATAGGAAGGTCATGTACATGTACTGCATACATACATATACAATTTTTATTAGATTAGTATGAGGTTGTGGTTAAGTTCACAAGAAGTTTGTGCAGTCAGTGTTTTCTCAGATACAACCATCACCGGCATACCCGGCAAAACAATCAAACAGGTGTCAGCTAAGGCACTCGTACTGCCTACATCTACGTACTCATTATGCAAGACTTGATGTTCATAAAGAAACTCAAACTATTTCTGTTTGTTACTGATTGGTCGTGAATCTTGACAGTGTGGCACTTTTGCAGAAGGTAATTTACCTTTGGGAGATCCATAATAACAAGGCAATGGAAAGGCATGCAGGGATTATCCTTTAGATCAGTGGTCGCCAACCTTTTTATTATCATGGACCAGTCAAGACTTGGTGGAAATGTTCCTGTGGTTTTGAAATTACTTTAAATTGTAATAAATGTATGATATAAATCAATTTCAACCTCAAAATCACAATTTAGCAAAATATTAGTATACCTTGACATTGGCATTGAATATCCTTGGAGTCTAATTTTGTCTTGTTCATGTTAGACTGTCTAACATCTATGTAATAAACACTGAGCTGTAGGTTTTCCTTGCCCATACCGGTCTAGTGGCGTTTGGATGTAACATTTCTTACATCCACAAGTAATGTTATATTAAAAGTCACACACTATTTGCAAGATAAGGCACTTGACATTTTCCTTAAATCTGTAAATTATGGAGTAGAAATACAAGAAGGTATAGAAAATGGTTCATATTGTGCAATGCACTTTGCATTAGCCAAATAAAAACATATTATCAATCAATATGCTAACAAGAGACGTATAGCTAAATGGTGTTTTGAACTGCACTTGCAGTCACATCTACATGTAAACACAAATCTGTTAAAATATGTCACAGTGTTTTGTCCGTCTCTTAATGGGGCAGGAAAGCCAACAAGCCCATGACTCATTTCTCCACAAAGCTGCAGAGAAACAGCAGTGAAGGTCATATAGCCATTTATTTAAATGCCACAACCTTCATCAAATTACCAAAATGCTGTTTTGCATCACCTTTCAATTTCACTACCTCTGCAATTCTGGTAGCTTATTAGAAAAAGGTTCAGCAAAACAGTTTGGCAAGGTGTCCAAGACTTGCTTTAGTGCAATATACAGCAGTTTAGGTGGAAAGGACTTCATAAAAGAAGCTCCTCTTCATTCAATGAGAAAACAGTGAACTGACCTGAGTTTTTATATTTATTGATTGTTGATGGCGATAGGTGAGGACTAGGAAGATCAACAAATATCACAAAACGTCCCATGAATTGATTCACAACTTGACGTGATGAGGAGGATAAAAATCAATAGAGCTTCAAGGATATCCTTAGCCAAGGACACAGAATCACTCCTGTCATAGGCGAAATGTGAGCAGAGAAGAAATTAAGCTCCACAAACTTTGCAGGAGCAGAAGTTTGGTTCAAACTGCTTTGATGCTGATAATCAATGCAAAATCGTTCAAACTAAATGTCCTACTGCTGATGTTAACATTCTATTGTTGTGTGATGTGAATAAGAAAAAAAAATGTGAAGATCAGAACAAACATGTTGTATTAAAGCCTCTAACAGCCATCACCCAACGGGCCAAGAACAGCAGACAGCGGAGCAGCTGGGATTGTTCTGCTAACAGCAACAAATGTGCACTAGGCGAGCGAGGCGGCCAAAAAAAAAAGAAAGAAAGAAAGATCTGCTTTGAGTAAGGCTTCTGACAGAGACAAAAAAGCTATTGTTATTCTGCCTCTCGTGAGATTTTCCAAAGTTGGGTACATATTTCAGCCATGAAGCTGCTTCCATTTATTAGCCATTACTAATATCACAACAGAAAGAGGAAGTCAATACTGATAAATTACTTGCATAAACTATTCAGGCTGGAGTGGGAAGAACAACAAGATATATTAATCTGCCTGTAGTGGAAAACAATGAGTTCAATAACATTTCTACAGACAAAAAAAAAAAAGTATGGAGGAAGAAATTTTACTTTAAATATAGTTTTCCTTTGATTTGTCCTCCACATCAGGGTGAAGCATAACCCAAAATGCAAAGGACTAACAATGGAGTAAAACCAGATACATGTGCCACTGGATGCTGCTTAATATCATTATTAAAGTCTTGTGCATCTGTGCAACTCACAATAGTACGTAATTTGATTAGCAGCTATGCACAACTCTGGGACACCACTGCTACCAATGATTTGAGCATCTTTCTGCAATGTCTTAACATTATGACATTATGTGTCATACAGTTGTGGTAGAAGATACAGTTCTGGAACTTTGCTGAATGTTGCCTACAAAATCACCTCCCATAATGTGCATGGTAGTATTAATAACCAGCAACAAAGGCATTCAAGTTCTGACATCTGTAAAATGTAGCCTTATACCAACTAAGAATGGGCAAGTAGGGTATATATAAAAAAAATGCCCTGATCATCCATTAACATGTATACTATTATTGGGGCAACTGCAGCTCAATAGGAAGGGCATTTCAGTCCAAGTTTCCTCCTACCACATGTTGCGGTGCCCCTGGGTGAAGTACTTAACCCCAAGTTGCCTACCAATCTTCATAATGGGAGCATAAATCGGTGCACAATTGAGTGCTACTGAGTGAGTGAGTAAAGTGCATTGAGTGGTCAGTGTGACTAGAAAAGCACAATATAAATTAAGAAGCAATTGTGGGCTTTGACTACTCTGTAGAAAGAAACATGTGGTCACAATCTTACAATCTACTACTAAAAAAAAGAATGCTTTTTTAAACCATGTTATTGCAAGTATATTGCCTGGTATTGTAAGCAATCCATTTTTGTAAAATGCTTATAATTATTTAGTGGAAATCACAGCATATCAAGTAAACCTGAAGAAAACACTGATGCTTAGAGTGTAAGAAATTTTCCATTTTCACTAGGAACTACTTTTAGAAAAATGTATGAGAGGATAGATTATTTGAACAAATAGACGACCACAGATTCATTCAACATCTGGTTGAAAGTTAATTAAATATACACAACTTAAATGTACTGCTGCACACAGCTTTTGGAGATCATGATCAATACATAAGTCATCTGAAAATATTTAAAGTAGTTTCTCAAAAGGGGTAAAACTATGCCCTTTAGGAGCTAAAATACAAATATGAATAAATTATGCACTGACACTGAAAATAGGTGCACTTAGAGGAAGGCATATGAAGGTGAGGTTTGAGCATACATATGCAACAGAAAATGCTAAGTTTCTGATTGCTACAATCAGAAGTCAAGGTTCTCTTGTGAGGGAGATCATCAAACACCCCTCTGATTAACATTCAGGCTGTAAAAATGATAAAAAGCCAAATGTAGCAGTTCTCAACACTGAAATCAAAAGGTATTTAAGGGAGAAAAAGATTCAGCAGACTTGATAAAAAACATAAACTCACGTCGATAACATTAAAAATATTTTGGGCTTGTGAAATAATTTCAACAAGAGTAGTGCTCTGTTGTCAATGGTAAAGGCTAAAACTGCAGACGAAAAATTTTTCAGAGCTAGAAACAGAATAAAAAGTTTAAATCCAAACTTGTCTTTCCTTTAATCACCAATTAGTGTGTTTGCTTTAGTAAATATGCAACTCCATTGGTTAATGAGCTTAGAAGGTTAAAGAGGTCAAACATTACATAAAAACTTTTTTTTTTTTTTGAGTACATGCACTTTAATTTATACTCCCGCTTAACTGGGAAAAGGACGCCCGTTCAAGCTTAACTGTTTATTCCCATTAATGCATAACTGACCAGGAAATCTTAAAAACCAGAGATTTCAGCAATTTGAGGATATCCAAGAAATGTATTATAAAAATAATAAATCTGATCTTGAGGATCTACATGCTGTAGTGATGTCAAGCACTACAGACAGAAATGCTCCACTTTTGAAAAGGATATACTATCCAACAAAATAGTGTTGAATATGTTCTCTCATATGGCGTCCTGTTATATTAACGCAATCTGAATTTAGCAGATGTTGCTATAAAAACAGTGTCTGATAAGTATAAAGTTAACAGCCGGAGTGAAGTTATTACAACAGAGCTCCTCAACAAGGGAGCAATGGCAAGAGATAGCTCAAAGAATACATGAATGTAATGGAATTAAACTGACGTATTGTTTAAATGTGTATTACAGGCAAAGAAAAAGTGGGTGAAACAAATCATATAACAGAAGAGAAAATAGAGAAAGAAAAATTTGGGGAAAATGCAGAAACCCCTCCAGGGAGTCTCCGGTGTGATTTGTGGGTTACCAGATGAGCAAACTCACTGAACAAACTCAAACAAGAGCTTTAGAAAAATAAAATTAATTAAAACAAAAAACACCAAACAAAGCAATTTATTTGGCACAGCCTTGAAACACAAAGCATTTTTCTCCAAGTGCAAACCTTTCCAGCTTGCACTTCAAACAGTCCAAGTTGCTTTCCTCTTAAATCAAACAATGTTTGCTAATGAGCTTGATTGTTTTTTTTCCCCACAAGGTATCAAGCAAAAAAAAAAAAAAAAAAGAAGAAGAAGGTGGAGGTGAACCTTCAGAGAGAAGAAAGAAATGGGGACATGCGTAAAAAGTCAAGGGTTTGTTCACACCTGGACAGCGGGGGTGACATCAACATCCCTGCTCTCTGACGTCAACACTAACCAGAGTGGACGACCTACAGAGTGCTCTAGGCTTTTTGTTTTGTTTATTTTTGGGTGCCGAGAGTGAAGGGCACTTCTTTGTTCTTCATTTCAAACACGCCATCATGCCTTTTGCTGCTCCCTCTCTCATTTTCTTCAAATAAATTCATCAAGCAGCTCACTGTGGATCCTTAAGTCCACGGTCAGTACACTTATAGCTGCTCTCCGTGGGCCAGTGTACACACCTCTTACAATTTCAAGTTACTAGAGCCTTAAAAACACTTAAGCTACCAAGTTCTCTTTTAATACAAACATTTCCCAAACAATTTGTTCTTTAGCTAATTTATACATCGTAACTATCAAAATGTGAAAGAAATGTGGGAAATACATTTATTAGGGTCTCTTGGGAATTTAACAGGGGTGTATAGACTTCTCACAGGCCAATTAATAAATCCATTTTTATCTCACTTGCCCGAGTGAGTTGAGCTTGTTCTGGTACATTTAATCACTACTTGCACTGAGCCATTTAAAAGGAAAAAAAATGCAGTCATTAATATTAACTTGACAGCAGCTGAATTTTAGCTCATTACTTTTGTGCTTTTGGCATGCTTTCAGTGTGTTACTGGCTACAATCAGTGACTGTAAAAGGTTAACAGTTAATTAACATCCATAATCCGCAACAAATCAGATATCAGCAACAAAAAATTAAAATTAAATGAGAGAAACTAATCTAAAAAAACCAAATAAAAATGCTTAGCCGTTTCAGGTTTTATTTTTGACTCAAACATGAGTCTCACAAAAAAGACACAAAAAAACACAGATGAATAATTCAAGTTGTTAACAATTGTTTTTAAAAATACCTGTGATGGCTGACTTGCAGCTCTCCGAGAAGCTGATTCTTGAACCACTGGTCAAAGTCCACATTGTCAAACAGTTCATAGGCTGCCAGCCCCACTGCATTGTAAACTGAAATAAAACAGAAAACTGTTTGAGTCTCCATGTTACGTCAAACAGTCACTTCCAACCATGTAGTAAAAGAGGATGTCGTCAAAATGTACTGAAATCCATTAGAATCAAGAGCATTGACTTTCATCAGTTACTCACTGTAGCAAACTCATTGTAGAAAGAAAAGGAAGTTACATAGATTGGGGGAGGGCAGCAAACATAGACGAATCTGGGTGAGTTATTCTCAAAAAAAACAAAGATCATCACACATTTTGAACAATTTTCCCTTAACAAAACACTTGTAATAACGTATTTTACATTTAGTCACTTATAACATCCTAGCTGATGACTAAGCCCGAGTGTGTTTCATAAGTGACAAAAAATAAATAAATAAAAATATCTTAAAATCTCAGAATATGTATAAAATAATAAATCAAGAGATATAGTTTGGCCACAAACTGTGACACATTTTGTAACACAAATTGTAACACATTTTTACTTAGCTATTTAAAAGTATCTGCAGCATTTACAACTATTATTGAGAAAAAAAATAATTATTTTAGCTGCATCTGCACTTTAAGGTTTTACGATGTATTAATCTGCACCATCAGTTCTTTTTGGACAGCTAAATCCCAGACTGTGTGTTGTTTTAACTTAGCACCATGTCTTGGCCCAGTTTAATTTGCCCTGGAGATGCTTTGAAATTAATTTCTGCTCCACACGTTGACATTATTTTGACTCCCTAGGATGAGAAGTTTAAAACATTTGCATTTATAGTGGTTCAAAAAGAAGCATCTGAGGCGGCTAATGGTCTGCTCCTCTACACTTGCTCACTTCTAATGAACAATATTTCGGGGAGTGGAAGGTAACTCTGCCCAAGTGGCCTTTAAAAATGACAAATTAGAAGGCTAATAATATAAGTTATGCACAGTCCCTGTGGATTTCTCTAAAATCCCAAATTAAAAATCCCAACACAGATGAGACCATATTGTAGAAATGAATTAACATTTGCTGCGATGTGAACGGACCTCTGAAGACTACACCAATTATAGGAAGTAATATATATTTACAAACCAGATAAGGATACCTTGTGCTTGCAGGAAAATGCAAATTACTAGACATAGGCCAAAAAAGTGGAGGCTTCAAAACATTATGTCATCTCTTTTAGGATCGATGCAATAAAATTTAAATGATTTCAGACACTAGCTTTCCTACTTGTACCTGCCATCAGAATTTAGTCTGACGGAAATCAAAGCAGGATAAACTGCGTCTTGTAAAAAATATTTACACTCCTTAAGGTTTTTCATATTTTCTCACATTACAGGAAGAAACAAAAATGTACTTTATTTGGATATAATTTGACAGACCAACAGGGTGTAGTGCACAATTGTGCAAGTTTTAAACAAACAGAAATGTGAAATATATGGCTTACATTTGTATAAAAACTCCTTCAGTTTGATAACTGAAAATAAAACTTGCTGCAACCGATTGGCACCTAATTGTTTAGTCTCGCACTAAACAGAGATGTTCTGCGAATATCTCAGAGGTGTGTTGGTGAACATTAGTGAACAAACAGCTTCATAAAGTTTGAGGAACACAGCAGACAGCTGTATAATGAGGGTATGAAGCAGTCAACAGATTTGTAGAAAAGTTACTTTCCTACTATTGCAAAACACTCTGTGGTTTTCAACTTTGTCCTTCCTCACCCTTGTTGAAAGCAAATAAGTCAATCCTCATTGAGTGCATGAATAGCTCTCGAACCTCTTGCATAGTTTCGTCATCTTATTGGGTATTTATCATTTTACCTAAACTGTCAGGGCACTGCTGAGATCTCTAAAGCTATCTAGGTAACAGAGACACTCCATAGAACACTTGCACGTTTTTTAACATAAATTTTAACAAGTGGCAGTTCTGGGTTTACATTCCAAAATAAGCAGGGGATGGAACAAAAAAGTCAAGAAAAAATGTTATAAGGTCGACAGTCAGTGCTAGTATAAACATGGATTGGTTTGAAGAAGTATTTTATTCACAACATTAAGAACTGCAGAAGGTTTATCGCATTTGAGATGAAAACATTGACTTTAAAATATTCAGGTTTGATATTCTTTTGCTATACCATTACCAATTCTTGAAGAAAATCAGTAGACCTTTGACTAACCTGCATCCTTCATCAGCAGCAGAACAGGGTCCTCTACATTTGTTGGGCCTGGAGAGATACAATAAACCTTTATACAAAAATGGCAGTTTAGAGAAATATTTCGGCATTTATACTGGTTCAAAAAGAAGCATCTGAGGCGGCTAATGGTCTGCTCCTCTACACTTGCTCACTTCTAATGAACAATATTTCGGGGAGAGTTATTTTGGGCAGAGTTAATAGTAACTCTGCCCAAGTGGGCAGAGTTACTATTAATATTAATAGTAGAGTTAATATTCTGCCAGGTGTAATTAACGCTGTACCATACATCATATTAAGCTTAAAAGCATTAAGTCCATATTATTCAAGTAAGTCAACTTATCAGCATGTTCTCTCTATGCCCACTTTTTTCTGCCATTAGGTTTACAAAAAAATATAAACTTTTTTTTGTTTGTTTTTTTCCACTTCAGGAGAACCAATTTCCACTGCATGTCAGGGGGAGACCGTCTTTAGACAGAGAGGAAGCAGACTTCTGTGAAAAACCAATGTGAGTAAATCCTACGCTACCTCCGAAACAGGACAAGAGCGAGATGCCACTTCCCCCAGGAGACCAGCAGCAGTGTGTTGAATGTGTTTCTGACTAAGAAACCGGAGAGCTGAAGCTGGGTGTTATGCTGATAATCACCTGGGAACCTCACAGTCCTACAGATTGTATGTCTCAGATACAGGGACCACCCACAGACATCTGTTTGGTCATTTTTTGATGTACAATCTTATTTACACCGTGTCACCAAAACAACAAGACAAGAACATGAAATTAGCAATTTGGAACCAAATTTATGTGGAGGAACACGGCATCAGTAAAGTAAGGCAACCGTTTGTTGCACATTACAGAAATAAACTATCTTGTTATGCATTTGATACATCATATAGGGCTGTTTTTAATTATCTTATTTATTCTAATTCATTTATTAGCTAAAGTGGGGGGATCAATTAGTTACTCGTTTTAATTTTACTGAGTATGCTTCCATATACTACATGTCACAAAATAAAATGAAACATGATGCATGCAAACACAGAACTGCAGCCCAGGGACTCCTCTCACACACAGCAGGTAAACAACTATAAATATTCCTGAGAGTCAATGTCAACGACGTAGATGAGTAGCAGTGGTTAAATTTTTCACAACTGAACTTTTCAGTTGTTATACAAATTACTGGAAAAACAGACCAAATTTCTGCCAGTAATAGAAGTCTATGTTGTGTTGATTAAACAGTATTGATTAAACATTGCACTGACCCCGAACCCGCCTCTCGCCCGGTACGCTAGCTGGAGATAGGCACCAGCAACCCTCCCGACCCCACTGAGCGACAAGGGTGAAAGAAGATGGATGGATAGATAGATTGCACTGACCCTGCAGATTCTGAACCATATCCAGGAGTACTGGTGTCAGGGTCTGGCTGTAGTTGTGGAAGATTTCCAGAAACAGCACCTCTGTGCAAGGCTAAATGAAAAAAAGAGGACAAGTTATTTAGCAGTTATTAATCCCGACACCTTCTATGCCAATACAGCTTACTGTGGTTTTGTAGGTCGGCACGTGATCAATGTAGGCTAATGTAAAAACAAGAGGTATGCCAAAAAAAATTAAAAATCAAATCTTTACCTCAGTTTAGTAGACAAGGACAAACCTCTGATCTTGGTTGATCAGTTTATGAGGTTACTAGATAAAACAATTTTTTTCAAATAAAGGTCTGAAATGCTGGACATGTGCTGAGGTGTAAGGTAGGGCATGAGGCATACCCTACAAATATTAGCAGCATATATTGGCAAGCTACAGCCTACTGCCAGTAAATCTAATCCAGCTTAAAAACACAAGGATAAAGTCGTAACCTGTATCCCATGTAGCTCTATAATTACCTGGTAGTTATGGTGACCTTATAAGAAGTTCAGGAGTACTATGTTTCTTATATATCTACTGAAAAACAAAATAAAATACAGCAAATCCTCAAACATTTTCTGAGAATTCAATTAAAACATCAGCAAATCTTTTGTCCACCTAACAGCACCTGACAACTTGTTCAGATTATTTTCACAGCAACATGGCTCCCAAAAAATTCCAATTAAACTATGATTTTTATAAGTTACTAGTTATCAAATTTCGCTAAATTTTACAGCTCATCAATGCTTAAATCAACATTTAAGCATTTCTACTCTTGTGCTGCAAGTAAGAGCTAATGACAATACCAAGTACACAAAGGTTGCAGCCAAATGCAAAATAAAGCAGTAAATTAGATACATTGGATTTAAAAATGTGTGTTTTTCAACTGTTTGGGTGCAAGAACTTTCTCTCGAGTCCAATTTCTGCTACTTCTTTGGCAAACCAAACAATGTTTTTGTGTTGTATAAAGTACCATTCATGAGCACAGTAAAGCTGAAAAGACTGAACAGACATGGGTTACTACAAAACATTTTTTGCTTATGGTTCCTTTAGGGGGTATTCATTCAGCAAAAGTATATTTGCCATTTAATGTTCTGCTTGGCATAATTAACAAACCATTGTCCGTGCATCTGAATAATGTACTTTTAACTTACCCGTAGACTGTACTTCCATGAATCACCACCAGTTTCTTCAACAGCTATAAAGATGATAAAAATGTGCATATATTAGAACTTTCTCATGTAGACTGTGCATCTATTACACAGCAGAAATATGGTTTTGGTGCTTGATAACTCAAAATACTTGTGCGTTTCAAGATGTGTGCAGTTCTAGCATGTGAAAAACAAACTACATTGTGATACCATGCATTTGAGGTCTCAAACTTGTAGGTGTCTAAATGACCGTCTGAAGGTCGTGTGCTTTAACACAAAGAAACTGTTACTCTCTCTCAATTAGAGCCACGATCTCTAACCTCGTTATTTCACTTCAAGTGTCTCTAAAAGCAAAATGAGCAAGGAATGACACTTCAAATGGAAAAAGCTCTCCAACCAAAGGCTCAGCTTTATACCGGTTCAGTTTTCAGTTCTTCAGTTCCAGTAACAGGTTTCCAGCTGTCACAACTCATACCTCTAAATCTATTGAAAGCTATAAAATCGCAATAAACTTTATAGATCTATAGAGATTTTATAGATCTATTGCTTTGAACGCCAGTGCATTAATATACTTAATACAATATCATGAAAAACCAAACATCAAGACACTTTTCTAAAATGTTTAAATAAAGTCTGAACTGACAGCTGTATATCTGACAGCTGACTGATAAACGTCAACCTAGCCAATCCCACAAAGTTCTAGGTGTGCCTGAAGAGCAAAGCAGTTTGAAGCCTCAAGTAAGAGGTTTAGATTCAACTTTTTAGGGGTGTAAGAAACCCACCAAAGCTCTCCGGGTCTTCCTCCCACATTGCCAGTTCTTCTTCTGTGAGGAGAAAATAGTGTGAGACAAGTCGGCGCCCGATCTCTGTCAGCGTGGGGTGAGTGAAGAAGGCTGTCTTGATCTTGTGAGCCTCTAGACTTTCTGGTTTACTCTCTAGCGAAGAGGAAAAGGAGAACACAGACAAGAACCATAAACATGTGTTGATGTTGGCATAATATAATCCATAAGTTGTACTAACGTAACTCAGCACATTTTTCCTTTCTGTTGTTACACTGTCAAGCAATTATCAGATTTAAATTACTTCACAACCGCAATAAAAACAGGAAATACGCATTTCATAATTATCCATTTTAGGCAGGAGGGGTGGGGGAGAAGTCAATGCTATAAATAAATTATTTGCTTTGAAATTTGTAATTTACAAAATAATGTATTAATTTTGAATGTTAGGAAAAAGATGTGAATTAAAGCTAAAACATATTCACTACATTAAAAGGTATCATCTTTATAGTCATGTTTATTAAGATTCTGTTGCATGGTTTCTACATAGTTCTCCAAATTTCCAAACATTTAAAAAATGTATCAACAGAATGTTGCTGCTGGAGGAAACTAAGTGGAGCCTTGCCAAAACAACTTGGTAAGGCTCCACTCATGTCTTTCTTTTTGGAAAGACATAAGTTTCTGTGAATGTATCTTTAGTTGGTTGATCCTAGAAAACTAATGGAAAAAAAATAGTGTTGCAAAACCAGAGCAATGGACATAATTCATGAATTCAATGTTCTGAAAAAAAATCCCATATCACCTCCAACTCAAAGTGTGACTTAAGTTCAAAAAGAAAATAAGATCCTCCTACTTTTTATTCATGACATTTTAGTAAAAAACTAAAAAATACATTGAAAAAAAGGGTTGAGGTGCCGAAAAAGACGCAAAGAGATGTATTTGCGCTTCTTTGTGCACCTCCCAAATATAGGCTTGTTTTATAACTCAACTCACCATCAATATTCTTGGTAGGTTTGTATGCGTCGTTCTTTACAATCATCTTGATGAGGTTCATGCACTGAACAATAAAGCGCTCGAAGGTCACTCCCTCCCCAGCAGGTGTGAAAACGTACGTAACGGCAAACTCCAGAGAGCACTGGATCAGGGGAATGAATGCACACGCATGGTCCTCCAAGAAATCTAACAACTGTAAAGTAACGAGAAAAGCAAAGTATAGATATGACATGGAGAATGGTAAAACATTTTCTAATTCCAGTTAGAAACTAAGTAGACAACCTCCCAGGGTTTATCAAGTATTTAAGTTTACTTACAACTTTAGTGTACAGTATTATTGTCTTCTCCAGCTTTTCTCTGCATGGGCTCTCTGAACCAACCTGCCGACCTGAAGTCAAAACAAAGGAAACAAATATACAGATTCGTTTCACTAGAAACAAACTACTTATTACATAAAATAATTTAAGTTTTAGTCTAAAATATCAGACGTATCATTCTTGATACACACCTTTAAGCAAATAATTATTAAATTAATTAGGACTATTAGCAACAACTTGTAAAATGTGATGCACATCAAAAATGATTATCCTGGCTAATGGGTTTAACATTTGTTGATCAATTAGTAGACTAACAAGTTTATTTATTTATTATTACTTTTTAAAGAGGGTTAAAGACCTATTAGATAATGAGACCATTCACAGATTATCATTTATTTGTAAGGAAATACTAGTAAAAAGCTTCTCTACTTTGGAAATTTAAACAAAAATGCTTACAAATTTTTTTACAACAATAAAACAGGTCTGCCTATGGATCCTTAAGGCTTTTGAAACTTTAATAAAATGTTGCATTTAAAAGTGAAATAACAGCATAAGATGATATAAAGTATATACTGATTACAACTTGAATAAGGCTACAAAAACATAATCAAAGGTTAAGATTCCTTAAAACCAGAGCAAAGAGATTGGCTGACCGTCTCCATGCTACACTGCATTAATGTAGAATCTACGTCAAAAGGGGCCCGACTAGGTACATAAACATTTTATAAGAAATTTAATTAGGTTTTCCTTAGAGGAAAGTACCCACAGACTTATTTCCTTTCCGTGAAGCCATTATAATGTTTTTCATTCACTAACAAAGATGTTCAAAGAAGCATTGCAGGATAAAGAGAAATACAACCTACTAGAATAGCCACCCGCCTAGCCAAAGCATAACTGTACACTGAAAGCCCTGATGACAAATAACTACATTGTTACTGCACAAAAAACACATCCACCCTTAAGATGAAGTATCTGAAATGAAGCATGTCGGAATTGGAGTTGAAACCGCTGACAACAGCAGCTTAATTAAAATGAGGCTGTAATGAAGTGTGGATTAGTATTAACAGCTGCTTTTATTACACACACTGCAGCAAGTTGAAGAAAGAGGAAAGAGGGAATGATCAGAAGGAATCAAGATATTAATTTAATTTTGAAGTAACTAATAAATGCCACTTCGTCTTGGTGGTTTGTTCTATTCTTTTTGTGCTTGTTGGTCTAGCCAGTGAAGCATAATAATTGCATTTTAATATAAACTGTTGACACAACATGAACTGACTCCTAAGACGGTCTCTGTGGGATTCTTCGAATCATTGCGAACTGGTTGCTTTGCTTTGTTTTATTTGGTTTATTATATATTCTATAGGGCTCCTCACCGGTGGCACCACATTATCGTTAGCTGGCTCTACATCTGCTCTGTTAGCTTCTTCCTGATTTTTGTCCAAATCCTGCATTATGTAAATCAATACACTGTTGCCTTTTATCGACTTTGTGCCCGTGCAGTTTTAACTCCATTTGCAGGTGTGACAGGCAGCAATGTTAGCAGATGTGATGCAAAGTCATCAAAGTCACAGCGGTCACACTCTGAGCCATCCACATCAACCAATCAAAATGGAAATGGATGACAAAAGAAAGAAAGGGGATTATTTATTTCTGACAGATGCATAGCGTTATAAAATAGCTTTTAACAATAAAGTGACAGATGAAAAGGGACAGGTGACCTCAGTTGGAAGACAAACATCTTAAAAAGAGAGACCCAGACATCTGAGTGGACAACAAAGACTGTCCCAAAAAACACCATTTAGATAGCTGACCTTATCAGACTGAACACAGCTGATATTTCTTGCCGATCCAGGCTACGAGCTTCCCTGTCGTTCTTCCTATCTGCTGGATCCAAATACCAACTGGGCCCTGAACCTGCCTGCACTGCCATCAAAACAGTATTTATTGGATGTTTTCGTTCATATCTTAAACCTTTTTTTTCTGTTCCTTTAGCTACATTTTAAGCACAAACTGGAGGTCAAACTTGAACGAGAAAGAGAAAACGACTTGCTGATAAAGAGATCAACACTAAAAGCGAATTCAAATTACTCGTCAATAAGAATCACTTTGATTTCAACAAGAGAAATCTTTAGATCAATTCAATTAGATCTTTTTCATGAAGTGGAAACAAAGTTTTTTGTTCATAATTAGTACTTAGCACATTCAAATAAATGTAATGTTGAACCCTGTCAGTTTTAATCTATTGTTTAATCAAGAAAACATAATAAAATAACTGTCTAGTTTCATTTTGGCTTTTTAAGTTGACACCAATAATATGCAGACTACAGATTTATGATAAGAATCCAACTGGATGCCTCAAGAAACCCTTTTGCCAAAATGAAATACACTAAATGAAATACGAAGTGTTCCTTTAGTGAAAGGAAAGTCAAGGCTCAAAGATTAAAGTCAGAAAAAGAGGAAAGTACTCACAGCATTCCAAGAACTGTTTTAGCCTTTCAAACACTGCATTCAGGAAACCCTGAAAAGGAAGAAATGAAGACAGACTGAGATAACGTTCGTCATTTCTGCTGCTGAATCATGATTGCTCAACATGTATTGCAGGGAAGTAGATATAGTAATACTTAAACTGTGCGTGCGTGCGTGCGTGCGTGCGTGCGTGCGTGCGTGCGTGCGTGCGTGCGTGCGTGCGTGCGTGCGTGCGTGCGTGCGTGCGTGCACAATTACTTCTCTGCCTATGAATATAAATAAAATCTGAGCTTCACAGTATGAAAGAGAATCAATTTTATGTAGCCTGCTGTTGTAGCAGGTTAGCATGAGAAATTAGATGATAGATGGCGGGACTCTCTCTTTAATTCGGCATTAATGTTCAGCCACGAGGTCAATAGCAGTGTCATTAATCACACATCCCGAACCCCCATTTCAGCCAGCAACTAAAGTTCCTAACACTGTTAGTGTAGGAGAGGAAGGATCACAACTACGGCACAAATGACTTGGTGGGAGATGATAGAAAGCAGAGATTACAACAGCCATTAGTTATGATTCTGCTGGGATTTTCCATGAGTCAAAGAAACAACGTAGAAACCATCAGACAGAAAATTGTGCAGGTTAAAAGTGAAACTCACTCTGAAGTAAAATTCAATCAGAGTAAAACTTGGATTTGTTCATGGTTCTCCATGATGTTCCTCGATTGAGTTTGAGGCAAGTTATCAGTGTTGGGACTGGTGCTTATAGTGATGAGAACAAAGAATTGATGCTAAGCTAACACCTGCAATGGTAAAGCACTAAGACCCAAATAGAATGAAAAACAGTAAGAAAATTAATAGTAAAACATGGTACAGATTGCAAAAACTGAATATAAACAACTATGGTGTTATTGCAAATATATGCTTCTATAGTTCCCATTTTTAGGCTTTTAATAAGGACTGCAATATTATGAAAAATAATGACAATTTGGTCAGAGGTGAAATCACAAAGAATATTATTGCACAAAATTTAAGGCAGTTGGACAAATTAAGAGCAGCAAAATTGTTTTAATAATCTTGTTTTTGTTGATTAGTGTTTTTGGGTTTTTTGGAGAAGAAAATTAAATTAAGAAAATGTGATTAACTACAGAGGCTTAGCTTTAATTAACATGCCTGTTTAAGGGCGAAGCATAGAAACCAAAGTGTTTTTTGCTTGATATATTTTTGCTTCAATATTTTGGTGCTTGTTTAAAAAAATCAACCATAGGGAACTCATTTAACAGACTTAAAAAGAACTTGTCCTAGTGCTTTACCGTTTTAGCTTGCGTTAAAACTGTCTGATTATTTGCAGAGTAATTTTGTTTCCGCCGTGTGGTTTTCTATCAATGCATTTACTACTGTGATTGGAAAACAGCCTTCGGTTGTCTGAAATGATTATGTCATGTGTGAAGAGTCTTCTTACGAACAGCTTAATACTCGAGTCTCGAGAGTAAATGCTACAAACTACTGCCAGAGGGATGTGAAACAGCAGGCAGTTCAAGGAAGCAGTGACAAACAAAAGCTGATGGTTGCACTGCTTGTAGTTTAGAAGACTTCAATTTGAGCGCGCCGCACACTAAACAAATCAATACTGTACAATAAATGGAGGGCTGTGTATGTGTGAGGGGGATAACTAGTTAGTAGTTATTGTGTTCCACAGAAAATCACAGGACACACCAAGATAGCCATAATTATTTCTTCTCCTGGAAACATGATTCATCTTCAGAAATGCTTGAACAAGCTCCTGTGAAAAATGCTCCACCAAAAAAAGAAAAATAAAACTAAGGTAATATAAAACAGCAACAAGAAATATTTGGAAAGAAAGAAAGAAAGAAGAATATTCTTGGTTAATCAGATTAATTACACGTAATCGAGGATTGTATTAATTATTGGTTTAAATGAAGTGTTTCTGCAAACTTCAAAACTCAAAATTTCAGCCAAACAAAGTATAAGGTTTCATTTCTAATGTCAATTTTGAGAGGAAAACGCTTGGGAGAACAAGACAAGGAGAGACTCCAAGTTTTCAAGAGACCAGATACATCCGTTTCTTAAATGCCAGCTGAGAAGAGTCTGATAGAAAATATCTCCAGCAGTTAGATGTTGATCATCTGTTCAGGTCAGTATTTTACTCTAAGTGCAATAGGTTTTTATCAATATTTAATGACTGAGTATCTCTGATTTTTATTTTTTTTTATTTGTTTCCTTTTTGTCCTTCACATGACAGATGACTCCATAGGCTACTTAGAATTGCTCGTTTTAAATTAAATTAAGCCTCAGGTAAAATCTTTGAGATTTCGATTTTATAACAACTTCACAGTGTATGTCACAGTACACGTAAAACCTAAAGTAAAAAGTCTCTTACAATTACTTGCCTCTTTCAGTAAATACTAATCATTGTGGCTGCAATTTTTCAATCACAGAAACAAAAACGAAAAGGCAAATTTGGAGTTGGAGCTGAAAGGACAGCTATATTCTCTGACAAATTAATTAACTCACAGCTCTGAGGAAAACTGAAGCACATTCTGAGGATTATTTTAAACCAGATTTAAACTAAAATGAATTAACAGTTTAATGGAGTGGAACTTTCTTCCCACTGGGAGTGGGAGAAGAGCAAAAACCAAACGCCTGACTATTTAAGCCAAAACAAGGCTATAGGCACTTTCAATTATCATAACCCATCCATATTTTGCACAGTTTGATTGGAGCTATTTTTAACTCAGAACACTTACAGAAAGTGCAAGCTTCAGAAAAATGAGAGGTTCTAAAGCATACAGACTGAAATCACTCGCAGCTCACCATTACTTCCATATTCTGTTGGGGATCCTGAAATCCATGGACTGTCAGTTTGCGAAGTACTGAAAGAGGTGGACAAAAAAACTAAATCAGTATGCAGCATCATCGACAATTATAAATTAGGTCAGCAAACATCACCTCTTACATAGTGTTTCAAAAACTAGCTAAATACATTATGTAACTAATTTCACAACTTTTCTTGACAATTATACTCAGTAGTTAGTTTAATTAACGTAAATAAAATTACATGATACACGTGGCTCAGTGACTCAAAATTCTATTTTATTGTTCGTCAATATATTACTGCAACGTTTTCGAGATCACACTTCAAAAAAAAAAAAAAGAATTTAACACCTTACAGATTTCCGTTTTCACTGTACCATGATGATTAAATGATTGAAAGCAACTCAATATTAACCCGAGTAAATATAGGATGCAAATTAAAAGCAGCAATTCGAACCAACTCGACTGTAGATGGAAAAGTATTTGTCCTCCTACCCTAACCCATGACAGTAATAGCCATTATCAAAAGTTTGAGTAGCTGAATTGTGTTAATTCAGCCACACTGGACAGTTTTCGAGCAACAACAGCCTGTTTAAAGTCATGCCACAGTTTAGTGTGTTATTCTAATCCAGTGTTTCTTAATTCCAGTCCTCAGGGACCACCGCCTTGCATATTTCACATGTGGCTCTGTTCCAGAACACCTGATTCAAATGATTGCATGACGTTCTCTGCAGGCATCAAATGCTGCTGAAGCCTGTTAATCACCCACTGATTCAAGTCGGGTGTGCGGCAGAAGGGAATCAGCTAAAACATGCAGGGCTGTGGTCCCTGAGGACTGGAAATGAAAAAGACTGTTATAAACCATTCGGAGGTGGACACGCTGGCGTGCGGTGGACCATTCATTGTCCGATCAATTACAACAAGCTGGCTGGAAGAGAAGAAGCAAAGAAGCCCCAGAACATCACACTGACACCACCAAATAAACTATGGAGGCTCTGTAAACAAAATTGTCTTTGCACCACCAGATCGAAGACTTTTGTCATCCAGGTTTTAGTAGAAAAAGAGAAAAGTGATCAATCATACATATTAATAATTGAGCTTGTCTTAATTTATTATGTGATTTATTGCTTAATGTGACAGACATAACCAAGATGAACAACGTCTGATATAATTTTCTTTATCTGAGATTTTATGCTGGATCAGCTACGGGTGTGGCTTGTGAAACTGATCTAAAAAGGGGAAAAGTTGCTTAAAACAATTAATTCCAGATTCAACAAGGGGATAATTTACCATTTTTACTTAGGGTAAAGTGAGCTTGGATCATCTTTATTCCTTTATGTTTGTTTGAAACAAAAATACAAAAACAAATTTTCAAAGAACTGCATTTGGTCGTGTTTGTGGTTTGGAGCAGTTACCTTTAAGCGAGAGCAGAGTCCTCTCCAACGAGTTGAGCGCTGCAGCCTCATCTCTGGCACAGACTTGCTGCAGGAAGCAGTCGGTGTGATGACTCCACAGGGAACATGCAAAGCTGTAGATGCCCGATGCCAGCTGCCAACAATCATAATGACAGTAAAGTCAGTCACATTCACATAGCATTATCGTGGATTTAAGCAGGCATTTCATCCGTGCAACACAAGGGAAATTAATTAATGTTAATTATGTATGAGCATAACAGATTTGCATGTTTGTGAACTGCACCTGTAATACAGACTAATCCTGTTACTGATGCACTCCTGCCTACAAAGGGAAAGTGGAAGTTGTAAGAGGAGAGCTGAAAGCTCTTCTTCTCGATAAGGTCAATTTTTGAAGAAAATATATATTTTTTTAAATCTCTCAAGACTAAAAGTTTTTAATGCTTTAGTGATTGCCAAACAGAGTAAAAATAGCAAATCCATTAAATCTCTTACAATACCAAGAGTGACTCAACATTAAGGCATCTAAGTGAGTTAACACTGGAGCTAAGAAACATCAAGAATTGTTCAAATGTGAAATGACATTGAAATAAATAAACATTTATTCTAAGATGAAGGCAAACAAACCCAAGTGAAATCTTAAAACATTAAAACCTTAGAAATACAGTAAACATGCAACAAATTCTCAAAGAAAATAAGCTAAGGAGTCAGATGGGGGAAAATTAGATCCACTGGCTGTGTTGGAGATGAGAGCCTGCCGAAAATGAAATCCGTATTTTGACAGCACAGCATAGACTTTGATATATGTGGTACAGAAACAGCCAGACTGGCAAGTTTTCTGTTTAGAAAGACTTTTCAAGAGCTTCCCACTTTCAATTCCTCAGATCCCAGACTAATCCAATTTATGGAAGCTGAAAGAAATGAAGCAACATTGGGGGAAAAGAAATGACACATTATTCGCATCACTATACCAAAGCTTGGTTTGTATTCTTATTTCATCAACTGATATGCAAAAGGCTGCATTTGGCAGGGGACTTAAAACTTGATTTATAAAAATAAAAGGTACTTGTGGTTAGCTACATCTCATCTCATCTCCAATGATACATGGACAATAAGGATGCATTTATCCAGATGCATTTATTTATTTAAGACTAGGTAAATAAACGTGGGTTATTTATGATTATTTAATACCCATCATATGTTTCAGCTGGAGGCAAATAAAAAGACTGATCATGCAATGTATGTTTTTACCTAAATAAAATAGGCTCTTATGGTTCAGTAGAAGGCTTCTTCAAAAAACTGATTTCCTGAGATAAAAAAAACTGAGGTGTAATTTTGCACTAATAAATATTATCAAAGAACAAACAGAAACACTGTTAAAACCAAAAGCTTTGGGCTACAAATCATAAAATTTTTATTTACTGCAGACTGAAAGCTTTCAGCACTACAGTTAATAACAGATGGAAAATAACTTTATTTACATGGAAGGAAAACAATGATTAGAGCACCATTTGAATTCCAAATATTGGGTTTGGAAAATTACTGCAGAATTACTGAACATCGAAGAAGCCAACATTTTTCCACCTCTGGGTAAAAACATTCAGTTTTACACAAATAAAGCTATTAAAAAAAGAAACAAACCCAAAAATCAATGAAAAGACAAACAATGTTCTTCTTCATGCTGATTTTCTATTCGCCTCACACAAGCATCACCAAAGGAAACTGAAAAAATCATTTTATTCACCGCTCTTGCAAAGAAAAAAAAAAACCTCATCCTGTAGGATATTGGACCACAACCCCTATTTGAGAGCAAGGTTTACTAATACTGTGCTAACAGGAAAAAAAGATATCCGGCAAGTACTAGCCAGGTAGATAGACCCTGTTGATGAAAGAGGAAACCGAGGTTGTGAGGGTTGTTGAGAGCTGACAGCCTACAATAGCCAAGATGACCAGTGAAATCTACTGTTTTTAATTTAAAGCTGCGTTTAAGCTTCCTATAGATAAAATACATTCAGGTAAAGTTTATATGGGAATTTTACAAAAACTATTCAACCCAAAATGTCAGAAGGACTTCAAAGTGAAGTCAAGGCTTTTCCTTCATGTTAAAAGGGAGCTTCATTTGTAACACTGAGTGTTGCCAACTTTAAATGGAAAGTAGCAAAAGCCTCTGGAATGATGCTGTGCAATAATTAGCATATCCATTTTGCCATTGCATCCTATTTGCATTTTTTCCTGGTGACAGCCATTGTCAGCCTTTTACATCCGGTTGCTTCTGTGCTGCTCATATAGAGCATTTTAAAACTGCTGAATTCCCAATAAAGCTTTTTTTTTATTTGCATATTTCCCCCCTATTTCTGTTATCAGACACTGAAATGGGTCTGCAATATTGAGAAGCACCCCATTTAACACAAGTTAACCAAAAGCCCCCAACAAGTCATTTCTGAGCTCCTGTTTTGCAACTTATTAGAAAAAAAGTGATGCCAGCTGACAGAAGACAAACTATATATATATATATATATATATATATATATATATATATATATATAAGAAGGTGCCTGTGCTGCGATTTCTGTTGTACTTGCATACAGCAGGATATTCTAATAGGTACATAAACAACTCACTTATGTTTTATTATTATTATTACTATTTTTAGTTTCAATGGAGTCCAACAAAAAACTTGAAAAGTGAGTAAAGAAAATTAAAAGAGCCACACCCAAATGACTTGGGGAACTGTACTGGCTGCTCCAACAAAAAGTAGTATAAAAAAAATAAAATAAAAAAAAAAGCCACTTAAGATTGATATTCAACAACCAACACCTAAAGTGAATCCCATTGTACCTTTTGCCCTTCTTTGTAACCTGTTAGCACTGGCACAATTGTTATATCCAAACAATATAATTTATTTGTCTCTATCGCACAGCTGCACACTCAGTTGCTTATTGCTTATTTAATGATTAATCTATATAATTAAACAAATACAAAGTAAAATGTTCCCAAGTGTCAGTCCGTCATAAACAGAGGATGGGCTGCACAAACCAGTACATGCATATTTAAAGTAAATGTCTCCTTGAACTGAACTGCTAAGACAGCAACCCCTGCCAGTATTAACAGAACATATAAAAGATGAATAGAAAAAAATGGTTGAAGGGCAAACCTAAAAGAGAATTATCAGTGGAAATTAGAACTGACATTAAGAAATCAAACCACAGGGAAAGGAAGAGGAACCTGAAAGGTGGGACTCTGTTCACTTCTTCTTAATACTTCTAAAGACATACTGACTAAAATCACAGGTAAGTGTCCCAGTTTCTTCTTTCAACTTTATATTCTGCATTAACCCCTAACTTCAGAGGTGATTCCACCTGCTGTCAGTCTTATACCTTAGGTACATCACTCATATGCTTTGCACACCCACACCTTGCCTCTACATATCTCCTCTGCTCTCATTTCTTTCACCATCTAATTACCTTTGCATCTGGCAAAGTAGTACAGTTAGCACCCTGAGCATCAGCAAGTGATCCATCATCCTGTGCACTACCAACCGCTTTGTCTTGGGCTTAAGAACAAAAAGAAGATAGTGCACACGCAGCATATAAATGCCTACACACAGAAATGTTACTTTAGCTACACACCTATGTGGCAAAACGGTTGTTTGCTGAAAAGTAGTTTTGCTTTAGTAGCAGAAGATTTTACATCTTAGATATGAAATGAACAAAAGTGCCAACTAAACCCAAATGTAAGGTTTTCATTAGCATCGAACCCAAACAAAACATGTGACTTCTCCCCTCATAGTGTAAGGGTCAATTGTTTATGGACTACCCTGGAAACCCTGGCTGGTGCAAGGAAGTCTACCAATATTAGGGCTGTGTAATAATATCGATTTTGCGATATATATCGATATTTTCTTTCCTAGAAAAAAAAATCAATATTCATCTGCAAGTATCGTAACATCCAACTGTCACCTTGCTCACTCACTGCTTGCTTCGCCAGGAGAGTGATTAGGTCATCAGGCTTAGAGAGTGATTCCTTCAGATGTCAAGTGTCAAGGTTAAAAAGGTATCAAACTATTCAGAGCAGGGTACTTGGTGCACTTTATTTACTTTACAAATGCATGTAAGCTACAGTTTGTACCTTTTCAATTAAAAGAAACATGTTTTCTCACCACTTCTTTGATTTATTTTGTCCAGCTGTCGACTTGAAGTCTGTGTCCATGTCCAACCAGAGCCAGGTATTGTGTGGCTGGTTCTTTTAATCAGTTTTCAATTAAATTAATTCAATCCAACTCTATAACAGTCACAAAATGTCACCAAAATCACTCTGGTGATTTTGGTGACAAATTTGGTGATTTTGGTGACCAAAATCACCAGATTAATTTTGCAAAAGTGTATTGAATTGTATCATTTGCTGAATATCGCAATATATCATATCGTGAGCAGAATATTGTGTATTGCATCTTAAGATTATTGTATCACTACGGCCCTAACCAATATAAATTCATTCCCCTTGTGATAATCTATATGGGCAACTATTGAGCTACAATTATGCCAGAAGCTTGTTTTTTGGGGGGCCAAAAAATGTGCAGCTTCTCTGCAGCTTGGTAAGGCGGATTTAACCAAATACTAGTTGGAGTGTTTACATATATTTGAGGCTATCCATTTTCCAGCTGTGGATTGGAGGGAATCCCCATTAAAACTCCAACTAGTGCACCCATTTCTTGTTTTAAAATTCATGGAAGTTACTTGTTGGATCATCAAACATCCTGGGAAAACTTAAATGCATCTTTCATTATGTTGCAGGCAGTGAAGTATGTAAACTTTAAACCCAACACATCACATATGATACAGAAACATGTGTTTAATATAAACACATGTTTATATTAAACATGTGTTTAATATATAAACACTAGGACAGAGTGTTGCATACCACCTTTTCAGTCTGGTCCAACTAACAGCACAGAACACAGCGTAGGTTGTTCAATGTCAAAGTAATCGGTATATCATTAAAAAACCGCACAGCCCAATAGGCCCTGAGCCCACTATGTATCAAGTTGTCTGTAAAACGGATAACTTTTGGCATGGATTCTGGCACAGTGCCTTAGCCTCACATCTGAAGTTGTTTTTTTGTCTCTCGCTCACTGATTCCCATGTCCAATAATATTTTTCTTTTTTCTCCTGCTGTTCTTTAGTCAGTTTCTTTCATTATGGGATTTGCCTAAAACACGTGTCTTTGGAGATTGAGATTTTTTACGCACACATTTTATTCTTTTAAGTACTTGATTGTGAAAAGAATGTGTAGCTCTGATTTATGTTCCAACATGTATCCCTTCAACAAGCAACATACACTTCTAATAAAGAACTTGCCTAAAAAGAAATATGCATAAAAAAAGGATGTCACATTATGTAAAACATAAATAAATGAAACTGGAGGAAAAGATCTCATTTTACGTCTTATCCATCTGCTTTCAAAAGGTACTGCTATTAAAAACTACAAAAAAACATGAGAAAGAAGAGCGAACACAAAATGTCCCAAAAGAAAACAAGTTTTTCTCCTCTTTATGTGTACACTTAAAGGAAGAAAAAAAAACATTGCTTTCCTCTGTCACTGAGAGCAAAATAAATAAAGCAGTCTAGAGAATAATAATTAATAGCAGCTAATTAATTTAAAAAAAATGTAATGTTAATATGAACTTACATCTTGAAAAAGACGTCTGTCCTGTGCCAAACGTTTGGATGCCAATGTTTTGGTGACGTGATAGAAAGTTAGCAGTGCTCTGTGCTGCAGCAGACCATCTTGACCCTTTACGGATTCGAGCAGAATTGGAATGAGCTCAGGCCATTGCCTCGGGCAATCAAGGCGGGCCACCTTGGCTATCAGTACCGCGATCTGGGTTGCTATCTGTTGGGAAGAAGGAAAAAAAAACAGGGTAAGCGAACATATCCAGAGGCAAGCATTAATACAACAGCAGGTGGTTTTGTCAACTAAACTAAAAGGGAATTGAGCACAACTGCAGAGCATAGCTGATCAGATCTATTATGATTGTATTGTTTGCAAGCCACTTTTAAAAAGAAGCAGTTGAGTCGATACCACAGATGCACATATTAGGCGTAAGATACATGCAGCACTTAACATTAAAAACAAGATGATTCCCTTTTACATTAAAGCATAGGCCCTAAACTCCAGTTTGATTTTTACTAAAGACAAAAATAAACTACAAGCTGGTGGCAGTTTTTGTGTTTTAATGCAGTCAAATAGCATGGAAAATTCCTACATTTCATTATTTAAGCCTGTGAATCATTAATCAGAACTGCTTCTTGTAATTAGCAATTTCAGAGCAAATGTTTTGATGAATCCTCTAATAATACTTTTAAAACATTTCTGCTTTCACTGCTTCTTTATATTAACGACATGTCTGCGTAATGCATCACTCAGCTAAGGCCTTAACACAAAAGCTCCCGTTTTCATCCATACAGACATGAATAATTAAGACGACTAAATACATTATAAGGATGAATGGGAGACTTAACTGCCCTTAACCTGAGTTTACACATGTCTGAATGTTTGCAAAAGAATTTGTGATGTATTTAATATTGTAACCAGATGAATTATCTTCAACAGAAACAATGCATCAAGACATTTATTAGGATGTTAGTCTTTGTGGACTTTATGTTGGAGCAAAATGTAAGCTTGCATTCCTTTTGCAGAGGTCTGACATTTTGATTAGCTTGTTAGAGGTAAAGCTTGTTTGGGGATCCTCATAAGAAAAGGTCAGGTGCCAAAAGTGAAAAAGACTCAAATGATACTTTTAAAAGCTTGACCAATTAATAATATTGAGGGAAGGTGCAATACATCAACAATTGAGTAAAAGCATAATTTTATATGTCAAAATGTAACTAAAGTGGCACAGATATGGGTGCAAAGCCTGCATCAAGAATTATGGCCACGCCGAGGCCTTATTCCTCAACGCGGCCATCAGTGGTTCGAGTCCCGGCCTGATGTCCTTTGCCGCATGCCTTCTCCCTTTCTCATTACCCATTTTCCTGTCTGATCCCTCTCAAAGGCCACTAGAGTCAATAAACATTTTTTTTAAATTATATAAAATATTGGAAAGGTGTAACCAAACCAAAGATCATCCCTATGTAAATTAAAACAATTCAATACATCAATGTATAGTACGTTTTGTTTAATTCATATTTTTTTAAACTGCTTTTTTTTATTTCTTTTTAAAAATTGTTTTAGAAATTATTCCAATAAAGTAGAACACTGTTCTCAGTCCCCAAGTTTGTATAATATGATCCAGAAACATGCAACCTACTGACTAAGCAATGCATTCTTTTAATGAGAGGCATATTCATGTTATAAATAGCTATAAACATAATTTGACTCCATGATTAATATCTGAATGCAAGTGTTCCTATACCCATCAGCCTTTATTTTTTTCTACAAATAAAATTCATAGAGTACATATTGATTATAGAACCTCTAAATGTGAATTTTAATACCATGAAACAGTTTATTGAACAAAACACACCAGGCCTCTCAAGAAGCTTGGATTGAAAGAGCAGAGGCTGGAAGTGGTGAGACATATGGAGTTTAAAAGTATATTCATTCCCTGCCATATGGATCCCATCAGTCCTGACATTACATAGCTGTCCCTCAGGGATACACAAGCTGCAGAAAGCAGAACTAATGGCCACCGTTTAGGGCCACCATTCACGCCCAGTCATTTCACCCTCCATAATTGGTCAAATAAAATTACATTAGAAAAGACTAACAGCTTTGTATCAGTTTTCTTGTTCAGCAGCAAGTTTTGTGCAGAGAAAAAAAAACACACACACACACACAAAAAAAAACAACAAGTTGAATCATTTTTGCAATTTTTGCAGTATATTCCATTCTCCCCACTAACCTGATTGACGGGTTCATTGAAGTTTGTGATAAGACCAGCACGCAGCGATGTCTTCTCCTCCTCTGATAATGCACTGTCAACAAAGCAAACAAAGATATTCAGAGGGGGAAAGCAGGCAAGGAGAAAACAACGCACAGTACCGTACAAGTTTAGAGTTTAATGTGTCCTCATAATGCTCTTGGTGCGCAATTATTTAATTCATTAAGTTTTTATGAAGGCATGCCAGCCACAATAACAATAAAGATTAGAAGAATGAGAAACAAATGACTCCAGACTAAACCTGCAACATTGTGGCTGAAGATGAAATGCTCCCGCATCCAACATCCTGTGTTTACCACCAGGACACCGAGCACATTAACACAGGTGATTGCAATGCACATCCCAAGACACCCACTGTCCTCTCATTTCCATACGCACAAGTCAATTACATAAACTGGCAGTATGGAACACATTAACGTGCCTATTTATCATGGGACTAAGTAGCTATAATCCGCCGTAAAACAAGTGATTGAATTATGCAATTTAAAGTATTTCCCAGAAGGTTCCTACTGCATGCAAGTGACTATGGCACTTACAAGGGATACGCCAATATATGAACATTTCAGCAGATGTCAATATCTGATATTAATATTATAATAGTATTGCTATGGCCGGTGATCAACATTTACCAATATTATAAATATTTCACTACCCTTTCAACACTTTGACTTCACTACTGATCTGCTTCAGTTGCAAGGAAGAGAAATAATGAGAAAGTAGTTGTAAGTTGACTACTTCTCCAACACTGCTGGGTTATTTTTATAATAAGAAAAACTTTGTACTTTTGTTGCTTGAAGTTTTTGTGTGTCGAGCTCTGGGAAAAGTCTGCCGGAGGATGTCAGGAAAGTTCAAAGCAATAGGATTCATATTCATATTTTAAACTTTTATAAAATCTAATTGTTTCATCTTTGTTTTATTTCCCTTGTGCATTTGCTGTACTGCTTACATTTGTACCATCTTATTTGTTTTATTTGTCAAAACACCTTTACGTGCACTACCTAACTGAAAACAAAGATTTCTATTGCTAGAAGCTCACGTATATTTTTTTAATGTTGTAATCTCAGTATTTTGAACAAATACCCTTCAGACTAGTCACAGGATGTTAAAGAGTATAACTGAGAAGCATAAATTCTATTTTATTGAGATACAACTGTAAAAAAAATTTTCTTCTAGTCTTCCACTGAAACGGGCAGAACAGTGTAAAACACCACTGCCAGAGTCCATAAACAACTGAAAAACAACTTTACTGAACGTGCACCGCAATGACCAACTTCAAAACTTCTTATCCTTTCAGACTTCAGGCTAATTTAATTGACCATAGTGCAATGGAAAACTCTCCTGTGTCCTGACATAACATTTAATATGCTTTTTGGAGACCTTTTTAACTTCCAAATAAAAGAAGCAAGTAATCATCTGGGCTTCTTGTAAGTCAACTCTTGAAAAGCAGAAAATCAAGGATGTTTGATGTGCATTAGTGCACAATGCATGGATAATTGACAACTGTAAAGTCAACTTTAAAGGCTCTGAAGAGATTTACTAGCATATTTTTCAGGTCAATTTTTTCACCCTCTCATTATTTGAGCAGTGATTAAAACAGCATGGTACCGCTCAAATGGTCTTTTGGTGGTCCAAGCCTGTCAGAATTTCTGTTTATTATATTTTCTTCTCATAGTAAAAAGATCAAACGGACAACAAAAAGTGTGATCTATCATCATAGCATACTTATCTACTCTATTAGGGTATAATAATACCTGAAACTCCCAAGAACAAGACGGGACACAATTTTACTTTCATGAAAACTTCAAAGCATAAATTTGTGCTGCATTACTCATTCATATTACTCATTCAATACATTTTGAAACAAAGCAATAAACTGATGTCTTTTTCTGAATTATTTTAACTTTTCAGACCTTAGGACAGTGCTTCAACTAAATAAGGTCTGCAGTACAACATTTCTCTTTCCCCAGTTGCTTCATATTGTGATGTAGCTCAACCAACCGACAAGGGGGTTGTGTTGAGGGGAGGTGGAGTACTGGGACAGCTGTGCCAAAGTTTTACTGAGACTAAAATAAAGATCCCCATTATTCAAATAAAATAACCAAAGTGGCCTGTCACGATAACAAATTTTGCTGGACAATTAATTGTCTAAAAATTATTGCGATAAACGATAATATTGTTTCAAGACCTTTTGACACTGATTTAATGGAAATGATTAATAATGCATGTGATTTCCTGCCATAGATAGATGCACTTTATTTTCAAAAGAACACATAACACTGGAACTGATAAACTAAATCAGTTCCAGTGTTAATGGATTCTCAGTCTCCATTAACAAAAAACGTACTTGAATAAAAACCAGCGCCCCCCCTAGCCTTTATCCAGGTCCCTCACCGCCCCCCACCAAAGAATTTGTAGGCTACTTTGCACGGACTATTATTTTATTATTAAAGTTACTATCGCTATTGTAGATGTTTTGATTTTTATGCTTGTTTTTGTATTTATTATCAAAAATAATTTCCCAGAGAACAAAAAAGCCACGGGAATAGAAATTATTTTCACAGGTGTCTAAGAAAAATGCAATGAACATTCAAGTTAAAATCGGTAGGCCTAACAGCAGCCAATCAGAGTGGAAACAATATTCTTGTTCTTTGCCATTTTCTAGTTGTTAAATATTACACAAAATGACCAGATAAAAGATGTACAACATGCCAGTTTAAACTTTGATCTATTTGCAAAACGACTGAGCTCTGCAACATTAAACATGGATAGAACTGTAACTACATTAATCATAGCTCTTCTTCTCTGCAGTGTTTCTGTGAGTTTCTGGTGGTGCAGCTCTGTGCTGCCTTCAGGAGAATGGGACATCAGAGTATCTTCCATAAAATTTCACCCACATGGCACGCTCACCATCAGTAATCTTCACTCACCTGTTGCGCCGCCTAATCGTCATGTGTTTCACATCATGTGTTTATTTTTCACTGTTCAGTGTCTGATTCTCTGTTTTTATGCCATAATTCACATCTAGTTTGTCGCTCCGTTTTATGTCCTGCTTTTCCTGTTTCAGAGTTTTGCGCAATATGCGCGTTGTTTCTTTTTCTTTCTTTCTTTTTACCTCCTAAGGTGCGCAGCGTTCGGGAAGCGTATCGACGGGGAAAAGGCAGATAGACATAAACCTTTTAAAACATCGGAAACAATTTCTGCATTCTGATTATTGAAATTTAAAAGTGCTGTGTTGTTCTATCCCACCCGTTTCATACCGGACCACTTACAACACCGTGTTAACGCTATAAAATGAGCGCTCTCTATTGGGGTATCACCCATGGAGGGATTTCTTTATTTAAATAGCTTCATTTTTCAGAGGGATACAAAGTGAGGGTATCGTGATTTTAGTAATTACATGTTTATAAGCTATTTTCTGTCGTCCTTCCATGGAAGCGGGCAGCCTTCAAACGGAAATAAAACACTTTTTTATATAAGTTGCTGCTTTGACATGATCACAGAAGTGCCAAAACATATGTGGAAAAATACCAGACAAAGTGAATCACAGCAACGTCATCAGCCGGTGTAACGCTGAACTGATGCGGTGAAGCTACCAGTAGCAGGAGCCAGAAGCTACTAACACTGAATAGAAGAAGAAGAGCTGCTATCGATACAGTTGCAGCCAAGCATGATTTAATGTTACACAATACAGTTTCAGCAAGTTGCTCAAAGTCTAAACTGGTATTGTTGTGCATTTAAAGTGTAAAGTTTACCTTCGACCAAACGCCCCCAAAGGAATCCCAGCGCCCCCCTTTTGTAAAAATGTCCACCAGCGCCCCCCGCCGTCCTCTGAACGCCCCCTGGGGGGCGGTACTGCCCATGTTGAGAACCGCTAATCTAACACAATAGTTCATACTACACGATTTTCTGCCCCTATTTTCTCCTTACAACAATCTTAGAACGTTGGCCGATCCAAGATTGTCGCTGGTAATTTCGTAACCAATCATCCTGTAGTGTGAGGTGTGTTACGGTAGATCATCGTGGCCGCTCCGATCTAAATCAGGGGTTTTCCCCGACTGGGAGCTTAAAGCTGAATGTGACAGGTAGCCAATCAGAAAGCGCGGAGGAGAATCCGCGCTTTCTGAGGGGAAATTACGGAGGGGAATCCCAAACAGCTGACACAGCGCAACCCGAAGTCCAGCGGACATTGGAGATATGTGGAAAAAGCATTATTATATTCAATATTTTGTGCAAAGAATATAGAAATGACAAGGGGAGGTGTTGGAGCCAAATTGCTACAGCAGTTGATAAACCTGGTAAGTTTTCACAGGTAGATTCTAGTAAAGCATTGATTAATGCCCGATTTTAAAATTTGTTAACTGGACTTGTAGCCGTTATTTTGTGCCCATGTGCCTGGACACCACACGGCACGACGAACCCGATCGAACCGTTATACCTAGGATTTCTGTCGGCTAATGTGTGGTCTCTGAGGTTTTGAAAATGGGCAGACAACTCGTGTAATGTGCGCTGGACATTAAACTAAGGAAATGAGGAAGGGAGGGTCAGTGGAGAGCACCGGAGGTGAGCCTTTTTTCATTCAGTGTCATCAACAGAAAGAAAAAAGACAGGAAGAGACGATAAAGTCGATAATTAAAATGAGGTTGATAGGTTTAATTTATCGTGCGATTAATTGATTTATCGTTTATCGTGACATGCCTAAATACTACTTGCAACAATCTAAGCTAGGTTTAAGATGGAAAAAGTCACTGCCTCGATTTGTCATTATGCCTTCCAATGCAGCTTTGAGTAGATCATGAGGACCATTTGCCATCCTAAATACTGAATAAGAAATCAGTATAAATAATCACTTTGAATTAAAAGCTGATTTTAAATTGAATCATGGTCTCAAAAATTGAAATTGAATTAAATCTTGAGATAATCAAAAGATTCCCTCCCATAGCAACCAGGTACCCAAACATTAAATGTTAGTCTTGAAATATCCCAAAATCGATCTTACATAAGAGAGAAGAGGCATGAGTGAATTCACTGAGTATCAAATCAAACCACAAAGAGATGGATAGTCAGACAAAGAAAGTTAAAAAAAAGATGACAGCTGAAGAAACATCAAGCAGATGAAAGCTAAAACAGAGAAAATTCAAAGGGACTGAAAACTAAGAACAGTTTAGCCTCACAGACAAAAATGGAGATTAAAACTGATGAATATAGATAGGACATTAGGGGACAAAACATGGAAAGAAAGCATAAAGATGAGCCAAAAAAAAGCTGTAGATGGAAGTGAGAGTCTGGGGTTGAGACATGCGGGTACTTACTGAGGAGCCGCCCTCCTCCAGTATCTGTCAATGCCATTCTTGAAGTAAAGCACAGCAAGCCATCTCACGTTCACATCCAGCGTATGGTTATTAAAAATATTCTGGGAGGAAAAAGAAAAAAGAATTTGAACAGTCACCAGCAATGAAAGTGTTATAGCTCATAATCAATACAAGACAAGCCAAGGACTGATCCAGTTTTATGACAGTTGCAGCCATACTGCAGGGGAAAATAAGTACAAATCTAAACCAAAATAAGACAGGACTTTCACAATTACAGAACAGCTCCTTTTAAAACACAGCGCACGGCGACTTTCTAACCAAGGCTGTCCGTGCCGTGGCACTCGACACGTCTGAGCTGTAAATTGTGGTAATAAACCCTGAAAACATGTCTGAGTAGTCTGTGTATTCAGAGTTATTTGCGTGAGCACAGCAACGGGAGGAGCTCCATAAGAGACCGGCCACAGTAAAATCAGAGATTGGAATCTCGGCTCTCATTTTTTGCCGATTGGAAAATGTGTCGTTAAAATAACATTTGGGCTTTTGTACAAATATAAAGCATCCATCTGTTGCATCAAGGGAACAGCACAGACCATTAGCAGAGCTCCACAGCATAACTATTTACTTCCAATATGCAAGTGAAAAACAGCCTGCTGCCACTTGGCTTTTATCAGATCCAGTCAGCAGAGCTAGAATTAAGCTGGTTTGGCTCCCTTTTGATCAATTCACACGGACACTGCTCTCCAGAAATAACTGAGACATATTGTGCACCCTGGCTTAATTGGGACCATCGCATCACAAGCAGCTGCACAAAACACAACTTAGATGTGAACATTTCTAGTGAGTGCTGAATCATCTGTGGAACCGACGACAACACTGCATCAGAAGTCGAAGCGGTTTCAAAGTCACTCTCAGAAAACCATCAGAAGACTCCCTTGATGATGAGCTCTAGAGACGGGCTTTGGACTGCCTGAAGTTGCATGTTGTTACATGCACTTCCCAGCAGGAGATTCTTCAAGTGAGATACTTTGAAACAAGAGGTATTCCAATGTGGCAGCATAAGTGGAAGGCAGATAATTATCCAAATTGTGCGCGCCAGATGATGTTAATGGCCCAACGCGGACGAGGGCATATGTAGACACAATTGCTAAATGTGTCTATATCAATACTACACACAATTAGAAGTGCAATATTGTGGCATAAAAATAATCAAGGGGCAAGAAAAAGGGAGAATCAGCCTCATTGTTGAACTCTAGACTGTTTACAAGAGACAAATACCCGTTGTCAAATTAAAGGCTGGCAGAGCCTCTGTATGCACTTCATTCACTTTTACGTAGATTAGAATATTTTGATAACCATAAAACAAAAACATGAATCGAGGGATCCAACTCCTAATCCTTACCATGCAGTAAGCAACAAAGCAATGAGAAAACTATAGATTTTGTGTCGTCTTCTACCTTGTAATACGTGAGAACTACCCTGTAACGGAATCTCTGTTCTAAAGTATGTGTGAAATAAATTTGTGGGAAAATTTCAGGCTAAACTAGTTGCATTCCACACATATTTTGCAGGTGCATAATGTGTGAAAACAATCATAAACAGCAAGTAAAAATAACTACAGTGGCATCACCCTCAATGTAGCATTTGAACAAAATACAAATATATATATAAAAAGGACTCTGATTCAGAAATTATAAAGTACACAAAGTTAATATTCTAGAAGTGATCCTGTCACTACCAACACAGCAAAAACATAACCTGCCTAATAAACCACTTCAGCATAAATAAGACAGTTTTCAAATTTAAATTGATGGCTTCACTTTATTGCTTATTAAAATGCTAAAATAAAATAAAAATGGTAATTTTATATGTGTGTTGACTGGGAGGTGTTTGTTTACATCTGCTATATTACTTGCAAAGCACTTCTACTGACAAAATAAAAAAGAAAATATTTTTTTTTCCCCATGACTGGTTCTTAGTTCTTTGTGTTTTGCTAAGCAGAGCACATACTGGGCCAATTTCATTACAAATTGCAGAGATGAAAGTGAAACGCATCTCATCATTCGAGTCTGGCGAGAACAGTAAACAAATAGTTTTCCTGAAATATCTAAGTAATCGCTCTGGTGGATTGCACTGTGCACCGACTTTATGAGCCACCTTTGCATCTTTACAGAAACCATCTGTGGTCTAACTATCAGCAACCAAATCTTAATAAAACCTTTCAGTAGCGATATGCGCAATTCTTTAACACAAATTAATCCCCAGCTGTCTGTGATGTACTGCTTGCTTTTTTGGCAACTTCAAACTTCTTCCTGTGATTACAACTATTGTGTGAAATTGTCATGATGAATTATCAATCAAAAAAAGAAGGGGTGCATAACCCGTCATTTTGGTATTGCTAAATGTAATGATGATGAAAGATTTTCCCCTTTAATTTAAAAACCGATCCTCAGATTCTAACTTTACGGCAGACGGTTTTCTGCTTTGTGTGCCACATTCATCAAACTGACAATTTGTTCACGTTTCTTACAGATTTTATTACACTTTCATATCGTAACTCACCAGAAGTACTGAATAGAAGCCAGGCTGTGTCTCCCACTGCCGGAGCTGCTCCTCTGCAGGCTTCAGCACAGCTGTGTCCTGACTGGTGGCTTGGGTTAAGGCCTGCAGCACCACTGAACTGGCACTGTTCACATCCATGGCTGGATATATCTGCAGGACACCATGAGAAGGGAGGAAAAGAGTCGAGCTCAGCATAAACAAAAAGTGAAAACTTCAGGTTTACTTGAAAGAAAGAAAATTTTAATTATTTCACAGTGGTGGGAAAAAAGAAGTAAAACAACATTAAGAGCAAACTGGAGGAGTTGATTTGCATCTACAAAGAACACCAGAACATGAAACAGTCGCTTTCACTTTATCTGACTGAATTACTTCGACCCCCTTTCATAATAGATCAAGCGGTGCTGAAACCCACACCGAACTGAATGAAAAAAAGCTACAGATCTTCAATAAAGAGAACCATACCCGGCAGAAACGATTGGAGACGTCACTGACATGTAAACTCTTTATACATGTCCCAGATGTTATTCAAGCACCCCAGTTTCACATACTCAAAGGCGTTTTTCATCTCCAAGAACAAGTCTGACTAATTTGCCTGTGTGTCTCAGATACAAAGTTAAACTGATGCATAGCCACACCTGCTCTCGGGTCATGCTTTTAATTGTAGGGAGGATATATCCTGTGAGGGGAAAAAATATATATATTCCCCTGCAAACACACAGCCACTAGTCTCACCATATCAATTAAAAAGCATAAATTAGAAACAAGAATTAACTGCTTCAACCATCTGAAAAATTGGCCATTTCTGAAAACATGATGGATTATCTTTGCATGTTTTTAATGGATTGTATGTTGGTTGAGTATTAGAATTGCAGGAAAGGGGAGGGTTAAAACTTGAGCAAGGTTGCCATCTACAGACCAGAAACAAATATTCATTCATACATAACTCTTCAGGAATTGCAAAAGAATAAGACTTGCCTCTTTCTCAACACAGCAATATGACAGCAATGAGTGGTCGATATCTGAACAGTTAAACCAAACCTGTAAAATAATAAAACTAATTAGGGAAATAAAAAAGAAAAAACAAGAATCGCTTTTCATTCTTTTAAAATGTAATGTTGCTTCTCAGTTATTTGACAGTTATATATTTCAGGTGTTCATTGCTGTCACTTTTGATAATTGTCCGTTTTTCAGCTAGTGAAAATTGCACACAAAAATGAATTAAAAAAGGATGTCTGATGAGGAAATTAGCGTCGATTTCCGTAAAAAAATTTGTGATCGGTGATTGCCGATCACTGTCTCTTGTTGCCAATCACCAAAACCAATCACTTCGCAGACTGCTTGTGCAACTCATCTCCTCTTTCCTTCACACTGCGCAGGCGCACGGTAACAAATCCTGTCGTGTGGAATTATAACACTCGTTTGCGTGTTGTGGCAAAAAATTACCTCGGGGGTGAAGAACATCAAAATGCATCAACACAACGAATCTAATATAGCATTTGAAGAAAACAAGCACTTAACGGAATTTGGCTACATCGACGCTCAATGCGGGAAAAAAGGACATTTGGAGCAGCCAGATAGCAGGTAAAGCAGGGCACAGCTACAAACACTCACCCGGATTAGCATCGCGGTCAGAAAGCTAAACAAATAACCCGAAAAAATATTTAAGTATTCGAGCTGACGGTGTAAGACGCTACGCGCTACTGGTAGTAATATTTCACAGACGTAGCGCCGCTCGACCTCCGCCAGACAGTGAACTCTCACACCGAACTTTCATCTGAACGTAACTTAAAAAATACAGATTTTAGATATGTATTAAAATATCTCTATTATATCTAAATTAGGTGAATTTATTGCCATATATTTTTTTTCCCCATTTGCCAGAAAACATAGCATCATTTATACCCTAAACCGAAAAATTTACAGTTATTCCAGGCGATCGGCAAAGATCGGCCTCGTGGATAATCTGTATCAGAATCGGCCACAAGAAACCTGATCGGAGCATCCCTAAGAGAAATACCTTGTGGTGGTCTTAAAAAACTTCAAGGGGGAAGACTATTGACTTGTCCGTTTGCCCCCTAGACAGTGAAAAACACACCTCAGAAGGAGGATATGCCACTGAAGGTCATTGCTAAAGGAGCTGGCAGTTCACAGAGTACTTTATATAAGCATATTATATTGGCATATTATTGGATTAAGCAAAAGAAAAAGTGTGGTAGGAAAAGGTGCACAAGCAACAATTACAACAGCAGCCCACAGAGGATTATGAAGCAAACTCACTGAAATGTAACCGAGACAATGTCAAAAGCACCTAAACAGGGAAAAGGAGAAAAAGGATTGAACTCAGTTCTGCAAAGAACTCTTTTCAGATGAAAGCAAATTTTGATGTGGAAATGAAGGTCTCTGACTCTCAATTTTAAACTCTAAAGCAAAAGTATCCAATTCCAGTCCTTGACTGCTACTGTCCTGCAACTTGTGGATGCATACCTGTTCTAAAACACCTTAAACAAACAGCTGAATGGCCCCCTTGGAATGTCATACAGTTTTGCAAATTCCTATCAATTTGATTCCCGTCTAGAGCTTTTCAAATAAACTAAATTTAGGCTTTTCAATAGGTAGACTCCATACGGATCAGAATTAACAGAAATAAACTCTTACGAAAATCGAAAATGAAGAAATATCTATTTGAGTAATGAACCTATACAAGCTACATTTTTTAATTGTCAACTGAAAAACATTTCAGTTTAATAATCCATCCATCCATTTTCTTCCTCTTATCCGGGGTCGGGTCGCGGGGGCAGCAGCTTCAGAAGGGAGGCGCAGACTTCCCTCTCCCCAGCCACTTCTTCCAGCTCCTCCGGGGGAATTCCAAGGCGTTCCCAGGCCAGCCGAGAGAAATAGTCCCTCCAGTGTGTCCTGGGTCTTCCCCGAGGCCTCCTCCCAGTGGGACGTGCCCGGAACACCTCACCAGGGAGGCGTCCAGGAGGCATCCTGACCAGATGCCCGAGCCACCTCAACTGGCTCCTCTCGACGTGGAGGAGCAGCGGCTCTACTCTGAGTCCCTCCCAGATGACCGAGCTTCTCACCCCATCTCTAAGGGAGAGCCCAGCCACCCATTTCGGCCGCTTGTACCAGTAATCTCGTTCTTTCGGTCATGACCCAAAGCTCATGACCATAGATGAGGGTGAGAACGTAGATCGACCGGTAAATCGAGAGCTTCGCTTTTTGGTTCAGCTCTCTCTTCACCACTACGGACCGGTACAACGCCCACTTCACGGCAGACGCTGCCCCAATCTGCCTGTCAATCTCCCGCTCCCTTCTTGTTCAGTTAGGCCTGTCACGATAACAAGTTTTGCAGCGCAATTAATTGTCTAAAAAATTATTGCGATAAATGATAATATTGTTTCAAGACCTTTTGACACTGTTTTAATGGAAATTACTAATAATGCATGCGATTTCCTGCCATAGATAGATACTTTATTTTCAAAAGAACACATAACACTGGAACTGATAAACTAAATAAACAAAACAACCAAAAACAAAAATAAAATGGATTCTCAGTCTCCATTAACAAAAAACTTACATGAATAAAAACTAAACAACATAAAGCCGAAGTGGAAATAAATACTGCATTCAACCAAAAGAGTGCAGATTATGAAGTCTGTATACTATATTGCCCTTCAGTAATCACAAGATTTAAATAGAGAAGATGGGCACATCCCACTACCTAATGCAATAGTTCATACTACACGATTTTTTTTGCCCCCATTTTCCCCTTATGACAATCTTAGAACGTTGGTCGCTGGTGATTTCGTAACCGATCATCCTGCAGTGTGTGGTATGTTACGGTGGATCGTCGTGGCCCATCAGGGATTTCCCCGACTGGAAGCGTCAATGTAGCCCGTTGAATGTGACAAGTAGCCAATCAGAAAGCGCGAATTCCCTCCGTGCTTTCTTAGGGGAAATTACGGAGGGGAATCCCAAACAGCTGACACGGCGCAACCCGAAGTCCAGCGGACATTGGAGATGATATGTAGAAACAACATTAATATTTATTCAACATTTCGTGCAAAGAATATAGAAATAACAAGGGGAGGAACTGGAGCCAAATTGCTACCTCAGTTGATAAACCCGGTAGGTTTTCAGCTGTTCTTCATTAACGTGTCATAAATAGGTTATAATGATTTTCATTCAGTCAGGACTTTACGTTGACTCTAGCCACATGCATCACAGGTAGTTTCTAGTAAAGCATTGATTAATGCCTGGTTTTAAAATTAGTTAACTGGACTTGTAGCCATTATGTTGTGCCCATGTGGCTGGACACCACATGGCATGACGAACCCGATCGAACCGTTATACCTAGGATTTCTATCAGGTTTTGAAAATGGGCAGACAGTCCGAGAGCAACTCGTGTAGTGTGCGCTGGACATTACACCAAGACTACACTAAGGAAGAGCACCGGAGCTGAGCCTTTTTTCATTCAGTGCCATCAACAGAAAGAAATAAAGACAGGAAGAGACGATAAAGCCGATAATTAAAATGAGGTCGATAGGTTTAATTTATCATGCGATTAATTGATTTATTGTTTATCGCGACAGGCCTATGTTCAGTTTAATAATAATAATAATAGTAGTAACATTTGAATATTTTCTAATTTATTGAAATGCATCTGTAATGCTTGCAGGGGATGGCTTGGTTCTAGGAAGTTGATGCCATTTAGACCTCAAACCCTAAATATTGTTGCTCAGCAAGCAAACACTCAGATCAGCAACTGCACTCTGCAATGCAAGTTCAATTGTAGCACAACGTAGTACAATCGGGCTCCCAAATTCAGGTAAACGGCTTCAGAATGGCTGAAGACACAAATTATGAGGATCACTGCCTTTTTACTGGCAGCTGAAATGGTAAAACCAACGGAGAACGAAGTGGACATAAGGAAAGGGGGGAAAAAACATAGTAAGAGAAAGATGGCTCAGTTGCAGCCCAAATCAAAATTATGCAATATTCAACAACTGTATTGCAATTGCATTATTCTTCACCGTTTTGAGCTCCAACTAAAACAGAAGTAAAATAGACTTTCTATAAAGTTGCTTAGCATTACGTGAAAGATGAATCATGGTATATTAATATTTACAAACAACGGCTTCACAAGGGTATATGCACATACCAGTTTTGGCATTTGCTTTGAAATACTGCTGAGTATTTTATACGGCAAGATGTTCAGGGCGAGGTCTGCATATGTATTTAGCTTTTTTGACAGGCTTCAACCGTTTTCATCCAATGTGTGCCACAACGTAAACATTGCTCTACCGCAAGGGGTTAATCCGATGCTAGATAGTTTAATGTCTTGTGCTTTCTGCAGACAACACAGCCCTCGCTGAATGTCAATGTCATCATCATCATCATCAGATGCTTCGGTCTGTTACCTTATACTGTGAGTATACTTAACCAGAGGCCTCTGCTAGAGTGTGTATTTAAAATGCTGCGTGTCCATACAACTGTCATGTTCTTTTAGAGCACAGGCGAGACCTAAACTAGCTCTAAGACATGTTCATATTCAAAAATGAGCTGTCGCGATTCGAAAAAGACCGTAGCCATGTCACGACAGCTTGCTTCACATCACGACTCCGCATGTCACTAATTCATAAAATACAAGCAGCTCATTTAATAATGAGTTCTTCAACGTACGCATCACTAAACATCACAGCTAACTTTGAGCTAACTAGCAAGCTAAACTTCTTCCAACCAGAAACCCACGGCCGTGCGTCAACGTTGAAACTGTTCACTTATTATACGTCCTATAATCGAATAAGTGAGGTTTAAAAACGAGTAAAAAGCTCTCACCTCAAAAAAGCCGAAAGAAAAGTGAAAGTGTAGTAGTAACAGTGGCGACCGTAGAAGCTCTGCCAGTCGTTTCAACGTAACGAGCGATGGAAACACGCTGGTTGGAATGGCGCGACTTGCAGCCGGCTCATGCTGATGACGTATGAGGTTCAGCGTGCTCAGTCATGGGATTCTCGGCTCTTTTCAGGATTGGAAATATTTGGCTCTGTTCACTAACAAGAACCGAATGTGTTGGGCTCAAAGAACCATTCTCACCATAGTCCTACTCCTAGATTTTATAATACAATACATAAAATTGTATTATAAAACTTTATACTACAAAAAAATTTTGTATTATGTATTATAATTTTTTTTACCATAATGTAATCAGTTACTGATGTATATTCATTTAAAAGTGAATTTATTAAATCATTAACATATTTACATAAATACTAATAAATATACTGGTGCTATACAAACAACTTGCACCAAAATACATACAAGACTAAGGAACTGGTCATTGACTTCAGGACGGGTAGAGGCTCAAGGGTCCAAGATAGGTTCTAATAGGAGGGGAGTAAGTGGAGGACATGCAGATCTATACATATCTTGCAGGACTGTGGCTGGACAACAAGTTAAACTGGACAAGCAACACAAAACATACGTATAAAAAGGGCCAAACCAGGACCTACTCCCTGAGAAAACCGTTTAACATTTGTGGAAAGTTGCTGTGGTTGTTTTATCAATCTGTTTCTGCCAGCGCCTTATCAGACGCTGTGGTGTGTTTGACCGGAAGCATTTCCAAGACAAACCTTTCCAGGCTGGAGAAACAAATCAAGCAGGCCGGCTCTGTGGCTGGCACAAGGCTGTACTCTCTGGCAACAGTGGCAGAGAGGAGAACATTGCAGAAACTCCTGGCTATTGTGGATAATGCCAGCCACCCTCAGCAGGCTGTTATCAGCAGCCAGGAAAGCAGGTTCAGTGGGAGGCTGCTTCTTTCATAATGCAAGACTAACAGACTGAGGGACTCCTTTGTCCAACATGCAATTAATCTGTTGAACTCCTCACTGGGGGGGTGGAGGGCTAACAGGAGCCAACAGAAGCAGAGGGACAAAAGGGAGTCAGTCTGTCGACCAATTAGGCAATTGGTCAATCAACCAATGTGGCCAGTTTCTGAAGTGTTTTTATATATGCGTAACAGTGCTGTGAGGGAGATGGCGATGGAATTAATAGAGCTTATTATCTACCTTTTCATCAATCTGTCTATCTGTTAATTAATTTAATGTGTCCTTTACAATTTTATTTAAATAAAAATGCAAATATATTTCCTTTAATTAATACTGTATAGGATTACACTGACAACAATACAGCATGTGAGCTTTTATTAGCAGTATCTTATGTATGTATCACAGTAAGTGTATCCTGTATTGAATGATAATTTTTAGAGATTCTCTAAATGAAGTTAACTCACATTGTTTGTGTTCAGGAGCTGGAACGTCTTTCTGGGTCATTCACAGAACATGTGAACATTTTACTAATGGAAAACGGCAAGAACAGAAAGTTCAATAGTGAAACTCTTAAATGAAAAGTATTTATTTAACGTAGAGGGAAATATTTAAAGCCTTTGTTTTTTGTTATTTTGATGAATTTGGCTTACAAATGATGAAAAGTCAACAGCAAAAAAAATGTATTAAAGATGATCACCAAATATATATATATATATATATATATATATATATATATATATATATATATATATATATATATATATATATATATATATATATAGTCCAGCACATAATAGCAGGGTGCAAGATGCTGGCAGGGAAAGCGTACATGGAACGACATAACCAAGTGGCGGGCATAGTGTACAGGAACATCTGTGCAGAATATGGACTGGAAGCCCCGAGATCAAAGTGGGGAACACCCCCAAAAGTGGTGGAGAATGACCGAGCTAAGATCCTGTCGGACTTCCAGATCCAGACAGACAAGATGGTAATGGCGAACCAACCGGACATTGTGGTGGTGGATAAAGAACAGAGGAAAGCCGTTGTGGTGGATGTAGCAATACCAAGTGACTACAACATCAGGAAAAAGGAGCATGAGAAATTGGAGAAGTACCAGGGCCTCAGGGAGGAACTGGAAAAGACGTGGAAGGTGCAGACCACAGTGGTGCCTGTGGTCATCGGGGCCCTCGGGGCAGTCACCCCCAAACTGGAGCAGTGGCTCAAACAGATCCCAGGAACAACATCAGACATCTCAGTCCAGAAATGTGCAGTTCTAGGCACAGCCAAGATACTGCGCAGAACCCTCAAGCTCCCAGGCCTCTGGTAGAGGACCCGAGCTCAGAGGATGAAACAGACCACCCGCGGAGGGTGAGAAGGGAATTTTTTTTTTATATATATATATATATATATATATATATATATATATATATATATATATATATATATATATATATATATATATATATGTGTTTAACTAGAAATTTCCATTCGGCATTTCTGTTAAGTGTGGAGATTTTAATGAATCTGTTTTTACTGGAATAACCCTTGAGCAAAACTCAGTCCAGCCAATTGCTGGTACAGCTTTTTTCCAATTGCTTTGGTGCATCTCTCTGATCTGAATTAAAATTTCATAACTGTTAGTTCAATCTTCACAAGATTTTTGCTATTTTTGCACATCATAGTAGTAGTTTCTCATTCTTTCCAACAAATTGCAAATCATTTTGGACTTTGCTGTTTATTTTTTATTTTTTGGAATATAATGGGATAATTCTTAATTAATTCCATTATGGGGAAACTCGCTTCTTATGGCAGCACAGTAACAAAACATACCCCACTGAATATAAAAATATCTAATATTAATATAATATAAAATATCTAAGCATTAATATTTGCTTGTCTTGTCAGTCAAAATGAACTAAACGTATAAATTCTGAATAGTTGTTCCCTATTTAGGTAAAATTTCTCTTTTCATCGCTTGTGTAAAAGCAAAAATGTTGAATGTTTTGTCACATCAATCTATCTCATATTTATTGTCAAAACTCCCATCGGGACACCTGCAATACACCATAACATTGAGATAGTGGGTTTCTGTCTGACAGGTGTGTGAGATGCAGGTAGGCAGAAAGTACTTCAGTTGGAGCAAGTCTAATGCAGTTCAAACAGGGAAATGAAAACAAAGTCGAGACAGTCTGGCAACTGAAATAACAAAGACTGAAAGCTGTACCTTGTCAAACACAAATGATCTGAATGAAAACAACAGCATCTGAGGGCTCTCTGTTTGACAAGACGAGTAGCAGTAACGCAACTTGACTGGCTGGGAGACAGGGAAGTTGGTCATAACTGATGAGAAGGTATTACAGAAGCTGTGGGATGGCAAACGCATTCCAAGAGATGGTATCTGTCATGGTTCATGGTTTGTTTTCGCTTGCAATTTTTCTATTCCTCTCAGGAATTTTTCTCATATGATTTACTTTTGATTACAGTGTATAAGTTGGTCCCTGTTTGATTTTGGAAATATCGGTTATGCTGCTGCCTGAATTCTTCTGTTTCCCTACTAATTTTTTGTCCTGGCTTTGAATGTACGCCCATAGTCAGTTAGTGACTCAATTGTTCTACATAATGATCTTAAACTCCTACTTTGAGGTAATACACTGAATGACTATCTTGATTTTGAGAACATTATTCCTGGTTTGGCTGCACATAGTGTTCAATAGATTATCAAATTCCTTGGCTATGTCTTCTGTATTCTGCATTTGGATGTTTTCTTCATCATTGTTTCCTTCTTCCTGGCAATAACTGAAGCCATTAAGCACAAAATAAATAGTTTGAAAACAAAAACTAAGTTTCATCACAAATCAATTTAAAGTAGGCTATCAAATTAATGGAGAAGCTCAGAAAACACTTAGCAACAAAGAACAATGAGCTGAGGAAAGTAGACACACAAAACAGCATAACTGATCAAAAACCATCAAAAGCATGACTTCTCATTGTGCCAATCTAAACATGCAGCAGCAAGGGTCATACAAAAATATAAGCACAAAAAGTGATGCAACTGTTGGCAGCTTGCATCCCATGGGACAAAATGGTCATAAGCAGACAGGCAAATCTCCCCAATTGGATAATCAAGTGACTAAGATCGCAGACAACAACTTCTCAGGGGTCAGTGAGGAGAAATAAGTGAAGAGGAAGGCAAAGATTTTACTGGAAGTCAACCAAGTACTGTATTTTCCGGACTGTAAGCCGCACCAGACTATAAGCCGCAGATATCTCTGCCACTCTAGGTTTTCCACAACGATGTAGCAGTAGTAGGGGGGCGGACACCTAAAATTTGAGTCATAACAGGTCAATTGAATATCACATTTATTATGGTTGAAAAAGAAAGAGTTGCCAAGTTTAGATTTAACTGAACTGTTTATGAGGGGAGGGCGTATGCGTTTGAAGAGAAAAATCTCCTTACTGTCTGCTACTAGCATGTGCTAAATGAAAATGGGCGCTTTTTTCTTCTTCTGGGTCTTCTGCTTCTTTAGATTTCAATGACAACTTGCATCCATTATTTCCATTATTGTTGCACTACTGCCATCTATTGGATCCTAATATCTATACCTCAAATTCTCATAATGATCCCAGTATTATTTAAAAAACGAAAAATCTTCTTTTTCCCCTCAATGCTATGATCAACAACATTCTCAAATTTCAATTCCCTATTAAAACCTAATTCCGTTTTAATCATAGACATCATATCGTGTTCATGATATGATGTCATGAACACGATATTTCTTCTTTTATTTCCAATTTTGACTTCCAATGATTCACTTCCTGCTAAAGAGCCCCATGGTGGTTGAAGAAAACTCCACATAGCAGCACCGGATTATAAGACGCATGGTTCGAAGAGTAGGAAAAAAAGTAGTGACTTGTAGTCCGGAAAATGCGGTAGTCCAGAACCCAGGAGTTCTTCTGTGATCAAATATTGTTGCTGTATGACAGTCTCAATACTGTCATGACATTCTATCATCTCCATTTCAGGGCACGAGAGATGAGATTGCATAGACACAGGTCCTGGATGACCCCATCAGTTGTTGTCAAGCTCTGCTAATTCTTTTGTTTTCTAATAGGGCTCTGGGTGTACCTTGAGATTTGTTGTCCTGTCGGAAAATTAGTCACTGCCTCAATTTTAAGGAATATGGGACCTTCTCATCCAGTATTTTTCTGTAATACCTTCTCATCAGTTATGACCAACTTCCCTGTCTCCGCTTAACACCACAAAGCCGCAATACCATTCACATGGAGAAGTTGTGGGAAGATTTGAAAAGGCATGCCTGAGTGAGGCGCCCAACAAAATGGACACATTTACACCAGCTCTGCAAGGAGGAATGAGCCAGAACTCCAGTGGTGTATTGTGAGAAGCTTGTGGAAGGAAACCCAAAAGGTTTGATTCATGTCATATAGTTTAGAAAATAGTTATCCTGGATAGTGTCCAAATATACATAAACTTTTGAATTTGAGGAATGTTAAAAAAAACATTTCTAAAAAGTGTTCTTGCCAAGTTTTCTGGCATTTAGCAAATATAAATGATTTTGCTATTTCGAACTAACCTTAGTCTGATTTAACTTCAGACAATGAGGAAATCATGTGTTTGTGTATTTTTATTCATTGTATCTAAATATCTGATTTCAACTGTGCATCTATGGGCAGATGTGTTTGTCTGACTTCTTCATTAAAATATAAATCAATGTTTTACTTATTTACATGTTTAGAACAGCTGTATTTATTGATGAGCTATGCCTTTCAGATTTTTGTTTTTCAAAGAAATGTAGAAATTCAGCATTACTTATTAGTTTATCCTATTAAATCACACTAAAATACTTTGAAGTTTGTGCACACAATATGACAAAAATGTTCTTTTGGAAGATGCTTTAGGTTCAAAAGCTAAAATAAAGACAATTTGCATGAATTGGACTCATAGTTCACACTACATGTTAAGGAATTGTTTGTAAATCTTAATAAAAAAATGCAAGGAGCTGCATTGTGGTATATAATTTCCCCAAAAGCTCTAAGCAGACAGTGAGGTATTGTTTTTTCTATATGTAATTAATACATTCTTATGTTTAATTGTGCTTGTGGGGGAATGGCGATAGTGTAGGAGTAAAGTGTGCTACCCATGTAGGCCTCAGTCCTAGACGCACCCATCACAGCCTCACATCCTGACCTGTTGACCTTTGCTGCATGTTTTCCCCTTTTTCACACTGATTTCCTGTCAGATCACTTTCAATAAAGGCCACTATGACTTCTTTGAGTGTTTTGAGAACCCCTCCATTATGTATGTTAAAGATCTAAACATGCCAGATGACAGTATAAGTCATTTAAAGAGAAGTACACTGAAGTTTCTAAATATAAGCCATTCTCTTAAGTTACATACACTGTTGTATTTGATGCCTTGATATGGAGATGATGTGTGAAGTTTGTGGTGGTTTGCATTATGATCAGGACTCTGTGAGGGGCACTTTGTTGGATTTGGTTTGGACATAGTGCTATTACTGTTTAGCTACATCTTACTGGTAGTTTGAGCTGTGTTTGTTTAAACTGCTAAAAATGTTCAATAAAGATATTTTGGAAAAAAAAAAAAAAAGAAAAGAAAAAAACAAATAAACTAAAGGCCACAAGAGACAAAAAACCCTCCATGAAAAAAAATCACGCTTATAAATGTCATAGCATGGAAAATTTCTTAGGAGAAGAGAAAATCAGTCCTCAATATAAAGCAAGAGAAATGTTTTCACATATACAAGTCCTCAAGAAAAAAACGACAGTGAAGCAAACAGGGGTGACAGATGGCTATTAAAAAAAATAACATACCAAAGAAAACAATTATGAACCAGCAGGACAGGCTTTGAGAGTAGTGCCTGTGTTTCTGAGCGACCTGGCAAACAAACCTCATCAGATAAACGTGACGATATTTAGATTGATTGATAGATAAATAGACAGACAGGCAAACAGATGGACTGTGCCACAACGTGCTTTTGTGCGTGTGTGTGAACAGTTTGTAAAAGGGGGAGTGTCTTCTGGCAGAGTTTTCCCTTCTTTCAGTCTTTATTACCAGACTGAACAAATCCACTGACGCGAGACGGAGACGCTGGAAGGCTTAAATCCTGATTCCCTGCACAAGAAAAGCATGGATTTCCCGGAGCTGATATTCACTTTGCTTGGTGCGGCAGTTGTTCTCTACTATGGAGGGAAGCTGGCGCTCTTCAGTAGGATGCTTTTTCCTAAATGGTATTTTCCTCTGTCAAAGACCTTCTTCACTTCTATGGGAGAATGGGCAGGTGAGAAAGTTTTCACCGCATTTGGACAAAAATAATTCAGCATTTTGTATTCGTGAGTGCAGCCACATAATGTCAATGAGCACCTTAGCTCTTGCGAGTACATGATGCCCAACAAACGGAGCATTGTGCTGGAGGTCACCTGAAGCTGGAATACTCGGGTGCAGAATTGTTGCAGAAAGAGGCTCATCCAGCTCAGGCTTGTTTAAACCTCTTGCTGTTCCACAGGATCGCTCTTGTGCAATGTCGAACATTGAAATGCATGTCCTGACTTTGCTTCAGAAGAGTTTATGCATTCCTAGACAACGGCTGCTCACATTTGCATTAAAAGCAATGAGCGTTAATAGGTAAAATCAAGCTCGGCTCTTCTAACAGATGACTCGTCTTGAATTCTGATTTAGTCTTGAGCCAAACAACCACAGGAAAAGTAAAACTAACTGGAATAAGAAGAAGATTCTGAACCCAAATTATAAAGCCCCTCCAGGGTCTGTTGATAGGGGATTTAGCGAATATAGGACACGCTCTGTTGCATTCCCCAGCTGATCCAACGACTATAATCTTAAAAGTTGGTATGAATGTCAATTTTACTCTAACACAACGACAAGCACTAAGAGCTCTGTTTCAGGCCTCAGACCTCAGTTGCCATTGAAATCCCCCTGCTGATCCCAGAGCAGCTAAACAAAATTGAGTGATTTACTTTGGCAGCTTCTGAAGAGTTTATACAGCTTCCCACAGAGCAGGAGGAGGTCTTGTGAAAGACACAGAATGCTGGACTGATTTTTCTTTCTAAAGAACAATCTCATTCCAATCCAGCACAGAAGAAAACTTCCAGGACAGTATGTTCTAGGCTGCAGATACTTCTGCGTTCAGCCCTATTTTGACAACTTAAAGCCTCATTTGCATAGGTTTGCATTCCTATCAGAATATGCCCATCCCGAAAACACATTTCTCGCATTTGATCTGGATTTTTTAAAGTTAATTTAAGAACATATCTTGCAAGCTTGTGTTAAGATTTGCAATTTATTTCCTGCGATGGAGAAAATGATGCGTGTATCAGTAGGATCTCACTGCCACAAGCTAAATGTACAAAAAAAAAGCAACAACACATCTCCAGAAACCCGTAGAACAAGTGAAACTCGTTATGTTTTCACTACTTTTTTTTTCTCACATCAAAATTCAGTTTGAAGATTATGACAGCAGAACATTATAGCTCTTTAGTTGTGTGCAATGAATAAGAGAGCAGATGTACTGTACACTGTTTATTGCTACATCTTTCCTCTTGTCGAATGACTTGACACCGACTATTGTATTTGGAAGATTTTCAGTGGTTTGTCTCAGAATAAAATAGTCAGAACTGGTCACATGCAAGTGATCATATGTATATGATCTCCTTCTTATATTCAGGGGTCTGGTTACATTGGCCTTACATATGACCTGCAAATATTCAGATTTTTAAAAAAAGGAAACTATTTTATTCATTTAACTTCACGGTTATACACTCTTTTGTGCCATTCTATCATAAAAATATCAGCAAAATACAATGATGTTTGTTGTGATATAACAAAATGGAAAAGTTCAAGGGAGAGTCAATATTTTTTCAAGACATTGTAGGCTTAAATACTTAGATAAACCACTTTGCTATACAGAAATGGAAGCAATTTTGTATTTGTAGGTCTCAAATCACATTGCATGTTTAGGAATTGTTTGTAGACCTTCATAACAGTTGTGATAAAATGTGAAAAAACTCGAAGAGTTTGAAATGCGCCGTAAATTGGGGTGTGTTCTCCTGCTGTGAACTTAGGATCATTTTCATCCATTGTGAATCAGCAAGTGAGAACTGTGGGAAAAATCCTCATGGCGACAGCATTCCGAAATAATTTACTGCACAGCAGACAATGAAAAAACATTGACCTCAGGCCCAAAAAATGTTTTTGCGTTTTTCAACTTCCTGGAGTTTTGGCTCCCCACACTTTAATCATGTCTTGTCAAATGCAGAAACCTGTAGTGGCATTTACCATTTACAGCTTTTAAACAACTTTTTAATGTGGTTGTTTTATTGTGAATAACAATCAGGAATCGAAACTACAGAATTTTCTTCTCCGTTTGCTGTCTGTCTTGTTATTTTATTTTGAAAATATAACCTTTGTAGCCCCTTTTGTAGAGAAAGAAGCTCTTTTGCAACTAAAGTTCAAACCTCTGAAACCGATTACCGTGATTTTCCATTAAACAGTCCCAGTAACAAAGTGCAATTAAGGAGTCACTAACCTTTTTGAAACTGAGGATTACTTCATGGGTACTAAGTGATATGAAGGGCTACTTCATATCACATACAGCTGATTTTTAATTATATCATTGAATGTTTAATGATTTATCTAATTTCTTAGTCTTTTTTTTTGCATCTGAATGTGCCTTCTTCCTTCCTGTCTTTGTATTTTCTGAGCATCTGTTTGTTGTCATGTTCCAGCAGTTGTTTTGTTTTTCTGCAGCATATTGCACACGTCAGCTCCCCCGGTGAAACCATCTAACATCTGGATGTTCAGCGCACCTGGAAAGTGTTTAATTGGGAATTGGGATTTAGTCATGCATTGAGGGATTCTACTGGCATGTGCTTACTCCGTACTGGACTGTTCATCTGCAGTTGTTGGAAAAACAGGCATTCATTGAGTGCAACATCTGACTTTAAGGCTCAAAATCTGACAGTAACATGCTTTAGAGAACATAATCTGAAAAGAAAAACTTAATCTTTGCTCTCTGTCAATCAGCATTTCAATCATGTTCAGAGAAAAGTAGGTGATGCAAGATTGCAAAGGGAGAGAGTTGCAACAAGCCCGTGCTGATTCGAAACAGTCTCTTTTTTCATGCTAGCGGTTTCAGAAAGCAATCACAGGGATTTCAAAGCAAAGTCAAAATCAAAGTGAGGCAAAGTGAGGCTTAGCCATATATTTTAATATAAAAAACTATTATTTTCCTTCCAATGGTCCATTGCTGCCAACCCATGACCAAAGCAGAAAAATTAAACAGCAATAATTAACTCTCATGTCTTTCCACTACACTGAACAACAAAACAACACACTCATGTTGATTCATCAAGAACAAAATGCACTTTCATTATCTTTTCATTATCTGTAAAACTGCCCAAAGTAATCAGCCAGTGAGTAACAGAGCCAGGAAAAAAAAAGATAAAGACAATACAATGACCCAGTTAAAGTCCAGGTCCCCACCAGATTAAAATGCCGTTGCAGAAATGAATGACTGCACACATCAAGGAGCTGATGTAACAATTATAGAAAACATTTAGAAAAGATTTTCCAAGATGATGTTGAAGTTTGATGGAGCGATGTGGAAAAACAATGATTTCAAGTTACTGTAGCTAGAATTAATTCAATATGACAAGGTTACACAAAGAGGAAATACACCAGCAATAACTTTAGAAAAGCAACTTTTGCTGCTCATCAATATGGAAAAGGATGGAAAACCATTGAGATTCATTCCTTTGCATTGAAAGCCGAGATCATGAACAAAAGCGAGTAACCTAACTATATATATATATATATATATATATATATATATATATATATATATATATATATATATATATATATATACAATTTTATTCATTTGTCAGAACCAAAGGGGAGTGTTGTGGCCCTTGGAAACAAACAGTTTCTGTTTGTTCTCAGCAAACATTTTATCAGCTGAGGAACATGCTGTTTTAGCACAGTGAGTAAGAACAAAATGGACTGAAGTGTAAACAAACATTAACGCAGGCAGTCCCGGGCCCTGTTTCAGAAAGGCGGGTTAACAAGCTCTGAGAAGGCAGTTACTCTGAATAAACCTGCCTGGCTCTCTGATACTCTGGGTTTTCAGACGAGGAGAACCTCACTTAAAATAAGCATTGCTGCTTCCCACTGGAATGATACCTTTCAATGATGCCAAAAGGATAATATCAAAACATATTTTGATATGCTGCAATACCAACAGTGTTTGTAGTTTCAATTCACAATTATCTACAGTCCGACGGTGGGAGGGCTCTTGTTTAAAAAGCTACATTATTCAATATAATTCACTTAAAACTGAACAATTTGTGCTCGATACCAATAACATAAAACAGGAAAAATGATATTTAATGCAGAGCACATGCCCGAGATAGAAACGCCGTTTCTGAAACTTTCCTTGTGCCAGCAAAATGATGGGACAAACTCAGGATTTCCTCAAACAATCCTGCTGCCGCGCAGAGATGGTTCGCGATAAGTAAGTTGCGGTAAAAAGCGGACTCAGAATAACAGCTGTCTGGCTGAAACCGAAAACCCATAGTCAACTTGAAACTTACTCAGGATTTTCACTCATCCTGCTTTCTGAAACGGGGCCCCAACGTCCTTCTGACAGCGCTGGAAGGACCTTCAGAAGGAGGTGGGGAGCGACAGCGCCCCTAGTGTTGAGTTGCAAACAGCTGCAGACAGAAGCAGTTGATTTGAACATCTTACTCTTTGCTTCCTCTGTTTTAGTGGTGACTGGTGCGTCAGAAGGCATAGGAAGAGCTTATGCATTTGCAGTAAGTAACTGTTTAAACAATGTGATAAACTTTTTTTTTTTTTTTTTTGCATTTAAATTTGCAACCTAAATATATTTACCTTTAATTTGAACTCTGTTCACTAATATTTGCATGTGGACATTTTTTTGTTCCTGATTTTAACCATCACACGCCGCTTCTCAGCTTGCTGACCGAGGAATGAATGTCGTCATCATGAGTCGAACCAAAGCAACGCTGGAAAAGGTGGCAGAGGAAATAGGTATAACACTTGCTTGTTTGTAGTTTGCAAAAACATCTACAAAATGTATGAATGATCATTTCTATAGATGGCTGTTGTTCAGAGTAATGTCAGTGTTTGATTTTGTCTCAGGTGAAACCACAGGACGGAGGGTGAAGGTGATTGTGGCAGACTTCAGTGAGGAGAGTGTCTTCAGGGAAATAGAGGAAGAGTTAAAAGACCTTAACATTGGCGTTTTAGGTCAGGCATTCATATTTTTTTCCCCTCTATTTAATATTCAAAGCATAATCATGAAGGAATATTCTTTCTCCGAAACAACATCTTTTGTCTCCTCGTACACAGTTAACAACGTTGGGGTGCTCCCCACCTTCGTTCCCTGTAAGTTTCTCGATTCTGAGGAGCTGGACAAGGTCAGTGATATTTAAATGCATATAACAGGTCCATCTCAGGAAACCAGAATATAATGTAAACGTTTTTTTTCCCCCCACTGATTTAATTCAAAAAGTGAAACTCTCAATAATTTAAATGATTAATCCTCTAGTTTTATACACAAGACAAACAAAATGGTGATTGATTCAGCACTTTCTGAGTGGTTTCATCTCAGGGTTCTTTCTATTAGTTAACAAACGTTTAAATTTCCTTTAAAATAAAATGTAAAACAACTTGTTTCAATTTTAAATGTTCTGAAGTTGAGCTTAACGTCCGGAACCATGTACTGAGACAGGTGTTAATGTGTATTTTCAGACAATAACGAAGGTGATAAACTGCAATGTGAAAACGTTGTGCAAGGTAAGAGAGTTTCTGTTACATCAGTTCTGTAAAATACAAAAGAGAAATATATTTAATTTTTATTTGACTGACAGTTTCGTCAGTCTTCAGACACTTGTTGTACACTCTCATTTCTCTCGAATCTGAACTTTTTTCATTTGTCTTCAGATGTGCAAAATAATCCTCCCAGGCATGGAGAACAGGTCTCCTACCCATGTTTTCTTCATTAGATGTAATGTTTAACAGAGTTATATTATAATATGCTGTTCAATGCAGTTCAGTTTTCCACAAATATGTTTGCAGTTGTTGAATTTTGAATTTTTCTTTGATTCTGCAGGAATAGAGGGGTGATCATCAATGTTGCTTCGGGAATTGCTTCTTTTCCCTTTCCACTCTATACCCTTTATGCTGCATCAAAGGTAAAATGATCCATCTAAGATATTTTTGCAGGTCATCTGATCGGATCGTTTATAACCTTTGCATGAATGTCGGGTTGTGCAGGTCTTTGTGGAAAGATTTTCTCAAGGTCTCCAAGCAGAGTACAGAGATAGCGGGATCATCATACAGGTACCACAACATTCTTTCAGACCTTCTCTGAAAAACTCTGGACCACAAATAGGCTGAAACTGTTTGCTGCGAACCTGAAGCACATTGTGTTTTCTGAATGTTGTGTCACCTGAATGTTTTCTCAGGCAGTGGCTCCTTTCGGGGTCTCCACTCGGATGGCGGGTTTCCAAAAGACGAACATGGTGACTCTGCTGCCAGAATACTTTGTGCAAAAATCCCTGCAGTACGTCAGAGCTGGAGACAAAATCAACGGCACTGTCTGCCACACACTCCTGGTAAAACAATTTACAAACGTATCTCATGGTGCCAAGTAACAGTGCCTTGCAGAAGTATTCGAACATCTTGAACTTTCCACATTTTCTCATGGTTATTTATGAGGCAAAAATATATTTTTTTTCAAAGTGGAAAAACAATGCTACTTGTTTTTTAAAATGGTTTTCATGTAAAAAATTTTAAGTGTCATGAAATTATTATCAACCCCCTTCACATTTACACTTCCAAAAACAGATTCGGTGCAACTACTTGCCTCGGGTCTGACTCGGCTGTTGATATTTTTGCAAAGAAGAATGGACTAAAATTTCAGGCTATTTATGTGCAACGCTCACTGGCAGATACATGTCCTCTTTACTGCTACATATTCATTTGTATATTTCTTTCAGACAAGAAAATGCACTGAATTTTGTGGCTGAAACATGAGAAACTGCTGAGAAAGTTGGAAGAGTTTGTACAAGGCACTGTATGCTGGCAGACTGAATTATCCTCATGGTTGTCTTTGTGTTGTTCGTTTAGGCCTGGCTGCTGCAGTCTATTCCTCTTAAGCTTTTCTACGCTGAGATTGTGCTGCAAGGCTTACAGGACTACGTTAAAAAGAAAACAGGTCAGAGGGAGTCACTTTCTGAGTCAAAAATGGAATCTAAGAACGGTATGAAAAAATAGGAACACATAAAATTGTTGAATCCACTTTTAATTATAGAACTGATGGATGCTGTGAACAACAGAAGGAGCTGATTATTATGATTTTTTTGTGTGCTTTTATATTTACATATTTATGGCTAAAATTATAAAGACCTACGACTTATTGTCATTTCCAAATGTGTGAAAACAAACCCTCAGAAAATGAAGCATAACTCACTAATGCACAGCTATATAGTAGCTATATAGTACAAACTGTTTAAAGCTAGTTTTGTCATAATTTCTGTTTCTTTGTGTTTTATGTCCTGATTTATCAAACTATGTTGTATCTGCTATAGTGTTGTTCAAATAGATGTCAGGTGAATGTATCACAAGCTATTAAAAATAAAATGCAGCTCTGTATAACTCGTCATCACTCTCCACTGGTTCATTTTGAGGGAACAGGATACGTTTGTGACAGTAGCCTATCGACAATATTTCTTTCAAGTCAACCTGCAGCATCTCAATCAGATTAAGATTAAGCTTTAACTCGGTCCAGTGTCTTGACACTCAGCCAGCCCCTTGACGGATTTACTTAATTTGCTTAACACCTTAAGTGTCATGAGGAGACCGGTGACCTCATGTACCTGTGAGGTCGCTGTAAGTGTTTTGAGGGTGTCAGGTAAGGGTCCCGGCCTTATGAACAAGAGAGTACTGTGTTACTGTATGTCCCGTGAACATTTTCATGAGACGGACTTCTTTAAGCATCTGGTTTGATTTTAGGGTGAATTTTTTTTTGTAACTGCCAGACCTGAGAATGTACGCAGTTGTTCTGAATGTCTCACTAGTACAATGTTTTCTGTACAGTGGAACGCACTGATTTTAGTTCTTGTGAGACATCTTTAGATACCGAACAAGACTCAGAAGCTGCCATTGTTGTTCTTTCTCAGTACCTCAGACAGCTCTTTGGCTCTCACCTCAGTGTTCACGCTCACCTAAATGTCTGCAGTGCAAAACAACAGTGTTCTAATCATGTGCAATGACGTGATATATTTGGGCGTAATTTTAGCCATTGCAAGTAGGAATAAATGTGTGGGTGGCCTAATTTCTTCTCAGCCAGAAACTTTATTTGTCGTTTTGCATTTTACAGAAAAAAAGAAGTCTCTTCTTTCAGTTTTCCATTTTTATTGAATCTCTGATAAATCTATATGTCCAAATGTTATGAAAAATACAAACTCTTTCACTGTGTGTCCTAAATATTTTAACATTTCACATTATTTTTACATCCTGTTATAAATCATTAAAAAAAAAAAACATTTTCTTTTAGTTTATGAGTCTAGTATCTCACTGCTGTCCTAAACGTATTCGCCTTGCACAAACCGCATAGTGAAGGAAAGTGAACGTCATATCAAGCTGGAGTTTGGTTCAGACTGGCAACAGACGCCAAGAAGACGTACTGCAGAAGACTGCTGCAAATGACGTACAATGATAAAAGCACAAAGACGTCCGGTTATTTGTCTGCACGGTCAGGTTCACACGGCCTTTTGTGCTGTGAGAAAAGCCAAAATCATAGGCAGGCAGCATGTTTAGACAGCTATGATGTACAATCCTCCCCCATCAAAGATAGTGGAGAGGATGGGAGAAGGAGATGGAGATGGTCAGAGTGACCCTGAGCTTAGATCCTCCACACTTGCTTTTGAGTTTTTCAAACTAAAACTAAATGACACCTACTCAAAGGAGGACAGTCTTGATTTGTCCTACATGACAATTAATGAGATGATTTTAAGATGTGGCAATCAGTGAGACAGAGGTGGAAGCAACAATGAGGTAAAAAGTTAGTATAGAAAAGAGTTATAAATGCACCATTCTTTAATAAAACATGCTAAAGGTGTTGTGGGTTGTTGTCCATCCATCAGAGATAGCTACATGATGTTTAGCAACAAGTTGCAGAGGAACAACCTGAACACCTGTCCTCTGGAGAGCCAGGGCATTAATAAACTGTCCTACACAGTTCAGTCAGAAGGGGGAGCTCTACAAACTAGACAAGTCCACACTTGTGAACTTATTGGACTTTTTGGACATCCCTGTCTAAAATTCAGGACATACATATATACAACTGTTAAGTGAGGGTGATGATGGAAGTGAAGAAGAGGCAGAGGCCGTAAATGGTAACATACAGGAAACTCCCCACAGGCAAAGTGCTATGTTGTGAGAAAATAATGTTGCACATTGCCCTGAACGCACCATCAGGCTGACAGAACGGGAGTAACACTGAGTGCACACAGCCAAAGCTACTGTGCAGTGGTTTAGGTCAAAGCATTTCACTGCGTTAGAATGGCCCAGTTAAACTTCAGACCTAAATCCACTGATGAATATTTACAAAGATTTGAACATTTCTGCACTCCATCCAATCTGACTGATCCAGTATGTATAAGCGTTGGACTTCTTGTCTTCAGCATAGATTTCTTGTTGAAAAAAGGAAACAATTTACGCTGTTGATAAAGTTAAATATATTTAAGAATTTTGATGAGTGCATCCATCAAAATGTTATGGTTTTTAGTCACTGAAGCAAGAAGCAAGACGATTTAGATGAGAGTAGAACAAGGATTCAGCAGCTCTTCCAAGTTCAAATTTGCACAAGGATCTTAGTGCAAAGCTGGTGGAAGCTTTGTGTGTCTGTCACATAACATTTCTAACAAAGACCGTGAAATGTTCTGTTATGACATTTGCAATTATAAACTTGCAAAGGTAAGCTGATAAACATAACTATTGTTTTTGAAATATAGCTAGAAATTATTGTTGTAGTTCAATTAGTTAGAAACCTACAGACCCCCAACACAGCAAGTGCTCTAAAACCTCAAGCGTAACCAGGTATATTAAAAAATGTGAAAGATGAAGTAATTTTATTGAAAAATGTCCTCCCATGTTTTTCAAAAAGAGTAGCTAATCAGAAGACTCATTGTATGTAAATTTATTGAAAGTTTCACATTTTAACATGACCTCACACCTTTGATATCAGTTTATCAAGAAAATGCTAAATCTGACATTTCCATTCTGCATGAACCCCTACAGGGCACTTTATATGAACTGACATTCATATATGTCTTCATCCTGGCTTGTTTGCTTTGCATTCAGGTTCCGATTTTATCATTTAATTTTCATTGTCATTACGTAGATTTCACAACTACTAATGCCCTTATTGTACTCTGTATTTTCCAGTGATTTTTGATTGTCTGTGTTCTAGATTATGTCACTTTTTATCATTTACAGTTCTTACTTTTGGATTTTCCATCTTGTTTCTACCATGTTTTGTTGTGTTTCATGTTATTCTCACTCCATTCTCCACATTCATCTCCTATTTGTCGATTTCTGTTTGTTTGATGGATTTCCTGCTTTGCAGAATTGATGGTCTAATTGAGGTTATATTGCTTTCTAACAGTATCGCCTAAAGTAAATGCTAACCGATTTAGCTATTTTATTTATTTGCTTATTAATTTGGTCATTCATTCTCGTTATTCTTTTCAAAAGTTTAAACACACCCTTCTTTATTTTTTTATCTGTTAAATTTTGTCAGATGTATCAGACAACTATGGATTATATAAGCAAGAATTGTATATATATAAGCAAGAATTGTATTTATATAATTTAGATATATTATTATTATATATATACAAATATATACTTCTTATAAATTAGGATTATGCATTCTAATTTACAACCTAGAAGCTCATAGGAGATTCTGTAAGATTTTCTTCAACAACTTTAAAATATGAACCTTGCAATACTAAAAATCGCCACCAGATGGCAGAACAGGCAAAGACTGTGAAATAAAAGCGGGGTTGTTTACTCTGAACTTTCACTAATGGAAGTTTCAATGCATCTATTGCAAAGATAAATATGCATAGGAGTATAACATGAGCGCTTTGGAATAAATAAGTAACAAGATGGTAGCTAATATTAGTCACTTTAATTTAAAAGCCATATCTAATTTAGAGATTTCTTAGAGGACTTATATCTGTAATCTAAGTTTGAAAAACCTGCTGCAGCGTCATGTCTGTGTCACCTGCTGCTTGAAATCAAAAGTTGTTTACCCTGCTTTCTCAAGAACAGGGGGTTTCTGCATCTTAGGTGGCCTTGACTCACCTGGTGCCAATGCAATTATAGCAACTCTTTGATATCTTATGTCAAAGCATTACAAATATCAAACAGGGTTAATTACTGTTATTATTACTGTCCATAAAAAAGGTCAAATTCAATCAAAGTACCTCTTTTCATCGTTTTTCTATCAGTGGGATTAAATTTAAGGACAAAAAATATGAGAGTAGAGTACATCCTGTGGCACGTCATGTGGCAGATACATTTTTTTTTACTTTAGTCTGGGCAAAAAGAAAGTCTCAAAAGGCCTTTTTTTTTTTTTTTACTGTGCTTAATTTCTGTGTATGTGAGTCTGTGACTGTGTCTAAAAAAGGGAGTGAAGTACTGCTGGTGGTGATGCTCTCTGTGCCACTCCATTCTGATGCGTTGACACCGCTTGTGTGTTGTTTCAGCAAACAGAAGCAATGTTCCAAGGCAAGCACATGCAGCCCACCCAGAAGTCAAGGTCAGGACAGCTAACCCTCGGAAACACACAGACTTGCTTTGACGCAGGGAAGCTTGCCACACAAGAAATTATCCAGGTTGACTGAGGAATTTAAGATGGAGATTGGAATTCTTTCACCCTTCTATCCTTGATTCTGTCCAACAGTGGTATCTTTGTATCTGCCAATAATGGAAACTGCTGATTTTGTATAAAAATACTGGCTTTGCATTTATTAGATTACTGATGGTTGGAACACCAAAAACTCAAAAACGGGAAAACTTTGATGCATGTTTGGATGCTCGAAAAAGTCTTCATCTTTTCTGAACTTTTTCCATCTTTTGTCAAATCAAACGTTCAATGTATTTAACGGGGGTCTTTGGACATAAATCAGAACCAAATACTGCATAATTGTAAAACACATGGAGAACAATATTCAAAGACTAAATCTAAAGAGCAAGGGGAGAAGTCATTCTCATGGCTCATTCACTGCCAAAATACTTCTAGTGCAGTCAAATTGCATTAAAATAACTTTTTCAATATTGTTTCCAAGGCTTGCTACAATTTTTTATTGCATTTAGGTCGAGACTATGACTGGGGCTGTTCAAACATATTAATTTGCTTCAACCAAAACCATTTCAATGCGGTTCTGGTTCCATGTGGAAGACGATCGTCTACCAAAGTCTCAACTATTTTGTAGCCACTAACATGTTTTGTTCCATAATCGCTCTGTATCTAGCGCCGTCCATGTTCAAATCTACTCTGGCCTGTTTCCTGTTCTCGCTGAAGAAATGCATCTAGTCAGAATGACCCTAACCATGTATCACTCTATGCATGGTGTGTTAGTTTTCTGTCACACTAAGCACTTTGCATGCAAGTCAAAAATGTCTGACCCAAGCACCTTCCTCCACATGTTTACATTGAGTCTTCCATACTTTGTGGAAAACAAGACTTCTTATGGCTTTCTTCTTGTCACTCTTTCATGAAGACCAGGCCTGGAAAGTGTGTAAATAATAATTGTCCTGTCAGCACTCTACCAACTGAACTGTGGGCTTATGTAGCTCCTCCAGGGTTATCGTAGCTTTTCACCTGGCGTGTCAGTTTTATTGGTCGTCCTTTTCTTGGTTAGGTTTACAGGAGCATGCAGATTGGCCTCATATGTTGTAAACCTGCTATAAACTTCTCTACAACTTTATTCTTGATCTTTCAAGCCAGCGTTGGAATGTGAATGGTTTAGATGACTTTTCGTTAAGGATATCAAAGTAAACAGGACTGACGATTCTTTTTGAAAGCCATATTCCTTACACTTCAGAAACATGCTTGGGTTTATGCTGGTTTGTTGCATAAAATCATAATAGAAAACAATTAAGCGTGTGGTTTTATATTACAAAAAGTGAAAAGGTTAAACTTATACAAATTTTGCAAACCACTTTCTGATTAACTATCTTGCCAGTGTGCTGTTCACCCTTACATTAGGTGAAATCATCTGACACTGAGCTCCAAAAGTTTTAAACATTGTGCCACTAATTTTTATAAAAGACAATTACCTCAAACTTTGCACTTCCCCAAATGATCAGGCCACCAGACATCAGCTTGGTGGGTAATGTCTGGTGGGAAGTCAACAAAATAAGAGATAGAAAGACAAAAAAAAAATTGAACTTGAGGGCGAGAAACAGTAGAAGTATGGATTAAAAAAAGAGAGAACTAGTGATTTTTTTTTTCTCCTGATGGCCAAACGCTCGCATATGGCTGGGCTTTGCTTGCATAGCCTCACTTCAAGGCGAAGGGCCCTGCAAACATAAACAGTGGAGCGGCCGCAGCTGGAGCGGGGAGGCAGCCGCCTGCTTGCAGAGACCTCTCCACACTAAACAATGGATCAAGTGACGCACATGCTTTTGGCAGAGCAACAGAGACGCAGGCAGTTCTTCACTTCGTTTATATCTCTGCTCTCTCAATATTTACCCCATGGTAAAACACACAGTTTTCCATTCCTTTTGTCTGTAAGAAGCAGAAGAGCAGACCTCCCTCTACTTCTTGCTACTCTGCTCTTTTTGAGTAGATTTATTCATTTTTATCCTATCCTATAAGTCTTTTCAAATTTTAATAGCTAGAGCTCCATACAAATATTTTGAAATCTTTCCAGTGCAATTCATTAGCATTTTTAATTTCCAGTGATGATCTATGTGAGCAAACAAAATGAGGGATTAGCCTCCCTTACTGTGTGAGTCAGTGTATTAGACACTTGGTTGGCAGAAGATTTTATGCATCTGCATTATATCTTTTATGATGGGGCACAATGGGGAACGGAAGGACCCAGGAGCCAGTGTATTAACCCAAATTACGGCTAACAGTTTCCTGGTTAACTGGATAGGAATGAGGGGCAAATTGTGTGTAATTTCCTAATGAAGGGAGAGAGGTGTTTTTTTAATGTAGAGACCTCCTCTGCCTGTTACGGTAAGAGCAGGAGAGCTCTGCACCCCTCCACTGCAGCTGTTAGCTTGATGAGACACCCCAAAGTTTCTGTTAAGAAATCAATCCATCCATCCATCCATCCATCCATCCATCCATCCATCCATCCATCCATCCATCCATTTTCTTACACCCAAAATTTGGGTGTCCCATTAGGGGACACCCAAAATTTGAGTAATAACATGTCAATTGAATATCGCATTTATTACGGTTGAAAAAGAAAAGTTGCCAAGATTAGATTTAACTAAACTGATTACGGTAGTTTCCGAACGGTAACTCAACAGTAAAAGTGCTGATCCTGTGTCTGCTACTAGCATGTGCTAAACGAAAATGGGCGCTTTCTTCTTATTCTGCTGTTTCTTCTTTAGATTTCAATAGCAGCTTGCATCCATTCTTGTTGCACTACTGCCATCTATTGGATCTTAATATCTATACCTCAAATTCTCATAATGATCACAGTATTATTAAAAAAAACCCGAAATATCTTTTTTCCCTCAATGCTATTTAACTGATCAACAACATTCTCAAATTTCAATTCCCTATTAAAACCTAATTCCATTTTAATGGGCGCTTCCTTCTTTTATTTCCAATTTTGACTTCCAATGATTCACTTCCTGCTAAAGAGCCCCCTGGTGGTTGAAGAAAAATCCACATATAAATGGCTTATAGTCCGGAAAATACAGTATATGAAAAAAAATCTGAATGCTCTCTGGTATTGTTCATGGGGCCGGACCTAATGTGGGGGCGGGCCAGATCCGGCCCACGGGCCGTAGTTTAGGGACCACTGCTCTAAAGGCTTTATGCCCATGATCGACCATCGCTTTGTAGGGTGCTATCATAATACAGTAGATTTAAGGAATTTTACAAACAAAAATGTGGTGCTTACATTTGAATCGGTTATTGCTTTTTTGCAAATCAACAGTAGAATACATAAAGGCTCCAATACAAATCAATATTTTCATTCAGGCTGAGGAAAACTGCAAGTTTGCATGTATTAACACGTGACTAAAATCAACTGTTTTCCATCTGTGGACAAAGTGGACTGGAAGCAAAGATGAGTGGCAATCCAGCTCAAAAAGTATGTCAAAGTCTCATTAACAGCCTTGTAAAACCAAATCAGGTGCCACAGCCTGATATCTACAGGGTAACCGTTACTTGGCTTTCCATCATTGGCAAACTTATACAGATGGCTTTAAATATAAGATACAATTAGGGCATTGTTAGACATAAACCATTCCCAGCAATCAGGTGTTAGAAAAAAATCTTTTTCCTTTGATGACAAAAACAATAAAAAAAACTGGGATCTGCAAATCTGCAGATGAAAGAAAAAGAAGTAAGAAGGAAGTGGTTTAGGGTTCTGGGGAATAAAAGGTGTTTTATTTCTTCCTGTGTACAATTTAACACGGGTGTGGCCGCGGCGTACACGTGCATGAAGTGATCTACCACCCAGTAGTACGAACACAAGCTTTTTAACAACTTGTGCAGTCTTTTGAGACATTCGTTCCTTTCTCCTGTTTACAGATGACTATCAGAACTTTCCCATTTCTGCTAAACACAACACGGAGCACATATTTTCTTTTGGGGTGACAGCTTACCTCAGCACCATAGCTGAAAGGGGTCAAACCCAGCTGTGTGTCGCGACATGCTCATGAAATAATTAACGCACAAATGAGAGGCCTGACTTCGCTTTTGTGTTACGGGAATGATGCAAGCAGGAGATGCAAGAGTTTGAATATGACGTGTAAAAATAAAATGTAATGTAATGTAATTTTATTTATATAGGACATTTTCAGCAACAAGGCAATACAAAGTGTTTTGCAGGAATTAAAGGGAAATACAAAGAAAATAACAAACCAAAGGGAAAGAGCGAAATGAAAAAAAAAGAAAGTAAATAAGAGTTTTCAAACGGAGGAACGTAAGGACAATCCATTCAAACCTTCCCAAGATCATTAACTGCTTGTTATTTTCGCTCAGAATCTGTCACTTTTTGGGGACCTTTGTGGCACAACTGACAACTCGCATTACAGAGTAAAGAACTGCAGGAGAATCTGACCATTTACAGCACACGATATTGAACGCTGATGTTAAAAAAAAAATCAATCCCAAAGAGCCACTTTCTTCAAGTTCAGCTTTGCAACAGCAAAACAGTCCTAAATAATACAGCTTCCATAAGTTAGGGAATACAATGTTATAGCACCTCACTAAGTTGATACATAAAAGGCACAATCATTCACACCATGTAGGATACAAAAACAAACTTTAAAATATGAACAATCTGAATTTCAGAGGTTAAGCAAGCCGAGAATTTGGGCAACATTGCCGGGTGTTTTCTAAAATAAAATAATATTCTACAAGGCTTTATTGTGTCATTTTCTCCATAGAAACTTGTCATTTGTTTTCCAGAGATTTTTGCTTTCCTTTTGTCCAGAAAAACCTCGAGCAGCAAAGGTGGTGTTAATGCAAACTTTCTGCACCTCCTCTGGGTCTGTCAGCCTGTTGATTCTCTCTTCATTGCCCTCGCTGAGGATGTCCCAGATGTCTTTGCGAGCGCTTCTTGACGTCTGCACCAGTGCAGTATTTTGTGTTCCTGAGCTTGAATCGGTACCTAAAGTTAGTTTAGGTGAAGAAGATGTGTCGGGCGTTGGGTTTAGCAGCAAAGAAGATACAGGACGTGTTTTTGGGGTGCTTTTGTGTTGCACATTCTTGCCTTTAGGTTTCAGCAAATCATCAAGAATGGACGTATCTCCTATAAGATCTTTGAGGTGGGAGCTATTGCACAAGGCAGAAGGAGGCTCAGAACCTTCTCGCGATGTTTCACCCGTCCTCCGTGAGGATTCCTGGATTCCTTGCTCCCCGTCTTGAGCTGTGGGTTTGGATAACGTGGCAGAGCTGCAACGCCTGAGGTCAGGCGAAGAAGGGCAGTCTCTGTCTGTGTGGTTCGGGAAAGCAGCAACAGCAGACTCCCTGGATCTCTGACCAAGGCTGCTGGCCTGATCTACGGCAAGACCACCACCAGCTCGGCAGGCTCCAGCAGTAGAAACACTGCTCTTCTGTGTCCTTGAATGTCTGCTGGCAGCGGAGACCATCTCCTCCTGCTCCTCTGACACAAACCTTTGAACATCCTGTAGAGGATCTATAAGATTCTTCTCAGATATCCGTGCCTTTTTTGGTGGTTCAAGACCATTATTTTTTAGGACGCCAGATCCACTCTGTGGTGAAGAAACATTGCTTTGTGGAGATGTGGGGTTAGTTCTTCTGGTCTGACTGTATTTCCTTATTTTTCGGACTCTGGAAGATTTAATTTGTTGGGTTTTGTCTGACATTTTAGTAGATGATGATAAGGCAGCAGTTGTAGGAGAGGAAGGCTGCGCTGTCGTGTCAGGGAAGTTTTCTCTGACGGCTTCGGCCACATCCGAGTGGTTCAGCGAAGTGTAGTACCGACAGAGCCAGTCGAGTCTATGAGATGAACTTCCTTTCAGAATCTCAGTGGCAAACTGATGGACTGAAACAAATTTGAAATGTTGGGCCATTTCCTCCAGCTGCTGCCTATGCAAAAAATGACAGAGAGACAAAAATAAGTGACATTTTTAAAGTTGAAGTACATAGAGCAAGATGTAACTTAATTTTATTATGAGAAATGTTTTTCGGAGCTTAAAAGCAACCAGAATTGACAATACCTGTCCAAACAAACATACAAATAATAAATCTGGTCACCTCATTTAAAAAAAATTAAAAATTGTGGAATGGTAGGTTATTTTCCGTACCATAAAATAGTAGTAGTAGTTTAAAATACATTTTTAACAGTAGGTTGCAAAATGTGATTGTTTTGTATTTCCTTAAAATTGACCAATTTACCCATTTTAATATTTTCAAAGATGACCTTAATGATAATTTGGCTCATTTTCTTATAATGAGATTATGATTATGCATACCACATATTTAACATATTCTTCCCAGACTATCATTGAGATATTCTGCAGGTCTATAAGGTCTAACCTAAGATGAAAACAATGTGGTTGGACTAGAGTTGCTTCCATGGAGCTGTTTAAAAATGCTAATCTAACCAGACTCAGTGACACCAGCATGTTAAAGTGACTTGTCCTTTTTACCATTTGTGGCGTTTCATTGAAAACACAAAAATTAAAAGTAAAGATAGTAAAAACCTATCGCGCATATGGATTCAAATCATTAAACAAACTGACGCGATATCAATATAACCCAGTGTGTAATTTCACTCACTGGTGAACCTCTGGGCAGAGATATAGCCTTCCCCCGCTGGGAGTGAGGCTGGAGCCATAAAGGTGTCTGTGTGTCCGTATATATGGTCGGCTGAGTGGAGGTGATGAAGCAGAATGGGGTTATGTCTGTGTGTGTGTGTGTGCGTGTGTGTGTGTGTGTGTGTGTGTGTGTGTGTGTGTGTGTGTGTGTGTGAGAACACCACATGTGTGGGTGTGTGTACATAAATGCTTGCTAGAATGTGCGGGTTTGGAAGACCTAAGGCGATCATTTTTTTGGTCAGTCTCAGGAGGACTGCGGTTGCAAAGGGGGGAAACTCCTTCAGTGTTGTGCCTGATCAGAGCTAGGTAATCTTTGGCATGATGCTGGGAAATAGGTAGAGGGGAACCTCAGAGGTGGTCTTTTTCTGCATACACACACGAGCAGTTATTACGGTCCAGGTGGGGGCTTCTCAACACTGTTTCTGTGGTGGGTTTTTGGCCTTCTTCCCGACACTGCCAGGAATCCCTCTCCTCTTTTATTTCTTGCCCATTATTCTACTTCTTCCTAAATTTGGGTTCTTCCTTCCGTTCTCCTTTAAAATGATGTCCTTAGTTTGTTTTTACCAAGATAAAAAAAATCTCATTGTCCATGAACAACAGATGAAAAATCGCATTTTAGCTAATTCTGGCGCATTTACAAAAATGTTAGTTAGTGTGCATAGCCCCTAATAAATAAAATGCATCAAAACCTTCCTTGCTGGCTTATATTTCTTTTTATAAATCTGTTTATTCCTTATGCTCTTCTTGCTTGCCTTCAATTCATCAGTATAACTGCTTTTAAATACCTGCAGACTGCTTTGGGAGTATCTCCAATAATGACTGTTGTGCGTCCAGTGTGTTGGATCTTCTTGCCGGAGAAGGTCACTGGATGATCCACTTTGGGCCTCTGCAGATGGATGGCACTGGACTTAGGCTGGCTGTCTGGTAAACTCGTTGGGAGGCTCTGGAACAGAAGTTCAAATTGCAATAATCAAATTTTTAAAGACCAAAACAGCTTAGAATGGTGGGGGGAAAACCTAGTCTTACAATCACTTTAAAGCTCTCAGTACAGGAAGATCTACTTGCATCAATGTAACAAATACTTTTACATTTTTTCATTGTCATAGAATTGTATGACGTGAAAAAATTCGGGCTCACGCAATATTATTCCTAACTCGGTATTTAAACTGCTACTCTGCTTGGTGTTTGTTGCTACGTACCTCCTGGGTTCCCAGCAGGTTGTTGGCCGGAAGCTGTGAGTACATTTTGCGTACAAACACGTCCCGCACAGCCGCTCTGCTGATCAGCTCCTCTGCTCTGCTGCCACCCACCACCCGCTGGTTAGAGTGCATATAAGCCACCTCCTGCACATGCCCTTTACACAAGTAATGGACATGGTTAATATTAGAATTATGATAATTACTTAAAATGAAAGAACCATCATGCTAACCCAGCACGTTGTCGATGGTTTGCTCCTTTTCCTCAGATGCTGGAGTTGTTGAACCTCTCAGACTTGTAAACGAAGCAACTTCTGACCTTCCCGCTCGTCTCCCTGGAGCTGAACGTTCATCTTCTGAAGACGTAAAAGCTTCTATCGCTTCTGTAAACTTGGATCTTGCCTTGTCCCTTGCTCCGGCACTTTGCCTTCTTCTGCCGCTGCCGCTCCTCCTGCCTCCATCACCTTCTTTGTTGTACAAATTTGAAGCACCCCTTTTGGAACATATTTGTGCCTCTCGGTCTAAATCCTCAGATTCATCTGAGCATCCTTCAAACTGATGCACTTTTGTAACTGTAGTTTTAGGCCTACTTGCGTTCTTGTTTTCTGGTGAGGAATTTCCATCACTCTCCTCATCCACTGCAATTAATTTATCTAGGCGTCTTTTCAGGCCCCATCTCTGTCTTACAGCATAATCCCCCTCTTTTAACAATAAAATGTTATTTCCATCATCTCTGTCTTTTCTGTCTGAGCCGATGGATTTGTTCTGGGGTTTTGTTTCAGATTCTGGGAGGCGGGCAGCACCATTTCCTTCACAGGAAGTTGTGCGGATGGCTGTGGAGGTATCGTCTATCTTTTGATCTCCTGCCTCCTCCTCAAAGGGACTACATTCAGCAGAGGAGCTACAGTCTCCTTCCCTCGGCTGCTGTCTATCCTTGATGGTTTCAAGGAGTCTGGAGAAGCCATGTTGGAGAAGACTCATGTGAACAGGTCCACCAGCAGCTTTGCCACTCCTGTTGCCGTGGCCTGCACTCGAATTTGTAGTCTTTGGCTTTGGCCCTTGCAACTCTTCATCGGTTTCGCTCCCACTGCTGAAATCTAGCACACCTTTTGGGATTCTTGAGACATGCATGTTCTCCTCAGGTGCCTCATCCTTCGACAGCGTGTCGTCTCCATGTTCCTGAAACAGAACAGTAGAGATTTTGTGTTGAAGACAAGCGCGTACAGGAAAAGCGGCGTAATATTTAGCAACAAAATGCAGGCAAGGCGTAAAATCTCTTCCGTTTTGCGTCATCCTGAAACTAACCAGCCCTTGTGAATGTCAAGTGGTGAATTTAAAACAGATGTTTTCCCAACAACAAATCAAAGTAAACATCAAAGTGACACGAGTCCTGCATGGTGATGTAATAGGAAGAAAACAAAATAAGAGGCAAGTGAAGACATGCTTCAGTGTGGTCTGCTTTTGCCATGAGGTCAAACAAGTGATTAAATCCAGCTGCTCCAAATACAATTAGAAAGATGTGAAACATAAAGAAACCTCAAACTTCAGTGACAACAATTCAGGGGATTGATTGGTAATTTCTGTCCTCCTCTTGTACTTCGCTCACTTGATGTAATGTTCTGATTTTCTTAAAAGCTGAATACTTGTATTCGTACACATTCAAAACTACATACTTTTCCCTGATTCAAATTTCTTTCATGCTTGGTACTATTTAGGCTGATATTTTTTAAGTACAAGTACAACAGATCAGCATAAATTTATGGCAGATATTTAGGGTGGTCAGAAAGGGATGGACGGCAGTCAAAGGGTAAGATGAATGCTTGGATGAATGTGTGGAAAGACAAATGAACAAATGGATAAATGGAAGAATTCATGGATGTGACATTTAAACAACACAATGAGGAATAAAGTCTGGAAAATACAAACAATTATCCACATTCTAGTTTATTTCTCAGTACTTATCTAGACATATGCCTGCTTTGGTTTAATTCCAAACTCTTCCAGAACGTGTGTAAGATGCAATTATTTATTTCTTTTTCTTTTACAATCATGAAAGAAACTGTTGTTTGGTTTGACTGTCAGACAAATGTCCCTGTTTGAAGAATTTCAAGCGGGAATAGGACAGGGAATGGGCCACTTGGGAAAAGAGGAAAGATGGGAAAGGTAAGCTGCACTGAGGATGATGGTCACTCACTTCATTTCTGCTCGTCTTGTTCTCCTTCTCGCCTTCTTTGTGTGTTTTCGTTGTTATGACACCGGCCTCCACTTGTCCCTCTCGCTGGCAGGACGATGCGTGCATTCATTAGCACATTTCACAAGACACAATCAAACTTAACAGTGAATCTTGTAAACCTTCAAATCTTGTTTTGCTTGCAAGCAGTGTTTGTGGCAAAGTCTAAAGCTTCTCCTCATATATTTTTCTTTGCTTCAATCGGGCCCAAAATTTTTTCTAGATTTATTTAAAAGGTTCCACTTTTTAACCTTAGAGTTCATCTTCACAGTCAGATTATTACAAATGATTATGACCCAAGAGATGAACTATTGGTGTGGCCACAAAGGACTTAAAAAATCCTTGAAGAAAATCTCTAGAAAGACCTTTGGAAACCTCAAAGAAATGTTTGTTAGAGAAATGTACAGAAATCCAAGATTGTTTGGCTCCTTTAAACCAAAGTACGATCAAAATGAAAACAAAAGCAAATTTCAAATGAAAACACACTGTGACACATTGAAGCAGTAAAAGAAACATTGATGGTCTAACCTCTAAAATCCTGCGGGTGAGACATGTTCCTTCTGTCTGCAGCCTGAACAGATTTTTGATCCCAAACAGTTCCCCTTTATAGACACTTTTTCCCTGCACTGCTTCAAAGTACCGCCGGGCGCTCTCTTTACCGACTACTGAGCACTGCAACTGCTGTTAGGGAGAAAATAAAACAAAATAACTACACATAATCCAGTGAAAATAATGTCAATTTTACATATTTTTTCATACTTAAATCAGGTGCATTTACATAATATTTTAAATCTGATCAAGAAACATGTTTGACAAAAAGGATAAATGTGAGTCAGTATGTTAAAAGCTAACGTTCTCCAAAAATTTGCTGGACACTGAATGATAGTAGTCCAAGCTGTGAACAAAACCCAAGACATTTTTCTTTAAATTAGACAATACTCTTAAAATATTGATCAGCGCTTGATGAATTCCTCTCAGCACCTTACTCTGCTCTTTTAATGCATCTAGTTAATATGTATGAAGTAGATGCATATAATTTACCAATACAAAATGTTAGTTACCAATAACCAATAAAAGGTTTCAGCAAACAATATAATTGAAATGAATACCAGAATTGTTTTGTACCTGTTTGTATAATTGTCTGAGGTAGATAATCTCCTCTACAGTCCCAAGTGAGATCAGCCTGAGAACAGTGACGTCCCTGCACTGGCCGATACGATACGCCCTGCAGAGACAAACACACAAGCAACCATCTCAGTAATAGCATTAAAATGCACAATGGTTCTGAATAAAATGATTTGTGTACAAAGAACATAGTCTGATGGGCCAGGAAAGTAAAAGTTATAACAGAATATATTAAGTATGTATTATCTTGAGCAAAAGCTACCTGTCGATGGCCTGAAGATCATTGGCTGGGTTCCAGGTGGGGTCAAACAGCACAACGACGTTAGCACCTACAAAGTTAAGACCAAGACCCCCGGCCCTAAAAGAAGAAACATTTATTTAAAAGGGGAGCTATGTTGTAAAACATACTGGCAACAGAAACGGATATAAAGCCACCAACAACCTAAAGCTGAAGGAAGAGTAAACAATGGATCATACCACTCAAGCAGGGAGTAAACAGCCAGACCACAGATTCAACAGCACTGCTGTTGTTTGTGAGCATAAAGTTAATCAGTTATGAAAACACTTTTGTCAAAAAACACTGAATATGTGAGAAAAAAAAACTTGTATTCCTAATGCGAAGCATTCAGGGAAAAATGGAAGTGCTGATGTATCAAAGCAACAATGCTGACCAGAAAAAAGAACAGAAATTACATCCAAACTGAATGCTGACAGAAATCTGAGGTTTTAAATTACAGTTTATGTGAAAGGTGGTTGTCCACATGCTATTCCCAAAACCATGCTCACCATAGGAGTATTTTTAAATCCTTCTGTCAATTACATAAGCCATTGCACTCTTGATAACAGTTCTCCTTACTTCCTTATTGTATCAATCATAATATAAATCTTTTTGACTTAATGAACTCAAACCGAAGCCAGGCTGTCCTACTGCTAATTTTCTTCTGATTCAGATTCCAGAGTTTGCTGTTCAAAACAAAATGCAATCACTCTGCTGTAATTTATGGCTCACTTCTTTTGTTAAATGCCTTTTACATATTTTAGTTGAAAAGAAACTTTAACAATAATTCCCCTTTAAAGTTTAACAGGAGGTTGTATAATTTTCCCACTAACATGGTAGAAACCAGGCACAGATTGACGTGAGAAGAGCTGTTGAATTCTTTCACAATCTGGACTCTTTCTCTGGACTTGGTGGTTCCGTCCAATCGACTAAAATCCAGTCCCTCTGCCATGCAGTAGCTCTCCAGGATATTTAAGAGCTGAAAGGATACGCAGGCGTTAATATAAGAAAATCAAGAGAACAAAAATAACTTCACATAATATGTGAATGCAACTCATTAAAAAGTAAGAGTTTACACAGGATAAAAACAAGACACTACACAAACAAATCCTATGTAAAGCAATATCTAAAGGACAGCATTAGGAACTCTGACTGTATATTTTTATATATGCTATAGAGTACGCAATGCTGTAACCTTTATGACCTCTTTTGTCCCAAAAAAGCAAAAGGCAGGTCATAAAAATATGACCCTGCAGAGGCCACAAATATTATTGGATGGTATAAGGTGACAGCAGCCATTGGATTGTGCAGAGTCTAGTTATCCATGACGATCTAATTGCTGTCAAAATCCCAAAGGTATGCCTAGAAATGCACGTCATGAGAAAACTATTATTCCAGCTTTTTTTTTTTTTTACTGCAGGCTAGTTGCGATCTCACAGCAGAGGCAATGCAACAGAACAAAAAAAAAAAAAAACTAAATAGGCAAATATTTTTTCCCCTCTTCCTATATTATCCTTATACTCTGCTTTTGGTGTTGGTCTGTTACAAAGAAGACCTTAATTTGCGGATGCTACGTGGCAAACTATGACTACGTTTGCAAAACACTGTACATCTTATGTACTAGTAACAAAAGTCTTAGACTTAACTGCGTAAGACCAGATAAATCAACAAATGCACTCAAAAACAATTCTCACCTTGGTTGACAGAGAAAAGATAAGCACTTTGTCTCTCTTCTGCAGATAGTACTTCAGAAGCTTCTGCAAAACCTAAAAGAAAATATTCACTTGCTAATCAACAGCACTGAACCATTCTGTGAAGATTGCATGGAAATGTTTTCACTCGAGTGCGGTACCTTCATTTTCCCACTATACATCGGGTCTGAAAGAGCTTCAAAGGCTTCATTCTTGCATCTCAGCACAAAGTCTGGGAACTTCTGGAAAACCTTAGCACAGACGGAACTCACATACTTTTCCTAGAAGATACAAATAAATAAATTGAATCGACAGCATCATAACAAAAATAACAAGTGAGTTTAACCTGATGCAGAATAACAAGATTTTTTACCTGTTTCTTGCTGGTTCCTGAAGTAGACTGAAGGAGGGCTGCGTGGTTGGCAACCTTCCTCAATATGGCCAAGTAGGTAAAGTACAGATGCTTTACATAAACACCCTGAGAGTTTTTCTGGGAATGAAAATGATCTTTAATTGCTTGGAGAAAACTTAATATAACCAACATAATGTACGAATGAGATTTAAACCAAATCAAATTTGCCAGGTTCTTCCCTAAATTAACATACTGATCATCTGATTTAATTAATGGTAGTCTGTCACTGTGGCAGTTTGTAACGTAAACTTCAACAAAAAGATGCATCGGACCTTAGTAAGAACTGCAAGATAGTATGCAGTTCACTAAAAAAAGTTTTAAGTGAAAAAGAGGGTTAATCTAAACAGTCATTAGTCAAAATTTTCAAGGTGGTTTGAATAGTTTTGTCTTTAAACTTTAACTAAACAGATCATAAACAGTAACACCATGGAAGAGGGGAAAAAAACAACTAACCTGATAGCAGCAGCCCCTTCGGGTGCGTCCACTTTGGCAGTCACATTTCTCTGAAGACCTCAGCAGTAACGTCACATCCTCAGTGTCCAGCACTGCCTGATAAACAGTCTGCTGGAAGTCTGTCAGAGAGCAGTACACTACCTGGGACAAAACATACCACAGAGATTCGGTAAGGTATCAGTGTCTTAAAAACTGAGAACGAGATCGAACAGGTATTTGATGCTCTTCAGGGTCTCCACACTTACCCTGTCGTCCTTCTTTGGCAGCTGCTCTTTGATGAGCGCTTTCGTTCTCCTGAGGAAAAAAGGAGCAATCTTCCTCACCAGGGCTCGGACAGTCTTCCTCCCAGTAGCCAGGGCACGTTTGGTCGCACTGTGCCTCTGCCCCTTTTCGATGGGATCTGAGAAATTGTTCTTGAAATGCCCCAAGTTGCCAAGGCAACCTGGATTGGCCCTGAATAGAATAAACATTTATGAATTCATGAATACATAAATTAATATAAAATAATATAGAAAATTATCCTGGTAACACTTTATTTGAAGAGGGGGTGAATAAGACTGTCATGACACTTTCATAAACATGACATAACACATGTCATGAACATGAATAAGTCTTCATGAATATTTATGACTGTTGTCAAAAAGCGTCATTCTGTAAATTATTACACTTTTAATACAAAGTTGACTTTATTCAAATGTCTTTGTTATGACAACTTGACATTAACCAAGAAATCATTACTGCTTAAACTTTACCTTTAATAACATAAAGTTACCTAATTTTTAAAGTGCAATCAGTAATACTTTTATAAGAAATTTATATCAGTAATGATTTCTTGGTTAATGTCAAGTTGTCATAAAGACACTTTGAATAATATCCACTTTGTATTAAAAGTGTCATAATTTACCAAATGATGTTTCATGACAACAGTCATAAATATTCATGAAGGCTTATTCATGTTTATGACAGGTGTTATGTCATTATGTCATGTTTATGACAGTGTCATGACAGTCTTATTCACCCCCCTTCAAATAAAGTGTTGCCAATTATATTATTTTATAATAAAATAAAATCATGTCAACCCACCAATCCATAACACACCACAGTTCTTCCAGGTTGTTCTGCAAGATGGTCCCAGTGAGACCGATTCTGTTCTGATGGAAGAAAGAAGCAAGAATTGAAAACTTAGTTGAAAACGCACAACCACAGCGGCTGTCATATTTTTTTGCCTGAAAACATTTAACATAATGGTGCTTTTACTTAATATTTCTAAAAACATCAGCAATTATTAACTATACATAGAAAATATCCTTTATGATATTAAATACTCCTTATTTTTTTCTCACCTTACATCTCAGCTCCTTCATAGATTGAGTGATCTGGGACTCTGGGTTTTTTATCTTGTGAGCCTCATCAACAACCACTGCTGACCAGTTGATTCTTTGGAGGAGACATAGATATTTTATTTCTTAAGCATCACATTTATTTGTTATTTGTGTCATTATGCAAATTTGTTTGTACTGAATAATACAACAATTAAATATGAAGGAAAAGTGGAGTCTAAATGTGAATTGGATTTGTCTGTAAAATGCCTTAAAATTATGTCTGTTGTAATCAGTCGATTGTAGCCGCAAACTTGACTGGAGAGTCATATAACCATGTGGAAAGGTTTTAAAACACAAATTTTCAAAAATTTTCAGTCCATCGACCTAAATATCAGGAAATATTGTAGATTGCTTTCAAAAATAAGTGGACAACTGTAGGAAAAAGACAGGTGTATGTGATAGGCAAAAGAAGAACAGCCTCAGAAAATCATGTCTTTCAGAAATAGGAAAGATCTCACACAAAACCCAAAAGCTGGACAATCCACAAGTTGACCATTAAAATTTTTGTCAAATACACTCTTTTAGCACGTTTTTCATTTTTGCAAGATCCCGGCTATTTAAAGGTAAAACCCTTCCATATCTTTCATCCCTTATTAATGGCCACATGTGGCATGTTTGAGTTTGCTACACATTATCCAACCAGAAAAGGTGTATTAGCACTGTATTTTCATTACTTATTAAACTGATCCAGACAGAGGCGGAGAGTCTCGTAGGTGGTGAGAGCGATCTCGACGCGGCCATTCTTGATGCGCGCGAGCTCTTCCTCCTTCCTCAGCCCGTGGACCACCACACACTGGAAGTAACCCCATGTGTCCAGTTCATCCTTCCAGTTATAAAGCACTGACAGTGGGGCCACAATCAGAAACACCTGGTCGGGATCACACAACACTTTAATCAGCTTGATGACAAACTCATACTATAATCCGCAGCACATGATTGAATGCAGTAGATATTTGAGAAGCTGTACACTATAGTTGTATATTTTAATACCCACCTTGCTAGGATTACTTTGATTGGAGGGTATCTGAGTTTGGAGAAACTGAGGCCTGTTGTTCTCTACGTCCTCCCATGTCCCAGTTTTGTGCAACACAGCAGCAAGAAAACCTATAATCTGTGATAAAAAAAAAAAAGTGGAGGGATTAAAAGCAACAAAGCCACAGTGTGACATGTAAATGATAAAACCTACATTTAGACAAGTCTTAAGGTAAGTCTGCTGCCTATGTCTTGTACCTGCACAGTTTTTCCAAGGCCCATGTCATCTCCCAGGATACAACCAGTGGAGCTCATGTAGTTGTTGTAAATGAACCTGATCCCGTCCCTTTGGTAATCCCTTAAATATCTGTTGATGGTATAAGGTACTCTGTCTTCATCCGTCAGATGTAAAGGAGTGCAGAGGATTGTCTCGGTGTTGCTGCCAGGGAACACAGGTTTCTCTTGTACAGATTGCTTTAAGCCGGATCTCATAAGTTTTGTGACAAATATGGCTTCCTGCTTCTGCTTTTCCTCTCCAGGTTCTCTCCTGAATATCACCCATGCTGTATCATTAGTCTGTGTACTGGAGGTCAGTCTCTGTATGGTGGCTTCTCTCAGGATGCCATCCGGGGAACTGGGAGCAAGACAACAGTCACCTTCCCGCCACTCTGCATCACAGAATAAATTAATCAAATAGACAGTCGTATTAATGAATTAGCATATTACCAAAGTTAATCCATTTGAGTAAAATTCAAAAACTGAAAGACACATAGTTATGTTAAATAAATATTAATTATGACAAAAATGGAATGGACATTTTTCCAAAGGTAATGCCAGCTAACAACCTTACAAGAAATTACAAATATCACCGATATCTTAACTGTATATTTCTTCCAGTTTTCAGTTATCAAGTTTGACAATTACATCGTCTTAAAAGCAAGAGCTGCAAAAAAATTACGACTGCGTCCAGGTTCGGAAAATTTAAAACAACAAAAACTGTATAGCAAAAAAATGCCCTGTAAACCTTTCACAGCAGCAGACGCTGAAGCCATCTGATTGCATCCAAGCTCCTCTGTTGTTTTCTGCCTCTAGGAAGGGGCTAGCTTTGTTAGCTTAGCAAACATTACCGACACATTAAAGCGCTGTCCTTAATCTGAAACAGACAGCCATGTCACACGGATTTAATCATATATCAGTCTGTCGCTATTACTTCTCTCTCCTTATTTACATGTGTACAATAAATTAAAAAGACGACAGACTAGGCAGGAGCAAACAGCCACTGCAGCTTTCAGTGTTGATCTATTTTTACAAACCTCGGCGCACTTTCGACACTTATCTAACAGCCTGGAAAAATATGACAAGTAAAAAATGTGGGTAGATGTAAATCACACAAATATATTCATAATTCAAATGTATTGTTTTGCAGTCACAATTAATGTATTTTTTTAAATACTGTTGTATAGTGAAAGTGCTCCGAATAATCGTCTTCCTTGTTCAACCAAGTAGTTGTGCTCACGCTGCTGATGTGAAATTTTGATATGACTACATATTCTATTACTACGTAATATATTTTACGTGTTTGTTGTTGTTTTACATTTTTTGCATCTTACTGTGTATTAGGAAAAAAATAATGTTTACTTTTTCAAGACAATAAAACTGAATGGAAACTAATGTCATATATTATTAAATACTTTAACTCAAAAGTTGTAATCTAACCTCCTCGCTACACCATTACTATGTAAAATCTGCTTTCTGATTGCTTTGTCCAGTTGCATACATTATATATATTCAGCAGTTACTGTTGAATATATATAATACAGAAAAAAACAGATAAATTTGTGTTGTTTTTAAACTTATTTTTATTTATTTATCTATCTATTTATTTATTTTCTCTGTGATGCCTCTTGATAGTGAATCTCATTATTTATAACCTGAAAATATGTTTTACATCTAGATTCTGTAACATCAGAAGAGTTAAAGACAGATTTACAGTAAACCAGCACCCACCAGTTTTACCACCTCTTCAATAAATCTGTTCCCAACAGACATTCATTTTAAAAAAATCTCAGTTTCATCATGGCCTCGGAGTGAGACTGGAAATAAGTCTAAAATAAGGGAAAACATTTTTTTAGGCCATCGTTAACTCAAAGTGTGGACTACACATGGCCTCTGGAACCTGAAAATATGAAATAATCCAGTAAATGGCACTAGGTTCCAATTGCTAAATAAGCTAGTTGGTCACTTGCCAGAGATGATTGGTCAGTCTTTTGGTGGGCACAACCTTGGTAGCTTCACTTCTCAACTGACACATGTTTTACTTACAAATGTGACACCACTTGGTGAAAAATAAATAAACTTTCCAAAAGTTTGTTTTTTTTGTCACAAATCATTATTGCATATAAATAATTAGTTAACCATAACTTTTCTTGCTTTTTGAATACTTTCAGTTGATATAGATAGCTGTGAGTTGTTTGGTGAGTATCTTCCGGTAAAAAAAAAATCAATATTTTGAAACATTCTCTGCAGGATGCAGGATTTCAAGTGACAATTCTTATTATGCAATAAAAATATATAATTTTGCTCCAGTCTGCCTGCATTTGCAAAAGCAACATAATATTAAATGTAAGGTTAAAAAAGAAACATTTGTTAACTAGCAAGTTGTTTTAATCCCTGTTTTTAGAAATAAAATGCTCAACGGATTAAAAATAAAAAGTATGTCATGAGAGGAATCTTTCAACAAAAGAGGCATTACTATGGATATAACGACACCACTATGACATTCATTCTTAAGTCAAATGTGATGGATCTTGCGTTTATCTTGTTTTCATGCGCAATAGATTTGCAAACACACAACAAGGCTGCAGTTTTCTATCCTCAATTTCACTTCCCCTATGCCCTGTCGATGGTGCTGCAGATGAGGAACGTCTAGGTCCACTTCTTGTAATGGTATACTGCCATACAAAAATAGTGGGTTATTTTATGCTTTCTCAATACTGGAAAATTTATAGGGCAGCAGCTGCAGATGTTCTCATACAGAAATCCCAAACACTGATGTCAAACCATTTACATGATGGTCTGGATCTTTCACACACTAGTTCTCTGACTCATCTGGGTTTCTTCTGATCACGTTTGTTATAGTACAGTCCCGGTGAACCACAGAGAGTTGGAACAAATCTCTGGCTGTTCTTACAAAGTTCTTTTAAACATACATTTTCACAAACTATTTTTTTTTACGTTGTTGACTGATTGTTCTAAGTGGGCTGTAACTGCTTTGGTTTTCTGTCATGAAGGGAAGGGTTGACTATTAAACTCATCACTTGACAAAAACAGACCTTGCATGTCTCCTTTAAGCATTTACATAATTAGCATTAGCATCCAAACTGTCAATTTAAAAACATATCGCAAAGTTAAAAGATTACATGGGCTCTACAACTCAAATTCAGATAAAAACACAACATACATACACAGTCTTGTTTAAGAGTGCTGTTCTGCTTCAGCTTTATTTTTTTTTCTCATACTTGGTAGAATTCATGTTGGAATTATGATAGTGAGCCTGTAATACTGCAGCAAAGAATCTGCATGCCACAATAGTTCCATCTCTATGCCTTACAGCATGTAAGATATTTTAAATTCTGGACTGATGCATTTGGTTCATGTCAAACATATCCCCTGTTCTTGCTAACTAGAAATAACTAATCAGAGCCAAGAGGCAGGTCTTAGTGCTGTCAATCACAATTTCATGTGGCACTGCTCATCTCCTTCCCGCCATTGCTCACTGCTGCCATTACAGCTTTTCCCCCCCATCAGTAGATCCTTTGTAAATGCTCAGGCTAGTTAGCATGGCCACCGATCACAGTTTTCTTGTAACGGTATGTTGTTTCTCTGCCATTAGCATATTTAGTAGCGAGTAGACGAGGTTGAGGGACAGTGTTAAGACCTTCCTCCTGGCTCTGATTGGCTGTTTTTGCTTGGGAGCGATGCATTTCTTCAGATGGCTCAGGTAGGATGTGGAGATCAGTCTTTTCATAAAAAAATCTGTCTCATAACAAACTGTCATCACAGGGTGAACGTTACATACTGCAGCTTTAAGGTTCTTTAACATAACATTTACATAACCTGTACGCTCAATGTGACATTGAAAATAATCCCTCCACTATACCTCTCAACTCCAAATCTTATATGAGCAAAAAGTTGGTTAGTAAACTAAGCTATTCACTTCAATAAAATGTGATTAAAATGGCTGAAGACTCAGATCATTATTATAATTTGCAGGTAAGAAAGTACTTGGAAACAAAAGCCGGAGCAATTTCTCTTACTGCAGGTTTCAGCTGCCCTTGCTCTCATGCACAGTCTCTCCAATGTTCCTATGACTGGACTTTTTAAACGTCAACTCTGCTTGTAAGTAAAAGTCTCAGATGACCTGAATTTGATGGCTTGTTCCTTTTGTCCTGCAGTGAAATGGAAAACTCTACAGGACTGTGTTGTGATCAAACTGCCTCTCATTACACTGCAGTCGCATAGAGGGGTCTTTTGTTTGTCCGCTTTGGTCAAATTAAGCACATCAACCAGAAAGTATAACTGACTGTGGCATCTGTGCATGTTTGTGCACAAGTATACAATGTGTGCAATGCAATCCTTGATGTTTTTTTGTTTTTTTTTCTAGATTCTGTCTTGCCATCAGAGGCTCCACAGGCCCTTTTATAACAGCTGATTATTTGGCTGTCAACAAGAATGTTAAACCACGGGTCAGAACAGAAAAAAGAAGATCCTCTGATGACTGCGGATTTACTCTACTCTGGCATTAACCACAGTTCTCCTGCCAGGCCTGGAGGACACGCACAAAGTGTTTTATCTTGCAATAAAATATCTGGCTACTAGACAAAGAATCCCCCCCTTCTGCTCTTCCGAACCACCTCTAACCCAACATGAACGCTGACTGGGACTCAAAGAACTGCATGACTGCTCGTCTCAACAATGAGGCCACACAGAAAGCACCAGCTCAGCAGAACTGGATGTCCAATTCTCAGGCATTTAAGCATGCAATTACACACCCCTCCACTCACCAATTCATTGCTGGGATCAGTGAGTACAACGTGGTATTTGTAGTAGCTCGATCTGACAGTGGGAGATACTGAGGCAAGAATCTTGCTGCTGTGTTTGCTATTAAATTTGGTGCCTTATACTTTTTCACATTTTGACACTCCACAAATCTCAATATTCAGTATTTGTCTGCTATGTTATTTAATAGGTCATGACAAAGTAGTGCACATTACTGAGAAGGAAGAAAAGTTCTTAATTTTTGTTAAATAAATCAAAAGTGTAATCTACATCTGTGTTGCCCCTTCTACACTCTGCAGTAGCACCTTTCTTTGGACTTATTGCTGCAGTTTTTTGTGGTATTTTTCCACCAGCCTTGCATATTTTAAAATTATAAGGTTTTTGCTGATAGTGTTTTGCAAAGAAAAAAGTTCAAACTTAAGTCTGGGCTTTGCCTGGCACATTTTAACACATGGATATGTTTGGATGTAAGCTATTGCAGCTCTTGCTGTATGGTCGGGGCTGTTTACCTACAGTGCAGGTGAATGTCTACTCTAATCTGAAGTCTTTCAGATTGACAAGTAGATAAAATGTTTTCTTCCAGGATAGTCTTACATTTAGATCTGTCCATATCTACCTCACTTCTGACTAGTTTCTGTCTTCATGCTTTAGAAAAACAACCCCTCAGCTTGATGCCGTTAATGCCACTACCGTCAACAAACTGTCCCAAGCTTTAATCCTGACCTTCCTGATGTTTTCCTCAGTTTTTATTATGTAGTTTATTCATTGTAATGGATGAAAGCACCTGATTAAATAATACTTATAATACTAATAAGAGCGACATGCAATCAAACTTGGAGCTCTTTGGCTTTGCTTGCATCAAACAATAACAAAAAGATAAATCACAAAAGATGCACACAATTACATCATCATTACTCTGTATTTTGAAGAATTTCCCTCTTTAAACCTCAGACTTTTGTCTAGGTATTGTCCTGACTGTTAAAGTGAGAGTGAACACCAAGGTGAGATCAAAATAGTTCTCTGATGCCTTCAGGAGAAAGAATGTAGCACCTTGTGAATCTCATAAGAGATTTAATTGGATTTCAAGAGAATTTGAAATCAGCCATTCCACTACATGGCATCTAGTCAATAAGACGAGATAATTCAAAACAACTCGATGCTTTGATGTGTAAAACAATGCATATTTTTATTTATCATCTGTACTTACATAACTTTCTATTCCACAAATTTCTAAAAGTTTAGACACTGATATGTGGCTATTCCTTTGTAAACAGTTGCATATTTTACAGTGTCTTAATTTTTTCGCATGACTTTATGTGTTACACCCTTATGTGAATGTGTTTGGATGTTTGTCTTAGTGTTTTATGGGATGTTATTCAATGGACAGCAGTCCTGCTGGGAGGCAGGCCATGCGTCCATGCATGTAGCATGAACTCATTCACCGCTTTGGGTCCAGAGGGGCTCTCAGGACCAGGCTTATGGACCATTTAGTACACATTGCTTTCTGCTTTGTGGCCATACTGCACTTCTTTTCATACATAGGTTAGTGCTGGAAAAGTATACAGTGGGTTGCCAAGAAAGGCCCCAAAAGTACCCCAAGGGATTCACAAAGCTGTATTTATTGGCACATTTGTATCCCAGTTTATGTTACTTTCTTCATACTGTTTGATATTGTCAGTCTAAATCTGTCAGTGCAACTACAGCATTTGGCTTGAACCTTCCAAGCAAATGATTGTGAAATTGCACCAAACATCCATTTCACAGCACGTAGCAAAGCCTTTTTGTTCACTTTCTCAAGGAAATAAAATGCAGCTACTGTAAAAGTCATCTTGAATTTCTTGCAAACAGTAATTTTGAACAGGTTTTTTTTCCTTATAAGTTTTTTTAAAAAAAACTATAAGATGCTATAGTTCTGTGTATTTTTTTCCAATAAACTAACTAATATAGCTCAAACAAACTGGTCTACTTGTCACATGCTTCTGAAATTTTTTTAAATGAAATAATAATATATATAAAAAAGGAAACACACTGAAGAATGAATTTAATGATCTGACTCTTTCTGCACTTTCTGAGCTGTCAGCCTTCATCCACAGGTCAGACCACCCCATACTGTCCTCTAGGGGGCGTCTGGTCCAGCAAGAAAGATTTCTTGCTCGACATTTCTGAACATTTCCAGATATGTTTAGATTCTGAGGTTCCTAACTGAGAGACAAACAGTCTGTATTGAAAAAGAACCTTTCAGCTTAGCACTGGAGCTCCTCAAGGTCGGGTGTTCAGTCGATTGCTGTTCAGTGTAAATACCCAAAAGTACACAAACCTAAAGCTTATTTCATGAGAACAACAAAAAAAGTATTTTCTATTGACACAGTGTGATTGGTTGGAAGATGCAGTTAATTTATTCAGCCCATTTTTGCACATGTACAGGTTTCAAATAGTAAAAATGAACAGAATCCTTTTCCTAAACCTCAAAGTGCAAAATGTAAAGATCTCTCACCAGCCCTGACCTGAAAATCAAACATGATTGCTTTGTATGTTAATCAAATTGCACGTTGAAGCAAAAATCACTTCCATGCAATGACTCTTTTTTTTTTTTTTTATCTCATCAGATCTTTCTCAAAACAGTCTTTGAAAGTACAAAAAGCAGACAACTCCATCAAATTAATGAGCTTGAACAACTCATCTTTTTGGAACTGTTTGTGCTTAATAGCTCTACATCCGGGTAATATGTTGATATTTACATATCTTGTGGAGCAGTTATTTACACTGTTGCCTCTCTGTTAACAACGGGGTGGTTTGGAAGAACCAGACTCTGAACAGAGACTCTTCACAGTCAGTCGATGAACTTCTTGAACGGATGCCATCAGGCAAAACATCAACACCAAACAACAAACAGAATGTTTCACAGTTTCTCACACTGTTATAGATCTTGGGGAAACACTGTTTGGTTTTCCCTTTTGCTGTTTCAGATGCTATGAAATGACAACAAATGAGAGGGGAGCTGCAAACCAGGATTTTGTCAAGCCAAAGATATTGGACAACGGAATAAAGATACAGATGTACAGTACATAGCATCAAAAGATAAATGTACTCATAATACATTATAAGTGGCATTTATCTGACTTTAAAATCTCTCTAATCATCCACAAATTAGGTCTGTTTTCTTATTTGACATTTTTATCCTTTTAGTGCTTGTTTTTTTTCCCCTCTCTCATCCCTCCCTTTCCCTCATTTGGTCTGTGTGTGGTCTGGAGACACTGTAAATCCTCAACTTCCACTTTGTGCCACCCAACGCGACGCCGAGGCGTCCTTATCCACAGTATCAACTGGCATGTCAGACGAACCCGGTCAAGGCCATTCATGCCTTTTTTCATCCTTTAAGAAGCCTTAATTAACTCTTTCCACTCACATAAAAAGACAACATCTTATCTTTCTGAAATGCTTTGATAGGCAGTGACCAGAAACTTGATGTTAGTGTTATATTGTACTGGCAAAAAGTTGAGCAATCCTGAATTACTTATCATTCTGATTCTATGAACAAGACTGTATCTGTAAAAGTGGTTGACCAAAGCTTTACTCAGCGATGTTCTTGGGTTTTTTTATATTCAATTTTGGTTCTCTCTCTCTCTCTCTTGCGCTCTATCTCTCTCTCTCTCCCCCTCTCTCTCTTTCTGACTGTAAACGTGTCACTTTACCACGGATTTAAAAGCCTTACAAAGTTATATATAACAGATAATCTATTCAGTACACAGGCACTTTTAGTTATTTATAAAGCTGTGATTTTTTTTAGGCAGCTTGGTCTAAATTTGAAATGTGTTTATTTATCTCACACTGAGTGAGCACAGAACAAGAGTTTATATAGAGAACAACAAAGGTGATCACAATAAGCTACTAAGCAGGTATAGGAGGAGCTGTGAGTAGAGGCGTGGCATGAACTATGGCAGGAAACACAGGAAAAAGGAAAATTATGACACATTCTTTGATTTTTATAGAGATGTTATAAATGTCATGAGTGATGGAGGGAGACTGGGATAGAACTGCTTTTATATGGGTACTGCCTCTTATCTTCCACGTTGAAGAAAAAGCTGAGAAATCTTTCTTACAGCTCTCATGATCTTTAGATATGAACAGAAGAATCAAATCCTTCCACTGCACACAGTATTCATTTTCCAGGATTTTTCCATATTGTACTGGGAATCATCTAAGCTGAGGACAGTGATATCTGCAGTGTTCTTCCTCTACATACACACTGAAGGCTTATTTATTTATTTTAAATATCCTTGTGTCTGCAAGTCCTGTGTTAGTGATCTAACACAAAATATACAAGGGAAAACACAAAAAACATGAGTAATATTTGGTAGCCTGTTCATTTTGTTCCTTCAGTAATTATAAGAAGATTTGAGACATTTTTCACATTGCTTGCAGAAGTGCCCATGCCTTGGTCCAGACCTTGACCTTGTCGAGGAATCTCATCTGCTTTGGCTTTTAACTCAGAAACAATCAAACAGATCTCACAGATACTATTTCAACTTACTTTACTCTTTGCGTAGAAACACATTTTGTTTCCACATCCAGGTTTTCTCCCAAACTGGCCAGTTTTCTCACAAATACTCGTACTGGTGGCAGTAAGGGATTAATCATTTAGCTATCGGGCCCTGGGAACAGAGGAGGCGTTGAAAAATAAAGCATTGAGTCCCAGTTTCTTTGTCTGCTCGTTGGGTGGTCTCAAACACACAAATATCATACTAAGGAGCTCTCCTTTTTTAGTTCACATCCGTATTTTTGAACAGAATGTGTTTCCATAGTGGAGACGGACATAAGCAATAGAGGCCAAACAATTTGAGCTCTATTTCAGGCAAACTGGGCTGTGAGAAAATATAAGGAAAAAGAACAGATTCTGACTTAGTGACCATTTAAAACAACCAGAATGAGGCGGTAGGTGGGAAGGTAGAAATAAAATAGGCAAAGTAACTGAGCTGGGAGAGAGTTCCTTATGCCGCTCTGTGTGTGGTCTAAAGACCTCCAGGCTTGATATGTCCGTGTTGATTCTGCTCTGCCTGGGTTCAGTAAAGAAGGAGCAAAAGTACAAGAAAAGAAGAAAAAGACAGAAGTCTCCACAACAATGAGAATGTTTGCCCAAGCTTGGTGTAAGCATTGAGGAATGAACTGCTCTTTTATGTGGAAGAAGCAAACAAACTGTGTCATGTTTGGCCCCGTGGAGATTACTGTGATATTTGCAAATATATCAGCTGCCCTGTCAAACACCATTCTTTTCCCTGGGCAACTATCCAGAAAGAATGGAGACATTTCTCACTGACACATTGTGAGGCCAGACTTTCAGAACACATTTGTGTATGTTAACGTTAAGCTAGGAAAGGACAAAGGTTTGACCTTCACCATGCTGATTGTGGCAATCAAGAATAAGTGAAGTGCTGGCAGAAGACAAAATATGTATTTGGTGTATCATCACTGTGCAGCCTTCATTCCGTTTCTGAACTCAAAATATACTTTTTTTTTTTTACATTTTCTTCTGTTCCCAAGTATTGATGGGCTATGTAAGCAGTGCTGTATTTGTTAAAATCCAATGCATCAATAAACGAAACAAAAACATTTAATTTAATGCTAAGAGTCACAACAGAAATGATTACATTTTTAATATTTTATCATATTTTCAGTGATAAAATGTCAGTCACTTGGTCCCAGCTGTCATCAACCTATTTTTCTTACTTAGTTATTTTTGCTTACTTGTCTTAGAACAATGGATGAAATTTAGCTATTGTAGTAATTCCTGTGTAGTTACACTGACATTGAACTACGGTAATGTTGATTCTTGTGCTTACAAAAATAAGATAAATGTAATTATTATTTTAATCATGGATAACGACATATATTCAGATATTTATGGTCATATTAAATGATCATATAGCTCAAATAACCTGTATAAGTATCCTCCCCTTGAACCTCATAACTTGCGTTGCAACTACTGCCTTAAAACTCTAGACTTGAGCTGAACAACTCATGCCTTCAGTGCTTCCGATGTTGTTTTGGATGAGACATTTGTGTACTCCTACAGTACTTTTGGTAGGTTGGACTCGACAGGGAAGACTCACCACTTTCTTTATTTGTGGATACTGGCTCTCACAGTGATTCATCGAAATCCTAAAGCCTGGGAAGGGTTTTGCGGCATAGGTTTATAGAAGCAATTAAGGGAAATCTGAAACATAAATAATTTAACACTATTTAATACATCATTTAAGTTTATCATTTCCGTATTCAGTTGCTTTTGTTGACTGAACCCAAAAGGACGAGACAATAAATAAATAAATAAATAAATAAATAGATGCAAAAGCATTTTCTGTTTCGAGCTTTAATTCTTCACTGACAATTTAAAGCAGTAAAAAGCACTCAAAGAACACGGTGTTATTTGCTGTTTTCATTAATATTTTCCGTCTCTACATTTGTGACGCAGTAATTTACAATCTTCCCATTGCTCAGTCAAAGGCCATAATAATAGCATTGGTTTTACTCAGCTGGCAGTTAAGCTTGTGTTAAGTTATTGGAACAACCATTAAATTCCACATTTTCTTCTTCATGATTTTCCCCTTTTTTTTAACCTTTTAACTTTAAAATGTTATTAAAACTAAGACAGAAAGGAAAACGGCCTGTAACCTTAAATTGCATTCAAACTACCAAATCGCAAGAGACCATTAATCATGCAGATGTACCCGTCTGTATGTGTCTAAATGGGTGATATCGTTGCGTTTTCCCTCACCCTCATTTGACAGGACATGGTTACTATTTCCATTCAGAACAAAGGAATGCTTATGTTTACTGCTAAATACAGACATGATTTGTTTTGCCTCGATGAAGCAAAACCTAAACCTATATAAAGAAGAAGAAGAAACTCTCTCGAGACCTTTTTGAGGCATCCTACTTGCAGCATAATAATTGTTATGCACAACTCTCTAGAGCTGCAACTGTGTCCTGTATTTAAGTCGTGACTTCACTATGTCTCCTAAGCTCAAGCCAGAAAACCCATCATATAGTCATGTTTTTACTGTGAGATGTTCAACTTATACTCAGTCCCATTTCTCACTTGAGAGCTTTGCTGACGTTTTCCTTGTTACCCTGTGTGGAACCAAAAAAGAACTAGCCTTATAGGTTATTTATTTGCAAGATGTTGCACGGTGTATTTGTAAACAATACTCGGTTAGGTATTAACATGGCAAAACTTGCATCCTCTTCCTTTTTCATTTCAACTTTTAAACTGCAAATTGGTAATCTACCTTAAGTAACATAGGTTAAAAAGCATGAAAAATAAAACAACTAAAACGTTTCGTTAAAATGCAGGACACGGAATGGCCCGTTTTGGCCCACAGACATGCTGCTTAATGACATATTTTCAGTGGAATGTGTATTTACTAGCTTTATTTTGACAGGTGATCAGGCTTCCTGAATGTATGAACTGATTTAAACACATAATCCACGTTTCCCCTCATGTGACATGCAACAAAACAACAGTGGGGAAACAAGCAAGCCTTGTGGGTCCCTCAATCAGAGTCAAGGGCCATTTCGACCAGACCCAGATGTGGCTCCTGTGATGCTGATTGTGTTTGTATTGTTTACTAATGCAGCTTGGAGCGGATTCTTCACTTTTAGGCTTATTTTTTTCCCCTTCTCCTTCCATCAGATCTAAAGACTCTCATTTTTGACTTGAACTGAAAACAAAAGAAGACTTTGGCTCAGGATTATAGTCTTTGCTGGGTTTGCATGATTTCTGCCATCAATGCTGATGTTTATGTGAGTTTGTTTGTTTATCCAGTACTGCAAAAGTCTCAGAGAGGTAGTTGACTGGCTCTCCTGTCATCTTCTTCCAGAACAACAGGGAAGTAACTCAATGATCGCTTGCAAAATATGTCTGGACTTCCGCTGAATAAAACCCCTTTCAATCTCCTTTATACGTCCTGATTCAAGGACTAGACATGTCAGTGATGTCGCTGCTGCCCTTTTTTGAGACACTGTGGAGGCATTTTATTCTTTTAATTGTTGTTACAAAATACACAGTAGAAACCGCCTTTCAAAAACATTCCTAACACTTAAACTTTTTCACACTCATCAAGTTACAAATACTTAGCTGTGTTTTATTGGGATTTTATGTGATATATTAAAAGAAGAAAAGATAAATAAAATCAGAAATGTGTAATGCATATTTGCAGTCGGTCTCCCTGTTTTCTTACACCTCAAAAAAGTAAGTTCAACTGATAACCTTCACAAGCCTCCCGAATAGATCCCATCAGTGTACAGCTCATAGACAGCGGCTTTTACGAAAGTTGGAAATAGTTAGCTTGAAAACCGACCCACACCCCCTCCCTCCTGATGTGTTGATCAAATTTCTGACTTTGCTTGATTTCATACCACATGATCCATATCACTATGTCGCAAACAGTTTCTCTTTAAACCCGAGTAGGTGGAGATGAGATGCTAACCAGATTTTTCATACATGTTAGGATACATTGTGGTGGGGCATTTTCTCCATGGTTACTAATCGTTACACACACACGTTCTTCATAATGTGATATTTGATTGCATCTTTCTAACCATGCTTACTTTTAAAGCATATGGAGTTAATTTTGCCTTGTACAAAGCGTTTGCAGCAAATCTGCGAATACACCAAAGGATCCTTCTGTCTGATTGTTGCTCTCCATTGCCGCCATATATTTCCTCATTAAAAGTTATACAATAAAATGGCAAGTTTGTTTTGCATCCTTTTCTGTTTGTCCATGGCGCACCCTCATTTTTAAAGTGAAATCAATTAAATAAAAGCAATATCAGGCTATCAGATGTCTGTTAATTGATAGGCTTTACAGGAGTGCATATGTTGTTTTGACGCTTATCATGACAGAGTAGACAGAGTTCTGAAGAGTGTGACTTCATGTGCAAAGGATCAGTAAATACATCTGTTTCCTGAGGGCCTCAGTGTTTTTTAGAGAACACATTGGGCTAGGTTTTAACACAATATCCAAAGCTTATAACATCTTACGAAGCACTGTTCAGTTCATCACTGGAAAAACTGCAAACAGTACAAAGCGATAAATATGTATTATAGCTGAAACTGGACTAAAGGTTTTCCTTACAACAAAACAACAACCCTATCCTGCCGGAACTACATTAGAAAAGTTTAGCTCAAAACACATTTATGTATCAGACTAGCCCAGCCCAGTGAAAGTCCAAAATTAAATCCAGCTGAAAATCTGAAATAATGTGCTGTGACAATGTTATGCTCTCTATTCAACTAACTGAGTTAAGATACTTTTCAAAGAGGAATGGGTACAAATTTAGGGCTTCATTGTGCAAATCTTGTAGTGACATAAGAACTGCATTGCATTGGTCCACATCACATGAACCTGCAATAAAATAAATTAAAGTCTGTGATTGTAACATGACAGACTGAAGCAGTTCAACAGGTACGAATAACTTTGCATGGTACTTTGCGTCTTTCAAGACTGCCATGCCGTTCCTTGGTGTTTTTCTCTCATTATGGTTGGTCACTAGAACAGGAAACAATTTCAAACTCAGAAAATGAATCCACATTAGCAAATATAACAACAATCCTCCTCACCTAATGTCAAGGGCCAGTGGAGTCATGTAGGAGGCAATGTGTGTGTGGCAAAAATGCGGTCTCTCTGTTGTCAGTCCTGTGATTCATGCATGTGTGAGTAAGTGATTAGGTTGTATGTCAGACACGGGGACTTGTCTGTCTGTGTGAGTAATCACTATTTTTGAAGTGTGTTTCCCCTGAGGCAGGTGCAGACACAAGCAGGCTTTTGATCGTCAGTCCTTGTCATGTGTGGCTTATTGTGCCTGTCTGCATCTCAGACAGGCAACTCAGTATAAAGAAGATAAAACATGCTGGATTCTGTTTAAAGGACAACATAACAATTTTTAAGCCAATTTTAAAGATGGCTTTAATTAAAGGTCATATAAAACACTGAACAAATTACATTAGTTGATTACTTTATCTTTGTGTGGAATACATTTGTTTCCATGTCAACAGGCAGAGTGAGGGGTAAATTGAAAGCTTGTGCTCCAGGCATCTTGGTAGGTCCTCTCATACTTTCAGTCAAAAGTCCCAGACAGGTCGGCACTGCCAGAGAACATGTAAGGTAATTAAGCAAATCTATAATGCTGTTTGGGCATGTCTTACTTTCTTTAAAAAAATAAATAAAAAAAAACTTTTGGGATGATTTTGTATTATAAAAGCCAAAGGTTGAGGTTTTCTGTGCAAAAGTGCAAATTGCTTAATCTGTGGTTATAGATTAATGCCCCAATTACTGGCAGGAATCTCACAAAAGCTTCATTTGGTTCTAGTGTCCTGTTTAGTTGTGACACCTTCCTGGAGGGGGGATATAAGCAGAGTTACGGCTCCCAGTAGCTTCATGTGTGTCCTGATGGTAGATGGTACACAGGGTGCCTTTCTTAGAGTGTTTATTCCTGTCTCTCTCCGGGAAAAAGGTATTGTCTAAACTTTTGCTGCAACTAACATTATGTGCTCTCTCTGACCTATTAACCTGAAAACTGGCTCAGAGCCTGTCTGTTCAGCTGTATTTCTCTAGATGAATTCACAAAATGAGCAATTACTTCCATTAACTCTTTTACATTTTTTCAAACATAGTTCTAGATCAGATGTTGTGAATTGGACCAATACAAGTAAACTCTATACATAGTTCCCACAAGTCTGAACCGGAAGTGATACACACCACCTTAATAGGCATGTGCATGTGCAATGCATAGCAAACCCATGGCTTTGAGACCAACAAAACAAAATATGTGGACACTCTTGAACAGTGTGCAAGACAAAGATATCTGAACGTGCCAATTACTCATAATTGTCTACTCATATGAAAAGGAGAAAGATAGTATGTCAGATGATGTGGACAAGCTCCCACTACAAGTTAACTAGTTAACAAGTAGTGAACACGCAGAGTGTGTACACCATGAATGAGCTTGGCAGTTTGAAGTCCATGGACGCATACAATCAATGTTTAAACAGACACGTAATCGACCTAGAAACTCTTCGTGTGATGAGTTTCTGGTGACCAGCCTTCTTTATCAGGTTGTTTGGTCCCTTTAGGTCTCCAACTCTGATACCCCTTTTTGTATTTTTGTATTTAGAAGAGTGCCAAATCCTGCTAGGAAATAAAATCAATATCTTCTTAAAGCTTACCAGCAAAACAAAGCATCAAGCTCGCTAAAATCTCCTGTTAGATACCCGTTAGTGTTGAAAACACAATTCACCAACACCAGCAGGTGTCATGGCAGCCCTAATCATCTCTCAATGTGGAAACACTGGACTTCAAGCAACATGCCTGTGCCTCTCCACTCTTTCTCCAGACTCTGTGATCTTTTAAAATAAAATGTTAACTACCTTAATCTGAAAAGAGAACTTTGGACCACAGCATGATAGACCATCTCTTTTTCTCAGTCTGGTTTTGCAGTGGCTTGACACAAGGAATGCAACATTTGTAGACCATGCTCAGGATTCCCATGTGTCCAGCGGCTTTTGGTCCACTGACTCCCGCCTCATCCTCTCAAGACTGCAGTTATCACAGTACCTGGTGCACCTTTTCCTATCACACATTCTCTTTGCTTACCTTTTCACGCTCGGATACAACACATTGTAAAAAACTATGTTTTTCAAACAGACTTTATGTAACTTCCCATCCTTGTGGAGAGTGTCAGCGATGGTCTTCTGGACATCTGTCCATGATTCCCCATGCCTGTGTAGCCTACTGACCCAGACGAAGAGACCATGTGGAGCCTAAGGAAACCTTTCTAGGTGTTTTACTTTAATTGGCTGATTAAGGTGTGACAGAATGAGTTTCTAAAATGTAACTTTTTTCACAATAATGTACTTGAATATAATATTCAGCATTGACACTGAATTTGAGATTTTGATCATCTGTAAGCCATAATCATCAACATTTGATGAAATAAAGCATTGAAATTTTTCACACTATATGTAACAAATAAATCATTTTTGACATCTTTATATCTAATTTCCCTCACATCATTAACAATCAGGCTACATTCCCATCGTTTTCCAGGTTTTCTGTCAGCAAATTTCTGCTACTATCCAGATGACGTCATAATTAAGCAAGTTTGATAACTATGCTTTATTGTCCAGATGTTTTCAATGGGGAAAAATAGTTTTTGCTGGAACTTGTGTTTACGGACTGCTTACACATCCTGTGAAGCTCTACAGGGCCAGGACGCCTTCACCTTGGGCTGCCATTAAAATGTTATTTTTTAAGGACAGAGACGGAAACTGCGACATCATTGGTTTGGATTAAGAAACTTTTGGGTGTTCTGTAGTGGCGCAGGGGTTAAGCACAACTCACATAGTCCTTAGTCCTCGATGCAGCTGTTACAGGTTTGATACCCGGCCTAGGCGACCTTTGCTGCATGTCTTCCCCCTTCTCTCCTTACCCACTTTCCTGTCAATTAACTATCAAATAAAGGCCACCAGAGCCAAAAAAATCTTTAGAAAAAAACTTTTGTTCCCAAGCTTTATTTCTCACATGTTTGGATCAAAGCTCTCTCTGTCTTTATGTCCCTAGATAAGGACAAAATCAACAATGCTTTAAGTCTGCCTTTTACTGAGACAGGAAAGCGATTTTTACAAACACATCTCTCTGTATACAAGTACATGTTGACTTTGTTTCTCGTTGTTTGACATTTCTGTGCTGCATACCAGCATGGTGGTGAGAGGACAGATGAATGTGTGTTTATCTGATGTCCACGGAGCCAAACCTGCGCACACAATCTCACTGTCGTGTGAAAACAGCTCTGAATACAATTTGTGATCAACTGATATTCTGATTTAATTAAGTTTAAACATGCTTTAGGTCCTATAACTCCAATTACTTCCCAGTGATTTGTTTCCAGCATATCGAGAGATGGTGGTGACAGAAGTGCGCGCTCAACTTTGCCATTAAAATCCCAAACAATCCTCCTATTGATCTGAGTAGACAGATTCCTCTGATATTCCTGCAGCTTTGAGTTTGCAAACAGATGCACAAAGCAGAGCTGACTCCAGATAATCTGTCAACACTTCTTTCTGTTTATACATAACAATCCTTGGCGGTCTGTGGAAAAGCAAAGCAACAATTAAAACAAAGTCAATAAAAACTGTCATCCAGCTAGGTCACCAAATGGTGGCCTGCTGTATCTTATTTCATCACTGTCATATATTCATACACCTGACCTTTTCACATCTTTCTACATTATTACCAAAAACCGTGCCGTTCTGAATAGTGACAGTTTCTTCACACCTCTTAATTACATATTACTTTGTGTTGGTCTATCACATACAATCAAGTAAAAATACATGAAGGTATTTTATTGTAAGGTGACAGAATGTTAAAAAGCACAAGTTGTGCTTTTCACAGTTTTCCAAGGCAACCTTTGAGGTTCTTAGTTACAAAGTATGGATGCCTTGTTTTAAAATGCTCTTTTATGTTCCCTAAAAAGAACAAAAGTTTAGTGATATGAAATCTTTTTATAGTTGTTTGGACACTACAGATTTCGAATTTCAGTGTTCCCCTTAAATTATACCCACAACCACTTTCATAAAACATTTCCAGAAGATGCTTAAGTAACAGATTATTGCAGATTTTATACACATATTGCACTGTTTGATATTTCACAATGTCCTGCAATTTTAGTAAATTAAAATTAAAGAATTTGACATGAAATCAGCAACCACAGGCCAATAAGTCTGGTTCCGGTCATGTCAAAAGTGCTGGGGAAAATTACTCTGGAACAACTACTACTGCGTTTAGAAAGTAACGGTCTTCTGCATCCGCTTCAGTTTGGTTTCAGACATCAACATTCCACAGAGACCGCTGTAGGTTTGCTGCTTGAAAAGGTTAATCACTTGACAAGGGACAAATTACTGGTGCAGTTTTCTTGATTTGAAAAAAATCACAATTTACTGATCTCAAGGCTTTCATCATTTAATTTCTCAGAACGGTCATTGTCTTGGTTTAAATCATATTTGGAAGATCGTGAACAATGTGTTGTCATTAATAACAGTAAATCTGTCTTCTGCAAAATTGTAACCAGGATTCCACAAGTAACCATCTTAGGTCCGGTCCTTTTTAGCTTGTATGTTAATAGTCTTCCTGAGATTTGTCCTGAAGTCAATCTGCAAATGTATGCTGATGACACCATTGTTTATACATCGGACAAAAGCGGTATTGTTGTTAGTGAAAAACTTCAGAACAGTCTGCAGAGATTATCAACATGGCTAAAGGATTCTTGCTTAACTCTCAATACAAAGAAAACAAAGTGCATTTGCTTTTCAATCAAGAAAACATCATTACAGTCCTTGAATATTCAGATCAGTGGGGACCCTTTTGAACAAGTATCACCAGAAAAATATTTAGGAATAATTCTGGATGCTCAGTTAAATTTTAGGAGCCATGTTGATAAAATCTGCAAAACTGTTAGATCGAATATAAATTGTTTTAAAATTATTAGACATTGTTTGACACTTCACTGTGCAGAGATGTTTTTGAACTCACTGATCCTCTCACATTTTACCTACGGAGCTACTGTCTGGTCTCAGACTAATCAAACTATACTCAAACAATTAGCAAGTCTCTATAATCGGGCCTTAAAGGTTTTATATCAAAAGCCGATTAGATTCCATCACTGTCACATTTTGGTTAAATTTGGCATTTTGGATTTTACAAATTTTCTAAATTATGATGTATTAAAATTGATTTTTAAGTGTTTAAATGGACTTGCACCTACACCATTAAGCGATTGTATACAGAGACTGCAGGGCAACAGCAGATCTACCAGAGCAGCTTTGGAAGGAAATTGTAAGGTCCCCTTTCAAAGAACCACTTTTGCTCAAAGTGCTCTGTCTGTGAGAAGATCTGTAGTTTGTAACTCACTTCCTGGTCATTTAAAGTCTGTAACCAGTTTTAGTATGTTCAAAAATCAAACAAAACTCTGGTTAGGTCAAAAACAGAACTGTACCCATTTTTGATGTTTTACATTTTTCTGTTTGTATACATTATGTTGTGCAATTTTAAATGAATATCACTTCAATATTTAGAGTTATTTTTTTAAAAGCCCATCCAGGGACAAGTGCTGCGAATTAGCTGTTGCTATTGCACCGTGATCAAACATGGGACTGCTGTTTTATTCAGTTTGTCTATGTTGATGTGTGTCTGTCCCTATCAAATAAACTTTATAATAATACTCAGACAGCTTTTTTGTAATACTAATAGATGTTGAAATGATGATTGTAATAATTTAAATACGCTAGAACCATTAAACAGTACAGAGATATGTCATTAATGTATAGAATTATTAATGTAGGACCCAACACTGACACCTGCAGAACAACACAGAATCTCCAAACATCCAGACTTCTCCCATCTTCACAAATTGTTTCTTGTTCTTCATGTAACTTTTTCATCATATTTATTGGCTGGGTATGTATCTGGGTCTCAACAGATGTTAAACAAAAAATCACATAGAAACTGAAAGAAATGACTTAGAAATGCACACACTTTGACACATAGGAGCGATATTATTGTGGCATTAATGGATAGGCGAGGATATCCAAGAAAGCAGTCAGAAAGCATTAGTCTTTTTCCTGCCATAACCATTTCTGGAGCTGTTTTAGATTTAGTGTTTTGGTTAATTGGCCTCTTAAGCTATGACCTCATAGTACTTTGGGGAAAACAAGCAGATGACGATGATGGCACTTTGATGAGGCAGAAAAATTTTGGTTTTGGCTGCAGGTGATGCTAATGCATGTTAGGCATCCATGCAAGGCTGTTAAAAACAATGGTCTGAATCTGACTTGGTTGAAGACAGCATGTTAAAAAAATTACCCTTTTGTACTGACGTGCTTCAGCAAGGGAGCAACGATTTATGAAACATGCCTACCATTTCAAAGCTGTTATCGTTTGTTTTGTTTTTGACCTTGTTTTTTGAATGTGTCTTTACAATATAAAATTTTATGTAACCACATTTTCCAGAAAAAATTTTCCATTTGACAAAATGCCTCAATTTCAGCACAGCTGACACAAACACCATGATAAGTGAAGCATTTATAGGCATTTAAATCCATGTAATAAGACTTAATGTATCTCAGAAGAGCTATCAACTGCATGCTGTCATAGTCCACTGTGTATTGCAAAGCTGTCAGAGAGAATCAATCTTTTTTTCAGGCTTGAATATGAGATTTACTCCTCATGTCATATTAGAACTCCAAAAATGTGCTGCTTTGAATCAATTTTTTCAGCAATACACACATTCAGTCTGACTTTTGTTAGACTTAATGTGAAACCCAGAAATGCAGCTTAATTGTTTTTATGGAAGCATACACAAAATCCTTTAATTGCAGGTTAATTATGCAATTAGACACACCTCAGAGGAGTTCAGGTACTCCAAATACCCCTTTATCCTCATTAATGCATGTCTTTAAACTGTAAACATGTAACAGTAAAATTAAGTAGACCCTGACACACAGCAGTCTGTGGTTTTGCTTGAAGATTTTTTTAAAGGTTTTGATGGAGCTAGTGGCCTTTATTTGAAAGTAGTCTGACAGGAAAGTGGGTAATGAGATAATAGGGAAGATGTGCAGCAAATGTCACCAGGCCAGGAATTGAACCTGCGACCACCACCACAAGGAATAAGGCCTCAATACGTGGGACGTGCATTGCCCCTGCGCCAAAACGGCACCCTGAAGATTTTTTAAAATACATTTTTGAAGGACATCAACAGTGTTCAATATATATATATATATATATATGTTATATATTTCAATTCAGAAATACTTGAACTGATCCCAAAAGGAAATTTTAATTCTCTGGAGAAATCTTTCTTAGGACTAGGAAAAGAAGGTAAAGATATACGACCTGCAGTGTCGGGAAAATTCCTGCTAATAAAGGTTGATGCTGCTTGTTTACGAGTGTAAATTCCACCAAGGAAGGTAACAGTTCCTGCTGTGGCTCAGACATGACTGAACAGGAGGTCTGGACAGCTTATTAAGTGCTTACCTTTGAATGTATCACATTTTCCAACAGGCCTACCACAGACACCCACCCTTACTTTAATAAAAGTAAGCAAACCTTCCACCAAGGTAACAGTGAGCAGTCTAAATGTGTAGGATTCCAGACATTAGACTGGAAGAGTACAACCAACACACTCAAGAAAATGGTATTGAGACTTCATGAAATAGACCAACACAAGATAACGTGCAACAACAAAAAAAATCATACATGATTTTCAAAAGAAAAAGAACATAAAATTTTACAAATAAAAGTCTGAAAACTGTGGTGTAAATTTGTATTACTGTGAAAGCCCTATGCAATCTCCAGGAGGCGAAGAGTTTCCATGGAGGAGCTGCAGAGATTTACAACTCAGGTGTAAAATCTATGAATATGACAACTGTTAGTTGTGCACTTTACAAATTTGGCTTGTATGAAAGCGTGGAAAGTCACACTTCCTTTCCGATCCTTGTCATGTTTAGAAAGTTGTAACTAATATGCATCAAACAAAAGGAGAGCTGAATTAAGAGCATTATTTATTTATTTTCTGCAGGTCACATTTGCAACTACATAATTACAGTGAGACAAAGAATATGGCTTTTACACCCTGAGCAACTTTAAACATACCAAGATAAAGGGATAATCAAAAATAAACAAGAAATAAACATTATTTACACAAACCTAAAGCCAAAACAATAAATGGTACCAATAAATAGTTGCATACATACAAATCATCATGACTAATCTAATCTAAAGTCAATCAAGGAATAAAAGTAACTTAATAAAACTCCTCAGAGAATTACACCTCCTAAATGACACGATATGCTCCAGGAGCTTTTCAGCAGCACCTGGAGCATTTTTCTCCCTTTGCTGCTCCATCCTGCTGAGGAGACACACCAGGAAAGGTAAGAGCTCAAACAATTACTGAACGCAGATTGACATTCCTGTCTCCACATTTTTCCTGCAGGGGAAGGATGGCCACTCCTCCTGCCTGAAAGAAAGTTCAACCTAATGTAACAATTAAACTGAAATAAAGACCAGAGACAAACATTTGGCCTGTAAGTAAATTAAATACAACACAACATCAATAATCCTTTAGTAGTGGTGGAACCCCTGGTCTCCATCACAGACACATCTAAAGCTGGCAGAATACCAGCACTTCAAAACCAGAGTTAGACACTCAAATCTTATCCATTTTTTGTTAGCCCAATCAAAATACAGAGCTAAATACAATTTGTAGTAAGATCTAAATATTGCTTATGAATCCAATCTGGCTGAGCCTGAGCTGTTTTGCAAAGCAAAATGGGCAAACAGTTCAATATCTAGATATTTAAAGCTGGGAAAAATATGGCACAAATAACTTGAAGCTGTAATTGCAGTGAAAGGTGGTTCCGCTAAGTATTGACTCAATGGAGCTGAATACAAATGTACACCAGATGTTTATTTGTTAAACATTTTAAAACCCATATATTATTTTACTATTCGACTTTCCGTTAGTCTATCACATAAAATCCCAATAAAGTCTAGTGAAGCTTGTGGTTGTAACATCACAAAATATAAAACAGTCCTCAGGATATAAGTACTTTTCTAAGTTACTATAGCTATTTGTTTGAGAGTGTAAATTTGTGACTCAGATTTTCCCCTTTTCCCTTAACAACTGATACGAAGGAATGTGTTCAGAGGCACACTTCATCTATCTGGCTGCTCTCTGTGTTTTACAGGGAGATTCAGTTAGTATCCTTTTTCCTCTTTTGGACCTCAGATTTCCGTGGAGCCACAGCATTGATATTGTATTATATTGCTTATTTGTTGAGGCCATGTGTATACATTCAGGGCAGCACAAGTTTCCTGTTAACATTGGAGGCTGAACTTGTTTCCAAAAATTACAACTTCACAGGCCAGTTCCAAGGTCCAGACCACTAGCTTGTCTAAATACCTGCCAGCAGTAACTTTGTCTATTCCAGATCTCGGCATAAATGTCAGCCAAACAATGAGGGAACTTCTGCGTTAAATCAGAACGGGGCTAATAGGACCTAAACGTTCATGCCATTTGATGCAAAATGCCCCAAACAGGCCAACTGGAAACATTGCAAATTCATTTCGGAGTTAGAACAACGTGAAAAATGCATACACGTTTTCTGTGAGTCATCAAGAGGCTTAAATCAGGTGAACTATTTTCAAAAAGAAACATATGTTACAAATTTGGCCTGCATTTTCCACTGGAGAGTTTACCTTTGCTGATTGAGGCAGTCAAACATAAGCATTTACTATATGTTTGGTCTGCATCGCTGTGTTGCTGCTCATGGGGAAAAAGTGAAATAGCCCTCTTGGATCTTCGCAGAGCTGCTCTGATTGTGCACACAAAGCCTCTCAGAAATTGGGAGAGGTAAACAGAGGCCAGGAAGTGCTGCGACCTGTCAAACAGTTCGGTGTATGATTGAAGACAATCATGAGCTCAAACATAAACATCCCTGCAGGCCTTCACAGGCACTCAGCCCCCACAAGCTGTACTGACTGAGGAGCAGAAGGGGCGGTTTTATAACTTGCCCATACCACTGGAGGTAATGTGAAGTTTCTGTTTAGAGATGAGCTTATAGTAAGGCTCTTTGCAACTATTTTTTTTCTACAACAAAAATTGCATTTTTGTTCCCGATGGAGGTTTGACTCCATGTAGGAGGCAGAAATTTGTTTAAATCAAGTTGGTTTCTTAATGTTCCAAGTGCTGGAAGCAGCTCAGATTTCTGTCTCTATGCACCTTGGTAGGAGGTCATATTTTGCAAGGGATCTTTAGATCCCTAAAATGGGTTTCTACAAATAACAGTTTTTGCGAAACTAGACGCAAAGTGAAACTGTTGAAGTCCTCAGAGCTTGCCTAACCCTAACTCCTGAAGACAATTTGAAGAGTCCAACAAACCAAACATGTATGTTTGTAGTACCTAGAGAGAAACCATTCGTACACGGGGAAAATACGGAAAATTCACATAGAAGGACCCCAGTCTTGAATTTGAGCCCATTCTTGGTGCAAGGCAACAGTGCTAACAACTGCTACAGTGCAACCCACGAAGGTACTGAAACTAAATCTTACACAAATTTTGCTTCAACAAGCTTTTTCACCTAGCCATAGTTAATATATTATCTGAAAAAGTACTTATCTTGAGGGTTTATATACAGGTCACCAGAATAATTGTTTTACCCTATCTTCTATGGTTGAGCCCAGTCACCTTCTGAAATAAGTTCATTTCAGGAAGCTGATATTGCAGATCTGTCTTTTGGTCACAGTCTGTAGACTGACCATAGTTAAGGGTCAGAACATTGACAAACCAGTAAACAAGGCTCAGCTCTTTCTTCACCATGGAAGACTGGAGTAGTGTCTGTATTACTGCAGACGAGGCCCAGATCCATCTATTTAACTCCTGCTCCATCCTGTCATGTCTTTTGAACAAAGCACCTACATATTTGAAATCACTTTGATGTGGATGTTTTAGGTACATCTAATTTTAGAAAATGTCTTAATGTATTTACCCTTCAGTTGTGCACAATCTGCACATTTACAGTTAAAGTCAATGCACAGTAAAGCACTAGCAATATTAGTATAATATGACTAACATTAAACTAGGGATACTGAGCAATAGTTTGGCTTTTGCTTGAAAATAAGAATAAAGAAGCTTTTAATCCCTTTACCTAATTTCTGCTGTTAAGTGCAGTGGAGGTTCTGTAGTAATGCGGGTTTGATATCCTTGCCTTGACTGACAAGCCAGACAGGAATGTGGAGGGTGTCTCTGAAACTCTGATGAACACAGGAGGTTCAAAAGAAGTCAGCTTAATGAAAAGGTCTAGTTTGTTTCCCTGAATTCCTGTTTATTCCAGAAATATCTCAGAGAGCGTAAAAAACAAGACAGTAAAAATGCAACACAAGTGGGTGTGGACAGTTGAGTGTGGCTTGAATTGCAAAATCAGTTTGAGAAAATTGCTTTACACAAATATGGTGAATGTTTGATGTGCCTGAATGAAGAAAACAGCATGTGAATTAAATGAATACTGACAAGGAACTGATGCCTTACAACAGTGGATAATGTTTCTATGTAGTTCGATCTTATGCTTTTGTTTGATAAGAGATTTCCTCAGTACTTGCAACACATGTTGTTCCTCAGACATGAGGAAAAATAGTCAAGCTCTCCATCAGTCCGTGTCCTACAGAACATACCCACTTATGCTTGCAGACTTGCAGGTGGGCTGGTGCCTATTTCCAGCAGTCACTGGGCAAGAATATGCCAGAAAATCCCAGGGAAACACAGAGACGCATAGGACAAACAAGCAGGCAAACAAGCACTGTCACCTTTGTGTTTTTTGACTGTAGGAGGAAGATGCGGGACCCAGAGAGAACCCACGCATGCTAACTTCATGACAAAAGACTAGGCTAGCATTTCAACCAAAGAAAGAAAGCAACAAAAGAAAATATGAATTTATTTGACAGGTGTTTTTACACCCCATATAATGCTCTACTGACTCTGCATGCCTAGCTAGACTAATAACATCATTTGGAAGTTGCTCAGTCTTTTCCTTTAAACCATGAAAAGCACAAAGCAGCAAGAGCATACATGCATGCGCATAGATGACTATATTTAATGTGGTGTGGTGATGCATTTCTTAGCATGAGTACTGCTTGATAAAAACACTGTGCTTCTTTCTATAAATAAAATACATAACATCACACTTTTAGCACAAATGATCTCTCACTCTTTTTTTCCTTCAATGTGTTGTTGGGATGAGGGAGAGAGGAAGAGGGAGAGAGGACATTCTTACTTAATTGGGATCTTGAGCGCATTTGTTTTTAATAAAGATGTGTGCTTTGTTTGCGTTCTCTTGCTCATTTTTTTAACCTCTCTGTTTCTTCTTCTCTTCACGCCTGGCTTGAGATGACTGACAGCAGACTGTTCACCATCCACCAACACTCTGAATGAGCTCACTGGCAAAACACCGGTACTCAGAATTTGATTCAAGAATTCATCAAACTATGGATTTTGAATAGTTTTGATGCAGCAGCCGGAGGACGCGAGTGCAATTTGAAAATTATTCATGTGAAGCACATTTTTATGTATTGCTCCATTAAGCATGATGGTGAGCAAGATAAAAAAAGAAAATCAGAATCAGTTTTTGAAGTTTCCACATTTCTGCTTTGAACTATAATCCACCTGCAAATCATAAATAGACGAATGAACTCAGCAAGGGTTTTTTTCCCGCTTCTCCTCGTGGCAGCTAGCCAGTGGACCAGCCTTGTAGGGTGTGAAGGGCCCCGCCAGAGGTCAAAGAGGGTGATAGGCAGATGAAGTCATTCCTGGATCAATGCCCGAGCGACTAATACTCATGCTTCCTAATGAAGCACGTCATCTCCTTCCTCCATGCGGCCATGGAGGAGCACTGGATACCAATCAACAGTCATATACAAGGAAACTTTTAAAACCTTTGGAGCCACAAGGTACATATTCAGAAATCTGGTTGCAGTTGCAAATACATTGGGTTTTCCTACTAATCTTAGCAGAAAAGTACAAGAATTTGTGTTTGGGTTGTCGTTTTTCTTGAGCTAACACTGCTTCTTGGCAACAAGTCTAATGCAGTTGGAAATCCAATTTATTTGCCACTGAACGGTGCTACATTTGTAAGGAAAACTCATTTGTGGGTAGAGCAGCAGTGCTGAGTATGTGGGTTGTGCCCATAAAAAGCTTGCTAAATCCTCTCTGCCGGTGCCAAACACTTTTGGTGGAGGCAGTGTGGGGTGGCATCTCCCTCAGAGGAAAAGCAAGGCTTGTCCTCATTTAAGACTATCTCTGTGTAGGGATTAAAACTCTATCCTCCATGCTATCAGTGCTCACAAAGCAAGGTTTATCAGTGACAACCAGTGCCGACGCAACGCCCACAAGGATAAAGCACTGCACTAAGGGAACAAGGAGTCTGAGGAGGGCACCAAAAAAAAAATCCAGGGTGTTGAAAAACCATAGTTATAATAATCATAACAATATACCTAAAATAAAAATGTGTAAAGCATGCCATGATACATAAGCAGTACAAAACTAGCGTACCCAAGAAAAAGATGAATTGAGGGCACCCAATTGGCTAGCTCTGGCCGTGGAGACGACATCTAAAATTTGGGAGTGGACAGTTCAGGAGGACTGCCTGCCTCAACCCCACTATCGATGTGTCAGCACACATTAAAGATGATGTGATGTTTTGTTCTGAGCCAGAACAGATTACTGGACTAAAGTCATGGATTGTTCACTACCAAGTTTTGGTACATTGGCTGAAACGTTGCTATTGCAGGTTGATAATTAGAAAATAATAGAATATTTTACAAGTAGAGAATCCAGCACCACTAATGTGTTTGGCAGTTTGTTTCCTCCAAAATATTATTGAAATAAATGTATCTGTTCAGGTGAATTACTATTAGATAAATATTATTTAGTTTACAGTGTTTTTGTTAAGTTAAATGTTAAGAGTTTTTGTAGAAAAGTCACTGTCTGCTTGTGTTTTCTAGGGTACTTAAGGAGAGGCTCACCCAGGCACAATTCATTCAATGTGAAATACAGCTAATGTGTAATATTTGTTACTGACTTTTTGTGCTGTATGTTCAGCCAGCTAAGATATCAATTAGTGGCACAAGATAATAAGGAACCTTAGGCAATAAGATTCCTTATTGCCTAAGGTTGGATAAGATTTTAAGAGGATGAGGTTTTAAGAAGTCTAATTGTTAATCCATTTTTTTGTTTTTCTGGCTCAAGTAATTTATATTAGCCCATAACTGTAAATTAAAAAAAAAACAAAAACAACACAAAAAATCCTTATGTTTGGTCAAGGGTGTGTTGGTATCATATGTGCACACGTGTTTCATTAGTTCACACAGATGCTCGCAATATAATCTTCCAGAGCAATTTTACAGGCATATCTTTACTGCCTTTACACTACAGAGCTCAAAGAAGAGAACCATTTTCCACAATGACCCACGGCACTTTTATTGAGCCCTACGGCGTTGTACTGTCAGGAAAACAACATGTATACGTCTGGCCCACAGATATGGTCCAGGAGTTATGACTCTTGTTTCCAGTAATGTCTTACCCCACAAAGTCAAACTTCAGTTCATTGTCATTAGGGGGCATTGCAGCATAGCTTAGTTTTTGTTGTAAAGCATTTTCTCACTCCTGAGCAGGGCCATTAAAATATTTTTGTACAGTATACATTTTATACATTTACGGAGAACTGCTTTAGCAAGCTCCTTTTAAATTTTGATGTAGTTTATGCAATATCCCGCAATCATATAAACAAGAAAACTTTGATAGCTTCAATAAAAAACTGCATTTTCATCTGTTTTATTAGAAATAGTATTTTTCGAGCACTACATTAAAGCTCTCTGGGTGAATCTTATGTTTAGTGTTTGCAGGTTAAGCTTAATTTTCAGACCCACATGACCTAGGTGAGAAATTGCTCTTAGGAGTGAGTGGTTGAGGGAAGTCCACATGAATCCAGAGATGAGTGGCTTGAATGTGGTATATGATGTGTTGTGGCTTGTAATTTCTCATAGTGTCATAAGGCGGTGGTTAGTGGTGAGTAGAGACGCAGGCTGGACCCAGGATGTAGCGGTAAATGATGAATTTTAATGATAAAGAACTCTCACAAGGAACAACAGGGAAACAACACGAGGAAACTGGTAGCACGGAGAAGGTGACATCAATCGACAAGGAATAGACATTCAGTAGACATTCCGTAGACAAGGACCCGACGAAGAACACAGACAACAGGGGAGACTAAATACACACGGGGCAATCACGGGAACGAGACACACCTGGGAGACAATCAACCGGGAAAGACGCAGAGACAGGACTAACAGGGAACAGAATCACACAGAAACTAGAAAATAAACACATAGAAACACGGATCATGACAGTACCCCCTCCTCAAGGGGCGACTACCAGGCGCCCAACAAGAAAAAGTCCAACAAACAAAAAACAACCCAACAGGGTGGGCGGAGGGGCGACGGTAGGAGGGCCAGAGTCCAGAAAACAAACCAGATCCCAACAGGGTGGGCGGAGGGGCGACGGTAGGAGGGCCAGAGTCCAGAAAACAAAAAACAAATCCAAAACGAAATAAGCACCGCAAAACCCTCCGGGGGCCGACCACGGCACAGGAGGCAGACCTCTCGTGGGAGGTCCGGCGGGCGGCGACGCAGGAGGCGGAGCTTGAGCCGCGGTGGGCGGCGACGCAGGAGGCGGAGCTTGAGCCGCGGTGGGCGGCGACGCAGGAGGCGGAGCTTGAGCCGCGGTGGGCGGCGACGCAGGAGGCGGAGCTTGAGCCGCGGTGGGCGGCGACGCAGGAGGCGGAGCTTGAGCCGCGGTGGGCGGCGACGCAGGAGGCGGAGCTTGAGCCGCGGTGGGCGGCGACGCAGGAGGCGGAGCTTGAGCCGCGGTGGGCGGCGACGCAGGAGGCGGAGCTTGAGCCGCGGTGGGCGGCGACGCAGGAGGCGGAGCTTGGGCCGCGGTGGGCGGCGACGCAGGAGGCGGAGCTTGGGCCGCGGTGGGTGGCGACGCTGGAGGCGGAGCTTGTGCCGCGGTGGGCCGGTCGGAGCGCCGGCTGCTGCAGGCGCTGGAGACTGGGGTCCGGGCGGAGCAGAGGCCGTGGGCTCGGGCGGAGCAGAGGCCGTGGGCTCGGGCGGAGCAGAGGCCGGGGAACCGGCAGGACGGCCGGCTGGATTCTCGGGAGGTTCACCGGGGAGCTGCGCACCGGCAGCGGACTCGGAGAGCTCAGGCGGAGCGCCGGCTGCTCCGGGCGCTGGGAGCTCTGGCGGAGCGCCATCTGCTGCGGGCGCTGGGAGCTCTGGCGGAGCGCCGGCTGCTGCGGGCGCTGGGAGCTCTGGAGCTGGGAGCTCTGGCGGAGCGCCGGCTGCTGCGGGCGCTGGGAGCTCTGGAGCTGGGAGCTCTGGCGGAGCGCCGGCTGCTGCGGGCGCTGGGAGCTCTGGAGCTGGGAGCTCTGGCGGAGCGCCGGCTGCTGCGGGCGCTGGGAGCTCTGGAGCTGGGAGCTCTGGCGGAGCGCCGGCTGCTGCGGGCGCTGGGAGCTCTGGAGCTGGGAGCTCTGGCGGAGCGCCGGCTGCTGCGGGCGCTGGGAGCTCGGGAAGGACGCTAGGGGACTCGGGAAGGACGCTAGGGGACTCGGGAAGGACGCTAGGGGACTCGGGAAGGACGCTAGGGGACTCGGGAAGGACGCTAGGGGACTCGGGAAGGACGCTAGGGGACTCGGGGAGGACGCTAGGAAGCTCTGGGAGGACGCTAGGAAGCTCTGGGAGGACGCTAGGAAGCTCTGGGAGGACGCTAGGAAGCTCTGGGAGGACGCTAGGAAGCTCTGGGAGGACGCTAGGAAGCTCTGGGAGGACGCTAGGAAGCTCTGGGAGGACGCTAGGAAGCTCTGGGAGGACGCTAGGAGGCTCTGGGGGAACGCTAGGAGGCTCTGGGGGAACGCTAGGAGGCTCTGGGGGAACGCTAGGAGGCTCTGGGGGAACGCTAGGAGGCTCTGGGGGAACGCTAGGAGGCTCTGGGGGAACGCTAGGAGGCTCTGGGGGAACGCTAGGAGGCTCTGGGGGAACGCTAGGAGGCTCTGGGGGAACGCTAGGAGGCTCTGGGGGAACGCTAGGAGGCTCTGGGGGACGCTAGGAGGCTCTGGGAGGACGCTAGGAGGCTCTGGGGGAACGCTAGGAGGCTCTGGGGGAACGCTAGGAGGCTCTGGGGGAACGCTAGGAGGCTCTGGGGGAACACTAGGAGGCTCTGGGGGAACACTAGGAGGCTCTGGGGGAACACTAGGAGGCTCTGAGGGGAACTGCACACCGGCAGCGGACTCCGGCGGCTGCTCACCGGCAGCGGGCACGGGAAACTCCGGTGGTCGAGGGCGGCGGCGACGTCGATGCCCCGGGGCCGGGACCTCCGGCGGCTCAGAGCGATGGTATCGCCGTGGCCCGACACCTGGTGGGCAGATCGCCATACGAGTCCCCCACCAGGGACTCATCCGGTCGTCGGCAGCGGGCGCAGGAAACTCGGGGAGCTGCACGCCGGCAGCGGGTGCAGGACAGGGTGACCAGGCTGTGGCGGCTGGAGACGGGCAGGCTGGGCGAAGAGACGGAGCTGGCTTATGTCTTGCTGCCAGCACAGCCTTTACCGTCTCCAGCTCCAGTTTTACCTCCTGGTAGAAATCCTCCAAGCCCAAGCCGGGGAGGAGCTGGATCCACCTATCTAGGTGGATCACCATCCGAATGGCGGCGTTGAGGCGGGTGAACGGAGAATATGGTCTTTTAAATTCCTCGTCGTATCTCCTGACCTCCCTAAACAGGGAACGACGGTCTGCTGGGTCCATGACGTAGGCGTTTCTCACCGGTATTGGTCGTGGTCGGGTCCTTCTGTCATAAGGCGGTGGTTAGTGGTGAGTAGAGACGCAGGCTGGACCCAGGATGTAGCGGTAAATGATGAATTTTAATGATAAAGAACTCTCACAAGGAACAACAGGGAAACAACACGAGGAAACTGGTAGCACGGAGAAGGTGACATCAATCGACAAGGAATAGACATTCAGTAGACATTCCGTAGACAAGGACCCGACGAAGAACACAGACAACAGGGGAGACTAAATACACACGGGGCAATCACGGGAACGAGACACACCTGGGAGACAATCAACCGGGAAAGACGCAGAGACAGGACTAACAGGGAACAGAATCACACAGAAACTAGAAAATAAACACATAGAAACACGGATCATGACACATAGTAATTGTTTTTTTTCCCCCAGACTTCATGCCTGGAGAGCAAAGTAGAGCAGGCAAGCAGATTTTCAGCTGAAGATAGGTGCTGCAAAGGATGATTTTGAAAGCAGGTAAAATACAAGTTTACTTGAAGGAGGAAGTGACTCTAGGTATCTGAAGTCTTAGGGGACAGGTGCATTAATGGAGGGAAACTTAGGAAGCAGAAAGGACATGTAAGACAAGTTTTGCATAAATAAAAAAAATGACTCACCCACTTTGATCAAGCATCAAAAAATTATTACTTGATGGTCCCTTATTTTCACAGCTGCTTAATCTAGAATTTTTTGGGGAGAAATGTATACATTTCTGGATTTAAGTGCAACACACACCTTTAGTTTCAGCATCATCTCAAAAAAACATGTCCCTATTTTTTTTTCTATGAAACCGCTCATACCGGCAGCAGGTCAACACTGTAAGGTGTGTTGACCTGCTGCAGTCTGGTGGTCCTGTTCAAATCGACTCCGTTTATGCAAATGCCACTGGATTCCAGTTCCTGCAGCTGTTCTTCTGTGCTGCTCTGGTAGTTCTTCTATTGTTGTACTGTAGCAGCAAATTCTGGTGAGGGAAAAAAAAAAATAAAAAT